>NC_141554.1:65299000-65644500 GCF_021556685.1 Rattus norvegicus
CTGGTAATTAGAGAAAACTGGAAGCCAGAGAAGTGGTCTTCCTCAGGAAAAAAACACACCAATTGCTTGTCTAATGCTGAATGGTCAGCCCTGAAGACATACACAGGTAATAGTATATGGACAGAGCAGGCTATATTTAGGAATATATATGTATAAACATATTCATATATACATGCAATAATAATTAGTGTGAAAAGAGGTCATAAATTTGTAGGAGAGTAGAGAGAAGTATATAAAATGGGTTGGAGGGATGAAAGAGAAGGTGGAAATGTCTTTGTGCCTGAAGCATTATCTATTGACAGCTGGTACACCTTTCAATATCAGGATACCTTCTACTGAGAAAGAACAGAATTTCACTCTAACTTCTCCAAAACCCAAGCAGAATAATTCAGTGACTTCAAAAAACCAAGGTTGATGCCTTACTTACTACAGGACGGATACAGGTACAGGCAACCCTACAAATTTCTACATGAGACATAGCTCAGTGTATCTCCACTAATCTCCAGTGTAGGTGAGAGAACTATAGATGCCTGATATACTGAGCAGAAGTTATATCCTTCCATGATGTGAAGGATATCACTATTGGCCAAACATTATTAACCAAACCATATTTCACCAGAACAGGCTATAAAATTGCCTTGTGTTCCCTATAGGAAAAAGAAGTTAAATATGTGGGAAGGGGAACAAAGGCAGCTACATATATCAAATGTTTTTCTTTGAGCTTTTTTTCTCTCAGTGTGCTTCTGAGATCTCTGCATATTAATAAATGTAGATTTAGCTGATTCATTCTCGTGGCTGCCATTTTTTTCCTCCTAAAGGTCTTTTAGGTTATTTCTTATTTCTGCCATAACTAACAATATTGCTGTGGTCATTTGGGATATATAATTTAGATTTTCTCTAGACTGTTGTTGTAGGCTCATTGAAGTAGTATTTTATGAGGACATCCAGACTGAGGCAATAGAAAAGGTCAAGAGAATGCCTGGACCACTTGGAGAACAGTCTATCATGCAAAATCCCGAAATGGATTGAAATGAAAGCCAACACCACAAATGCTGTTTATTCATTCTTGTTCTAAAGAAATAAAATGGTATTATTTTCAGCATGTTTTACTTTCTCAGTTGAACATAGCAGAACAAAAAAGCCAAGGTTGTTGAAAATGGATCATTCAGTTAACAAATGCCAAAATCAGATATTCTGGTAATTTTCTGCATTCTAGTCAAACTCTATTGAAAATTATGAGAGCAATTGGAACTTAATATTGCTAATAGAAGACACACCTTCAAGGACTTCTGCAAATGTCAAGATGAGTGAAATATTTGACAAGATAAAGAAGATGAATCAACCACAATCCTCTCCATTTGAGAGTGAAAAAATCCCAGTGAGAATACCATAAAGTGCTCCCTGAGAACAAATTGTTCTAGGGGAAAATTGATTTAGTGCAAGGTTTAAAAAAATCTCTCTCAAAAACTTGAGGACAAAATAATAGTAAAAATTAAACTGAATGAGACTAACTTTGCAACAGAGTAAGGAATGCGATTTGCAGTAGTAGGTTGCTGCCTTGTATGTATGAAACCCTCATACATACCCTCAGTTTGATTCCCAGCACCCCAAAATAAATATTACAGATATGGTGAATTTTACACAGATGAAAAGCTTAGACTTTAAAACACACAGGGAATTCTAATTAAGTCACACAATCTGCTGTGTACTGAATGTATAAGAGTTTGTTGTAGTCTAATCCTCACTGTGATGGTATTTGGTTGTAAAGTCCCTGTGACAGGTGGTTGGGTTTGATGAGGTCACAACAGAAGGACAAAGTATCTCTATGCCAGAAACAGCTATCTGAAAACCCAACACCAATAAGTGGCCTTGAGCTTCCTTTTCTCTAAAACCGTTTTAAGAAAGTGTGTGTAGTTTAAACCATCCAGTACATGTGCTGGAGAGATGGATTGGGGGTTAAGAGTGCTTGCTTTATTTTTTAAGATTTATTATTATTATTGTTGAATATTGAGTTTATGCTTTGATCTCTGTGTGGATATGTACATACAAGTACAGATTTCAGAAGAGAAAACCATGCATCCTAGAGCTCAAGATATAGGTAGTTGTATGCTGCCATGTAGGTACTGGAAACCAAACCCAGAACTGCAGCAACAGCAGCAGGTACACTTACTCAAGCCATCTCTCTAGCCCCACTACAGTATGTCATTATAAAATCCTGAATGAACGTTCCGTCTAAAATATTTTGTGTACTTGTTTTCCTCAATCACAGTTCATTATTGATCAGATTGCAAATTTAGGCCATAAAAACTTATTAGTTTCATAGATAGGAGTGTAGTAAAAGATTGTTTACCTTACCATGGATTTTATGATCACCTGAGGAATCTGTATATCTCATTAAATCATTTGGCTGATAATAGAATTCATTACTTTCAAGAGACAATATATCTGTGCCCATTATTTAACAAGAATAAAACCACAAAGAGACAAAATTGCTGAAATTTTCAATTTTGTTGAAAGATCCTTCCTTAAGATTTGTGGTATTGGTAAAAGTATATACAAGTTCACTTATTAGATATCTTTCTAACAAGCTAGAAATCTGTTTGAATTTAAAATTCTGGGAATCCTATTCCACAAAGATACTTAAAAGTATCCATTTTTATTGCTACTGTAGTCACAATAGTTAGGAAATAAAAAGAGGACAGATTTAAATAAATAATAAAAATATACTACATGTATTTAATGGAATTTTATTTAGACATAAAGAGAAAATTATGACATTTGCTAGAATTTAGGATAAGCTAACTCTCCTAGATTCAAAACACAAATATGACACAGTTTCATTCATTTATAAATGGTATATTTTAATTGTTACACACAAACACACACACACACACACACACACACACACACACACACCACCTATGAAACTAATAAGTTTTTATGATCTTAAGGGAAGGTTAAAAACAAAAAAAAGGTAATGGGAATACATACAAGGAGGAGGGAGGATGAAGTTATGGAGAAAGAAAGTCAGCAGGAGGGGGAAGGAGAAGAGACAATGAAGGAGAGTAGGGAAGAAGAATGAGACACAACCAAGTATGTATAAAAATGACATAATGAATGTGCTGGAGAGATGGATTGGGAGTTAAGAATGCTTGCTCCACAATCATGAGTAATGGAGATAATATTCTAGAACCTATATAATTAGCCAATGACTATAACTTGAGCTCTGAGTGATATGACTGCTTCTTGCCTTGGTGCACATAGATGCCTGCACATATTTATACATTTATACAGAAACATACAAACATGCACTTTTAAAACAGAGAAAGTGTCATAATGAAACCCATTATTTTATGTGTTAATGGTTAAAAGGTGATAAAAGAATTTCAGGAGTCTGATATCCTGAGTAAGAATATGATCATGGGAGAAAAGTAGGTGGCCTATGGTCTAACCCCCTCTTAGAGTTTCAGCACTTAACAAATTGAGTTTATAGACACACATAGTCATTTTAGTTTAAACACTTCCACTGTGCCCCAAGCTTTCATGAAGACTTATGGTCTCACCACATCTTGAACCTACTGAGTGTACCATAACATTATTATGTGATCTTAAAAGGATGGACTTCAAGAGGAGAACCGAAATGGTCCTTTTTTTTTTAATTTTTTTTATATGAGTACACTGTAGCTGTCTTCAGACACACCAGAAGAGTGCATCGGATCCCATTACAGATGATTGTGAGCCACCATGTGGTTGCTGGAAATTGAACTCAGGACCTCTGGAAGAACAGTCTGTGCTCTTAACCACTGAGCCATCTCTCTAGCCCCCAAAATGGTCCTTATGAAGGACTGAATTCTCTGTAAGGTGAGGTTCTGATGCAAAGGTCTTGTTCCCCAGTTGGTTCCTGATTTGTCAGAAAAGAAAGCTGAGGAGGGGCGAGGGCAATTGCTAGGTGGAAGGTACTGGTGAGACTTTGCAGAAAGAGAGAGAACACTTTTCTGCTACGTTTTGGAGCAAGAAGAACACAGCAACAAGGTGAGGGCTCAGAGAGAGCTGGGGCACAGCCACAGGTGAGTAGCCAAGGATATTTAGCAGGAGCTAGGTGGTACTAGCTGCCACGTTTAGGGCACGAGGGGAGACAGAGAAAATAAATTATTAAGGGTAAACTTTTCCAGGTGGGAGTAACGCCCAGCAACTGTGCCAAGAAGGCAAATTGTAAATATTAACAATCTCTCCCCCCCTTCTTCTTCTTCTTCTTCTTCTTCTTCTTCTTCTTCTTCTTCTTCTTCTTCTTCTTCTTCTTCTTCTTCTTCTTCTTCTTCTCCTTCTCTCTCTCTCTCTCTCTCTCTCTCTCTCTCTCTCTCTCTCTCTCTCTCTCTCTCTCTGTGTGTGTGTGTGTGTGTGCATGTGTGTGTGTTTTATCCACAGATTCAGGGAAGCTGGGAGAGAACTGGTAACAGGGTTACCTCCCAGAATCAAAATGAGGTAAAGCAAAAGGGAAGACAGAGGGGCCGATAGTCCTGAGATCAAGGGTTAAAGCCAGCAGAGATTTGAAACTACATGCAGGGGTTGGGGATTTAGTTCAGTGGTAGAGCACTTGCCTAGCAAGCTAAAGGCCCTGGGTTCTGTCCTCAGCTCCAGTAAAAAAAAAAGACAAAATAAAACTTCATGCAACACTTCTTTATAGAAACATTGTGGGATACTAGGTAACCAGAGCATGGTATCCAAAATGGGTACACTATCTCAGTAGGTACACCCCTTTGGACCCACAGAGTTTCTTTCCATGAGACAGGGTAAATCTGGAAGAAGTCAAGAAAGGAACAGGCTATACTGTGGTCTCAGTGCAGGAACCCTCCCTAAAAAGCCCTAACTAAGTATCAATTAACAAACCATTGTCTTTAAAAGAAAGTAGATATTATTAAAGAAATCAATACTGGAGGTCAGCATGTAAAAGAATGCAAATTGATCTATTCTTATCACCATGTACAAAGCTTCATTCCAAGTGGATCAAGGACCTCCACATCAAACCAGATACACTCAAACTAATAGAAAAAAAAAGTGGGGAAGAATCTTGAACACATGGGCACTGGGGAAAATATCCTATACGGAACAACAATGGCTTATACTCTAAGATCAAGAATCGACAAATGGAACCTCATAAAACTGCAAAGTTTCTGTAAGGCAAAGGACACTGTCATTAGGACAAAATGGCAACCACCAGATTGGGAAAAGATCTTTACCAATCCTACATCTGATAGAGGGCTAATACCCAAAATATACAAAGAACTCAAGAAGTTACAATCCAGAGAGTCAAATAACTCTATTAAAAATGGGGTACAGAACTAAACAAAAAAATTCTCAGCTAAGGAATATTGAGTGGCCGAGAAGCACCTAAAGAAATGTTCAACATCCTTAGTCATCAGGGAAATACAAATCAAAACAACCCTGAGATTCCACCTCACACCAGTCAGAATGGCTAAGATCAAAAAGTCCAGCAACAGCAGATGCTGGCGAGGATGTGGAGAAAGAGGAACACTCCTCCATTTTTGGTGGGATTGCAGACTGGTACAACCATTCTGGAAATCAGTCTGGAGGTTCCTCAGAAAATTGGACATTGCACTACCTGAGGATCCAGCTATACCGCTCTTGGGCATATACCCAAAAGACGCCCCAACATATAACAAAGATACATGCTCCACTATGTTCATCGCAGCCTTATTTATAATAGCCAGAAGCTGGAAAAATCCCAGATGCCTTTCAAGAGAGGAATGGATACAGAAAATGTGGTACATCTACACAATGGAGTACTACTCAGCTATCAAAAACAATGACTTCATGAAATTCATAGGCAAATGGAATGAATCAGAAAATATCATCCTGAGTGATGTAACTCACAGAAAAACACACATGGTATGCACTCATTGATAAGTGGATATTAGCCCAAAAGTTCGAATTACCCAAGATTCAATCCATAGACAATATGAAGCTCAAGAAAAAGGATGACTAAAATGGTGATGCTTCACTCCTTCTTAAAAGGGGGAACAAAGGGGTTGGGGATTTAGCTCAGTGGTAGAGCGCTTGCCTAGCAAGTGCAAGGCCCTGGGTTCCGTCCCCAGCTCCGAAAAAAAGGGGGGAAACAAAAATATCCATAGGAGGGGATATGGAGGCAAAGTTTAGAGCAGAGACTGAAGGAATGGCCATTCAGAACCTGTCCCACATGTGGCCCATACAGCCACCAAAACTAGATAGGATGGATGAAGCTAAGAAGTGCAGGCTGAAAGGAACTGGTTATAGATCTCTCCTGAGAGACACATCCAGAGCATGTACAATACAGAGGTCAATGCTAGCAGCAAACCACTGAACTGAGAACAGGACCCCTTTGGGGGAATTAGAGGAAGGATTGAAAGAACTGAAGGGGCTTGCAACCCCATATGAACAACAATGCCAACCAACCAGAGCTTCCAGGGACTAAACCACTACAGAAAGACTATACATGGACTGACCCAGAGCTCCAACTGCATATGTAGCAGAGAATAGCCTTGTTGGGCACCAGTGGAAGGGGAAGCTCTTAGTCCTGCCAATGTTGGACCCCCAGTGCAGGGGAAGGTCGGGAAGGGTGGTAAGGGGCATGAGGATGGTGGTAACACCCTTATGGGGGAGGGGAGGGAATGGGGGTTTATGGACAGGAAACCAGGAAAGGGAATAACATTTGAAATGTAAATAAAGAAATATATCTAATAAAAAATAAAAATAAAGGAATCAGTAGATGAACAGATCACTGAAAACAGCCTCCCCAATGGAGGAGTTAGGTAAAGGACTGAAGGAGCTGAAGGGGCTTGTAACCCCAGAAAAACAACAATACCAACCAACCAGAGCTTCCAGGGACTAAACACCAACCAAAGAGTACATATGGACCGCCCCATGGCTACAGCTGCATATGTATCAGAGGGTGGCCTTATCTGGCATCAATGAGAGGAGAGGTCCTTGGCCCTGGGAAGGCTCGATGCTCCAGATTAAGGCAATGCCAGGGTGGGGAGGTGGGAGTGGGTAGGTGTGTGAACACCCTCATAGAAGCAGTGGGGAATGGGGTAAGGGGGATTCTAGAGGGAAAGTCCAGAAAGGGGATAACATTTGAAATGTAAGCAAAGAAAATATCCAAATAAATAAATAGCCAGATAATCTCCCTCAGAAGCTTACTCTGGGTTACAGCCCAGATTGGAGCTGGAAAACGTGAGGAAAGATTTGTGAGAGGGTTCCTGGGAGACAAAGATGGATTTTATTAAGGTTTGAAAAAACTATGATTGTCTTGGATAGTTTAACTTCTTTCTTCTATCCCATTTCTTCTGCTTCATTAATTCATTTCATTTATTATAATGTATTCAAATACCTACTATTCTATATGTACTGTGCTACTTAAGTAAGGACAAATCACATATCACCACAGGAATTCTCAACTCTCATTAACTTTGTAACCTTCTTGAGGAAAAGATGACATTTAAGGTAATATCAATACAACAGAATGAGGGAATTTCTCTGCTCATGCCCTGAAACCCACAATGCTGAGAAGTAAGGTAGAGTGATCCAATGAGACTTTTCTAGGAAAAGGTTCTTCAATTCCAGCACAATTATATCAGATGTACTAAAATTTTATGGTTTCTAGGGTTATACCACCATTTCTCAAGAGCGTTTTCTCAATGAATCCTTCTTAGTTTGACTCCAGCTCATATATGATAAAATAAATTAGAAAATCTACACAGGTAAAGATAAAATCGAGTGTCAAGGACTTAGTATATTTCTAATTGTGCTCTGCTTCCTCAAATGACATACATGTATGTAAGCAGTGATATAATAGCCACATATACAGTTCATATCATCTACAAGTTTACATTTTTTAAAATGAAGACTATTTAAACACAAGAGAGAATAGGACTTGCTCATTTGAAGCAACAAAGATGAAGTCATTGTCTTAAGTGAAGAAAAGCAGGAACGTAAGATAAATATGACATCTTCCCATTCCAATGTGAAAGCTAAAACCACTGGTCTCATAGAAATAGAGAACAGAAGTTGCTAGATGTTAGGGTACTTAGTAGGGGAAAATGATAGAGGGATATTAAATAACGAGCACAAAAATAGTTATTTGCAAAGAATAAGTTTTGATGTTTTACAACACAAGGTGCCTATAGTGCACAATAATTCGTTACATGTTTTATAAGTAACTAGAAAAACGAGATTTTGAAGATGCACAACCCAATGAAATAATAAATGTTTAAGGCCAAATATGCTAATTATTCCAATTTCATCTAAGTATTATGCTCAGGTATTAAATTATAGTGTCTCTTTTTTTTACAACTATTATATCTTAATAATAAATTAGAATGTCAGTGAAGGAATTGTACATTACATTATCTATACTAAACCATTTAGGAAGGCATTCATAAAAAAGTACCAATAGAAAACGTGCAGGTCCTCCTTTGGTCATTTAGTTTAGAGAAGACTGCAGAGATCTAAAAGGGCCATCAGATTCTCGCTCAGTGTAATAAAGAGAACAAAATATAATTTTAAATTGACTGTACTAAACCTGTGTCCATCTTTGTCCTGTCAGCTCAGGAATACTTGGGAGAGGCCTTGGGTTCTTTGCTGGTTGGATCAGGAAGATGGGGTCTAATGCTTGTGTTATGTTTACAGGTAAATGACAAGACAAACTAGCAAGATCAGTTCCTTTAACCATAGATTTGTGGAAGTAATGAAAAGCCTCCTTACATGACTGCTGTAGCTTGGTCACATATTGAAGCAAGCATTGTGAATTGACTGTCATGTGCTCTGTAACAAATAATTTTCAGAGTTTTTGCAAACAATCTACTTTCTTGGAAGCTGATTTGTTTAAAATAAACTAATTTTTACCTTAAGAAAGCATATTTAGGCAAAAAAAATTCTCTGAGTAAACAATTTGGAATTTAAGAAAAATGACTAATACATTTTAGTAGAGGCAAAATGGGAGTCAGCTTTAGTCAATGTCCCTAATGATTCATACATCATTATCTGCCCTTTACTATGTGACTTTACACTTCCAGTAAGAAACAGAGAATGTTTTCCTGCCACCCAATTCTTGGCTCATCTGTTGTGCTTGGTTTTGGCATTAGCATGTAAACAGAAATAACATGAGAAGATACTTGGGAAAATAGTTGTGAAGAGGTCTTGGGCTTATGCATCTGTTGTTACTAAAACAAAGAAGTGCTTCTCTGCTGATCCAAGGAGGACTTTAGATACATGAACAAGCCCCCCCCCCCCCATTCAAGTTCAATTTGGATTACTCACAGTCCAGGCTCTGCCAGAGATACATGAGTGAGCCCAATAAAGACCTGTTTGGAGTAGCCACCTTCCAATTTGAATGACAGATTTAAAAAAAAAAGAAGGAATTATTTTAGTCTTGAGCACTGAATTGTGGTATGACTTCAGACTCATCAATAATTGATAACACTGTTCAAAACTACCTGAGCACGGAAAAGAGATGACACTGGAGTGTATTAAAGTACTTAAGAGAAATTTTGTCAATGACAATAGTACATTAAGCAAAGACTACCACAGAGTCAGTTAGAGCATCTAAAATGATAAAAAAAAATCGATATCACAAATTAGAAGAAATAAAACAAGTGTTATTAGATAAGGTTCAAGAACTCTCCATGGTCATGTGGCCTTTTATGTTACTATTATATCCAAGACAGCAGTCTTCATTTTTCCCTTACTAAATGTTGACAGTAATAAAGTCCTTCATATTAGAAAAGAATATTTATTTGTCTTCCATAGAGATGTGTAACCATGATAATAGTATAAGATCGTGGTTAAGCAAAAGCATTTCAAAAGTGACCAAATATGCCTCTACCATATGACTACAGTTTTCATGAAAATTTGAACACTAGTCTATGGCACTTAGTATATATTAGTTAATATTGTCCTATATAGAAGGATCAAATCTGAAGAAATAACGTGACTTCCACCAAAATTTGTTTATTATTCAGTATTCCATCAGTCTCTGAAATTAATTTAACAGTTTTTAGGTCTAGCACATAGAAAAAGTCTTTGTTTATCAAAGAACTTCTCTGTATTTGTAGGAAGAGATTTTATCTTACTACTTCTGTTAATACCGCGGAATGAGGAGAATAAAGGTAGAGATTTGAAGTCAAGTTAAGTTAGCTCAAGTATTCCAGTGTGTTCAATACTAGAAAAAAAGGGTACAATCCAATTATGCCATGCAGTTCGTAAAGTATTCAAGGAAATCAAATTCAGAACACTTAGAAGGCATTCCCCAGGTGACAAAGCCAGACTACAACTGAGAATAAGAACCAAGTTCCTACGTTGGATACTACAATCTGTCTGCCATACAAGTTAGTGTCATTACCCTGGCTGTCTTGGTTTGAACATGAAGAGTTGTACACAGTGGATGATTATGAAATGTTTGATGAATAAATTGAAAGCAAATGTTGTCTTTAGTCCTTTGGCTTTTCTAAGTATTCTCGAGATTGTTCTGTTCATCTTGGTTAACACTCAGGGATACACACCTTTCCTCACACTTTCCTGGGCCCAAATGTATAAATAGTAAATCTTCCTTAGACACTTGCATCCTTATAGAAAAGCTTTAGGTTTTTGCATTAATTTACAAATGAATAAAAGCAAAAGATATTGAAAATTCCATGACTGACAAACCTAGTATGTTGGGGCTCTGGACTTTTGCCTCAGACTTGTATGAGATGAGGATCCTAAGATGAGCCCTCTTGCTTCTATAGAATAACACCATTTTAGATGATGGATAAATAGGAATTTAATCTCACTCATACCCATAAAAATTAATGTCCTTCAGGTGAGTTTCTAGTCTCTTGTTTTAGAAACATGGGGATTTCCTTATATTATGAGATACTGCTCTCGTGAAACAGAAGTAGGAAGAAGATTTTTAATATGATAAATGACTGACAGGCTAAAACATACATGACTTTCCCAAGGTCATTAAACTTCAAAATTCCCTTTTCACTTTCTCCTAACACTTATCTCTGTCATAGCTTTGATTCCTATAAAGAAGTTATATATCTTGTCTTCCCGAAATAGAATCACATAAATGAACAGAGGATACCAACTAACGAAAATCATGAACAGAATTTGCAATGAGGTTGGCCCTCAAACCAATGTTAGACTTCATTAGGCACCAAATAACCTGACATTCCCTTTCAAGATCTAGGAAAAAGAAACAATAAAACAATATCTAAAACTTCACAGTTATAGCTTTAAGCCAGCAACTTCCCTTTTCTTATTTTTGTATCATACATAAAACATCTAACACTTCAATACTTAGATTCAACTTGTAATCATTTATATTTTCTGAAAGTATTATTCACAGAAAGTCTATGGGAATGATACAAATAAGTAGTAGTTTATAAAGCAACTGTGCCTCTTCTTACAGCTATAGGGTGAAGAGAACCAAGTACTGCAGGAACTGGAACAAGAGAGCAGGGTAGGAGGAAGCATTGAATCTTATCCACAAAATCATCTTGTTGTGTGAAAATGCCACCCCTGACAAAAGACTGAGTGCTGCTTCACAAACTTCCGAAAACCAAAGGTTTTGAGCTAATATTGTTTCAAAGCCCACTATTCTGCCAGAGGTGACAGTACCTTAATCTGTCACTGTCAAGCGGGCCAATTTCTTTAAGGTCTGATTATTGTTGTTCTTCTCAACTGTCTCTATACACAGCAGCTTACTAATACAGAAAGCATGGTAGAGGTCAACTTGAGTGACATCAAACAGAGCTTATTACCGTGTTAACCGTCCTAGCAGGAATGATACGATTCAGGTAAGGGTATTGGGAGAGCACACACAGTCCAAAGGTTTTTTGTGATTTTTGCTGTGTTCTGTTCAGGAGAGGATGCTGATGAACAAGTATTGAATGTGAAACACTAATTCATAAAACATGAAACACTTCATCCTGCTTCCTGGTGCACAAATCAATCTCCCAGTCCACAGAAAGCTGAACTATGAGCACAAAGAATTTCCCTCCATAAACATCCATAGAGATTGCCTGCATGAATAGAGCAAAGAATCACTGTAGAAAATGCTACTCTAGGTTCTGAAGGTCCGTTACCTACATCCAATTCAACAGTCTTTGGATTAGCTAGCAGGCAAATAGAGACAAAAAGCTTGGACTCAAAGCTCTTCCTGTCATACATATCCACCCCCAAGTTATTGTTTGAATTGAATTTTTTCTCTGAACAATAATAACAGGATGAAACGTTTCTGTGGTTTCCCAAAAGGCTACAGGGAAAATAAGACTTAACTCTGACACATGATGTAAGAGGGTACAGTTAAAAGTTGACAGAAGCCAATATTTACAGTGTGATTTGAAAATGATAGGACAGTTAGTTATAAACCTTTTTGAAACCTTTGTAACACCTCTCTTCCAAGGGTCCTTGCTATGGGATTAACTCACAGTTGGAAGCTATGCTACAACAGAGACATTTTGCACTTGGATAAGAGCCTCATAATAAACAAATGTTTATGTCACTTCCAACTACCCAAAGAGGGAGGCTCTGTGCTTCAACTCTCCCTTGAGGGAAAATAAACTGTTCTGCAAGAATAACAGTCTGACAAATATTTCCAGACTATATGAAATTCACAGGAATATTTTATTACTCACATAAGGGTAAAAGTAAGGCAGTCTTGGGTGTAATTAGTACATGCTTCTAAAGGCCAGCCAAGGGGATGGGACTATTTACAGTCTTCTTACTACAAATTTCTTCAATAGCACTGTAATCTACTTCACTCCTCACATTTCTACTCAAACTGATTCATAAGAATAGGCTTTTGTTTTTAGTATCTTGTTCTCCTTGGCTCCAGGGCATTTAAAAACAAACAAACAAACAAATCCCCCCCCAAAAAAAACAAAAAAACCCTTTCCTGTTTTCTTGACATGAATCTTTTCTGTTGGCCTTCTGGTTCCTATAGTCTGTCCTTCCACCCCTCCCCACCCTGTTCTCCTGCCTGTTTGCCCATTTACATTTAACAGAACTTTGGGTCAAACTGAGCTGCCCATTAAAATCACATATGAATATTTTAAAATCCTCACAGGACTTGCCTGCATCCTTTCCACAGGGAAACCAGAAGCATGGAATCTCCTCTTACTTTGTCAGTTAAATTATATTTCACATACCATTAAAAATACAAATCATTGATATTACACACTAAATGTGTGTACCTATGAAACATACCACCTCATCACAACATGGAGAATTCCTACCAGCCTAGAAGTTCCTTCAAGTTGCTTTATGATCAGTCATTAACCCCTGTTGCCTCCCCAAGGTACTCACTGCTTGAATTTTTAATCACCAGAAAATCATGTGAACAAAATTATATTATGCATACACTTGTGCTTTTCTATCCATATTGGCCTCACAGATACCATGTTTTATAATGCAGTTTTTAATTCAGAGGTCTGAGATAGAGCCTAAGATTTTTTCATTTCTGACACTTTTCTTTATTATGTTAATGCTAATTGTCTGTAAATCTGTCTAGTGACTAGGGTATAGTCAGGATCTGTATTAGGTAAAGAGTAGTCTGAAATAATTTTTATAAGAAAGATTCTTTCTCAGCAGGTATAAAGTGAAAACAGTTTCTTACTTAGGGTTGGGACTTTGTTTCTACTATTACTCAGTGCAGAATTCAAAGAACTAAATTCAATACTCCTCAAATTATTCTGCAAAATAGAAACAGAAGGAACATTTCCTAACTCTTTTTATAAAGCCACTCTTACACTAGAATCATAAATCATGCAAAGACCAAACAAAAAGAAGGCAGGGTAAGATAAGATAGAGAAGGAAGAAGAAAAAAAGGAGGAAGAAGAAGACAAAGAGAAAGAGAACGTTACAGACTAATATACCTTGTGATCATCGATCCAAAAATTCTCAATAAAATACTTGCAAACTAAATTTAACAAGACAAAAAAGGTTATCCACCACAGTCAAATCAGCTTCATCCCAGAGATGGAGAAGTTATTTAGCATATATAAAACAATAAATGTAATGTACCACATAAACAGACTGAAAGACAACAACGACAAAAATAAAACCCCTCGTGATCATTTCATTAGATACAGAAAGGGCTTCAACAAAATCTTTCACCCTTTCATGAAAAAAGGCCTAGGGAGACTAGGGATCTAAGGGACACATTTCAACATAATAAAGACAATTCACAGCGAGCCTATAGCCAGCATAGAATTAAATGGAGGGAAACACAAAGCAATTCCACTAAAGTCAGGAACAAGACAAATTTGTCCACTCTCTACCTATCCAATATAGTACTTGAAGTCTTAGAGCAATAAGAAAACTGAAGGAGATCAAGGGGATACGAATAGAAAAGAAAGAAATCAAAGAATCCACTTTTGCGGTTGATATGGTAGTATACATAAAAATTCTAAAGACTACCACAAATCTTCTACAACTGATGAACAGTTTCAGAAAAGTCATTCTCCCAATATTACTCCATAATATCTACATGTGTGGTTGACAAGCTCTTCTGGACATTGTCTAAATAAAAGGATGAGTCTGATGGATCCTATTTTTCTTTTTAAAGCTACTGAATAAAAATGTATGAAAAGGTGACATAAAACAAGGTCTTTCCCAGAATAAGCTGATCATTAAAAATTACAATATAAGAAGTCCATACTTGCTTCTGATAACATAAATTTACAAGAGGCTATACATGTTCAATGACTAAGAAACACAGAACTGAGCCCTGATGCTGAGCCTCCGTTTCTTATAGGCAGTGAACCTGAATTAGTATCAAATACTATAATGCTAGCAGTTGAAAATAATTAGATAAATAAATGAATGCTGACCAAAAGATTTTATTTCCAAAGCCTGACTATACTTTTAATAGTCACTTGCCTCTTAAGGAGATAAATGAAAATAATCTAGATCTACCAATCAGTTTCTACTGTCTTTTAACAGAAAGAGACTAGACTATAGACCCCAAAGACTTGCTCAGGATGATCACCAGTAAGCCTTATATATCTCAGATATCATGAATTATCTTCCAGCATATTAAAATAGGTAATTGAATTACATATTTATATTTATATTTTAAAAAGTTGTCATCTGTAACTGTAGCATAGAGGTAGAGTGCTTTTCTAGCATTAACAGGGATCTGTGTTTGATCCTTCCTCAGCACTGCAAAAAAATTATTTATTTTTACAGCAATAAGATAAGGTTTATATTCATTAGAAACAAAAAGAGATATCTTGGTAGTACAAAATATCTATATGTAACTTTTAATGGACAATTAAATTTGATTCAAAATTTTCAACTCTTTAGAAAAGATCTGAAGACAGAGACAGTTTATAAAACAGGAAATTCAAATAACAGACATAAGATGCTAATTATGAAGTATGAAAACATGCAATTTAATATTTAGCAAAAAAACTTTTAAAATTAATGTCATCATTATTGGGAAGTGTAAAATTATAAAATCTAAAATCTAAAAACCATGCAATTAAATATTCAGCAAAAGAAACTTAAAAAATCAAGATTGGGAAAGAAAAGTGAAGAGACTCTAGTCTGGCAGGCAGGCCTTGTCCTTCTCCCCTGATTCCTTCTACCTTGCTAAAAAACTGCTTGATAACATTTGTAAAGCTAGCTGCCAAGGTATATTTCCTTATTTGGCCACTTCTTCCTCCCGAGGCTGACTACTAAGGTCCAGCTGCCAAAGTATTGAAATCTAGCAACCAAAAGCCCCCTTTGGCTCACCTAATTAGCATGCCCAATTAAAATTAAACACCTCATCCTAACACAGTTCCTCCTTTTACTTTTATAAACAACCATTTTCCTATGGGCCATATCTGTCTTCTCTATCCAGAGACAGTCCTTTGTCCCACTTAGGGACAAATACCCCTTACTGCTCTCCTTTGTCCCTTTCTCTTCTCCCCTTTCCTTCATTCTTTTCCCCCTCTTCCTCTAACTCCAGTCTTCCTGCCATTTCCATGTCGTCTGGCCCTATGGGACAAATAAATCTTTATGCTGAGGACATGGTCTTTGGATATCTTGAGCCAACTTCAAGGTTATGCATTGAAAAAGAGCATGGAAACGTAAGTTATCAATAATGACTAGATAAGATTTAAAGAAAAACTACATTGAAAAGTTATTCATCATTACCTAGTGCATTAGTTACTTTTCTGTGGCTCTGGTAAAATTCCATGACCAAAACCAACTTATTAAAGTAACGGATTATTTTGGCTTATGGGGTGTGTGTGTGTGTGTGTGTGTGTGTGTGCGCATGAGAGAGAGAGAGAGAGAGAGAGAGAGAGAGAGAGAGAGAAGAGGGACAGACAGACAGACAGAGACAGACAGACAGACAGAGAGAGACAGAGAGGCAGAGAGAAACAGAGAGCATAATGGTAGTAGAGGCATGGCAGCAGGGAGCTGGAGCAGAAAGCTAGATGACCACACTTTATTCATGTACAAGGGTCAGAGAGCAAACTGGAAGTGGAAAGGTGTATAAAGTGTCAAAATCTGTTCCCAGTAGTGCTTTCTCCTGTACCTCCTAAAGTTTTCATAACATCTCCAAAGAACACTACCAACTGCGAACCAAGTATTCAGTATATAACCCTACAGGGAATATACTTCATTCAAACCAAATCTAATCAAGTTACTGATTTGTCTTGTGCAAAATATATTCTTAGCAATCCTGTAGGATCATGTGCTTTCTGATATGGTCTTGATGCGCCTATCATCTTTTTTCTTTATTCTAAGTTGAGTTTATGACATGCTTTGACTATTAAGATTAGGTAAGTATTATGGTGTGGGGATATGAAGTACAGGTGCTCAAGAGTCCTTGTAGCTTTTACTCTGTCACCTTGCTGCCACAAAGTTGCTAAGAAACCAAGCTAGCCTTTAAAGCATAGAAAACAACAGAAGAGAAACATCTAATTGACAGCCAGCCCTGACTGCCAGATACATGAATAAGGCAAACTTGGACCATCTCGTGTTAGAAGAGCTGTCAGATGATGGCTATAATATGAATGAGCACAGGAGAGACCAGCAAATGAACTGCTTAGCTGAAACCAACCCAGATTTCCGATCCATAGAATTTATAAGTAAATAAAATGGTGACTGTTTGAAGTCACTGTGTTAATGAGGTCTTTTACACAGAGATGGGTAATTGATTATTCATATCCTTTGGCTCAGTGTTGATTGTTATATTCTTTATTAAAACTCTTAAGAAAGATACATCTGCCCTAGAAAACCTGTGTCAAAATGCTCATGCATGAATTACTCATAGTAATTCCAAATAGGGAAAAGTCAAATATTCATCAACAAAAAATGATTAAAAGAGGTGCTATACTCATGACATAGACTATAGTTTTATAATTACCCTTGATATCTCTCTCTCTCTCTCTCTCTCTCTCTCTCTCTCTCTCTCTCTCTCTCTCTCTCTGTGTGTGTGTGTGTGTGTGTGTGTCTGTGTGTCTGTGTATAACACATAGCAATGAGCTGCTTTCAAAGACTGTATTGATGTATCCCCAGATCTCTGACAAATTAAATTTTCAGTTGTTTCTAGGAATGTCGACAAACCATGTGTTTAATTGAAATAGAAGTATATAACTTCCCTTCCTCCCTCTTTCCAACTGCTCCCATGCATTCACCTCAAGTCGATAACCCCCTTTCTTTGATTATTATTGTTATATATATGTATGTGTGTACACAAATACATAAATACAACCTATTAAGTCTATTTGATGTTTATGTGACTAATTCCCATGTATCTTACAAAAGTATATTGTTTAATATTCATATTGTATAGTTCCTGTAGTTTTCCTTGATATTATTCATCTCTGATATTAGAAGAGTGTATTTCATACACTCTACTGTCAATGTGACATATTCACATTTTTTCAAATGAAAATAATGACCATTATATTTAGTAAAATATATGAGCAATTAAGTTCTCAGGAGCAACCAGTAAAGCACATAGCTACAAGGCCCTCAGGAAGGCCTGCAAATTAGTTTCAGCAAAGTTAGATGAGGTCTATTTACCAGGATGGAGAAAGGGGTGTGATTTGATAGAGTTTGTCACCTACTCTGACATCAGGTCAAGCAAGGCATTCCCAGGTTTGTAATCTTTTGCACAGTTCTTTACACCGATAATGGACTTGAAGACATGGTTAAGAGTCGGTTTGAATCAAAGTAAATGATCAAATACAAAGAGGAAGATTCAGGTATGCCCCTTCTCTGCCCATGAGAACAGAAAGCATAATTAAGATGTCATACTCCTGTGTCACTTCCAAGACTCTTAGAGAATTGGTACTCTGAGAATCAATCTACTGAATCAACATGAATGAATTAGAATACACAACTTTGGTGTTACCCAAGAGATTAGATGGTTGTTTCCAAATGTTCTTTATACCCTATTTTTTCTTCAGAGAGTTTCCATCTGTGTACTTTTCACTTTAAATTTCCCAATGAGAAGAGTGTATACATGTGCATTCCATCAGTGCTTGGCCTTGTGGCTAGATAGGGGTTGATGTGAAGGAAATTACAGCATGACATACAGCTCAAAAAAAATCAGGCCTTAAGAAACATCACCTACTTGAGCTTGCCTCTTGTGTTCCTGTCATCTGCTATTAGAAAAGTATCCCCAAGTTGCCATTTCCCCTCTATCCTTGCCTCTAGAAGACACGAGAGACAGATCTGAAACTGCCCAGAAGTATGATGTCTAATCTGGTCCAGTCAAATTGAACATAGCTCAGCAGAATCCTATCTGAGCTACATACTCCTTGAGCCTGAAAATAAAAGTTTAATGCATCAATCTCTGAGGCCAATGTCCATCCAAATAGGAATTGTAAGATACAGAACATAGAAAAGAGAAAGTCTGAAAAATGTTTTACCTGTATGAGTTCTACTGAGGAGTAATGTAGACTAGACTAAAGGACAAAACCTCTCTGATCTACGTGTGCTGGCATATATAAGCATGAAAGTTTTCACAAATATTAAATTTTCATATTACATAATCAAGTATTTCATCCTGATTCCATGCTAATACAGAACTCTGGGGTTGTAATTTAGGTTTGTGTGCAACTTGCCTAAAGGGAAAGAATATGCCAGTTGAAATAATTAGACAACGTGACCTATATGCATAAGACTGTTCAGTGCCTTAAACACATCAGAGCTCAATAAACTATAGCCTCCTGTGTCCTTCTCAAGGCCTCTGGAGCCCTCTCCCAAATGAAGGCAGTATTTCCCACTGTCTATAGCAGGAACATACTCTTGCTAAAAAAAATCACTTTAGAGTTTATCCTTCTTCATTTGTGTCCTTCTTGACAAAAGACAGGTTAGAGAGCTTCTCTAGAAACCTATATTTAATAGATAGTTGCTTTTGACTCTTAGAAAAAAAAAGACATTCACTAAGAATCATCAGGCAGATAACTCCATTATCAAAGGATGTTAATTTCAGCAACCCACATATATAGGAGTAAAACTTTTATCACTCCATTTAATTATGTGATGATTAATTATAGATAAAAACAGAATAAAAACAGAGTGTGTACAAGTTTCACATTATGCAGTAGTAGAAGCAATGATTTTATGATCTTTTGGTGCCTGGGTGAATATTCATAAACAACTGGTAAGCCTCAAATTAGAGTTTAAGCCTCTAGTTTTACTTTATATAATAGTATTTTTCATTTGCAATATATTTGATTATTCATTATTATTCAAATTTTGAAAGGGGTAAAACCTTTATTTTCTACTTGTATAACCTATAACCAGAGGCCCAAAATGATTTAATCTCTCAAAATTGTCAATGTGTCAGAGAAAATCCAGAACACAACCACTTGGACACGCTTGAGGAACTAACTCCTTTCTTGTACTTCTTTTAGGGATAATATTTTGCAGGGACATTGGTGAAGAGCAATTATTAAAGTGGGAATGTCTGCTACATGTACAATTTATACAGCACAGAGCTTACTGTAATCCTAAGTGGCATGTTGATAAGCTCCTGTGAGTACACAGCAGCAAAGACGTGGAACTCTTTAACCAGGCAGTGATTCAGTGAAAGCAAAGATTGAGCATGAGACAGAAACCAAAGTAGAAACACAAAGTGGAAAGGACAGGCACAGACATTCTTTTAAAAACAGGTGTTTCTGTGGCTTGCAGTGACTATATCATTCTTTGCCCAAGAAACCCCACAAAACACGTAGTCCATCTGAATGCTTCCCATGGAGAACCCAATCCTAGCACTCCAGAAATACTGAAACCAGTAGGTATGTTCTTAAGTTAGATGTCATAAGGGCTGTATGTGCATAACAATCATAGTTGTCTAAAGATTCCAATGTTTATTGAAAACAAATGACTATAACTTTTTATTAAGTTCTCACTGAACACCACAGCAGATAACATTCCCAACTTGCAAAGAAGAAATTTAAAGAGGGTAAACTTCCCAGATGCCCTCACTAATATCCCCAAGAACTACAATCCCAGTTTTGACCTTAAGAACACTTTATTTTCTTTGAAATGTATTCAGAATGAAAAATCATTAGTGGACTGTATTCCATTTCAAATTTTAAATTTTGCTATTCTCATTATATCACTTTATAGATGCATTCTCAATGGTAAATAAATTAATTTGAGGAGTGGAAGAATACTTTCATGGCAGTTGTCCATACATATGCAAATTTTGATTGCTTTTCTATTCCTTTCCAAATGAAAGCATTGCATTTATATGGGCAATTTTAACATTACTTGTTTTTATTTTCTGTCTAGAAAAGTTGTTTTTCTCACAATGCCACCTTTGATCAGCTAGAAAATTCCAAGCCATTCTCTAAGGGTCTTGGTAACAATCAATACATTTTTTAAACTATTGACTTTCTGAAAGCTTGTTGTATGCCTGAATGGCTTCAGTTGTAATCACAAAAGCCAGACACTATTTGTCATTATTATGGTATGCAGAATTTTGCTGGCTCACACTTTTTTTTTCATCATCATGTCACAAAAACACCTTCAAGGACAAAAAGCAAGGTGGAACTTTCAGGACCTTTTCCCCTCAGCCTTCAGGAACTCTTTACCCTCTTGACAGTGAAAGTGCTGAGGTTCATAAAACTGTCTGAAGAGCAGCCAGCACAAAAGGGGAATTACTGCTGCAATGTTTAAGAGCCCACAGACAATAGCGAACAGCAGAGCTCATCTTGTCTACAGTTACACATGCATTAGGTCTGTCTGCATCGCCCACACAATGGAATGTCAGCCTGCATCTGTGAGGGAAAGGCAGAGTGCAATCATCCCCTCTATTAACAGCAATGTTATATTGGGATTCCTCTTTGTTTATCACATTTTAACTGCTAAGTCCCACTGCCTTTGACAAATTAAGAGCAAATGTATCACTTCTTAGACTTCTGAGGCATTAACTAAGAACCACATGCAGAAAGTCACTGTGCTCTCTGAGTTAGTATTACAAACAGCAATTTTAAAGAGACAGTGTGGAATATGAGCTCATAGAGACAGCATGCACAAGACCTGCACAGGTTTAAAACCCACAAAATCCCAACACTGAGAAGGAGAAGTAGACACAAACTCTCATGCCTACCCAAGAAGCTATTTGTAATTAATATCTGCTGAGAAAGGAAAAAGCAGTTTTCTCCAATGGACTGATACTGGGTAATCAACCACACTCCAAAGCAGACCTGTGTCCTGTAGCAATTGGCCCAAAACAGACTCCATGTTTTTGGTGTGATTTGTTTATTTGCTTCATTTTGGTTTTGTCTTGTTGGATTGTTTGTTTTGATTTTCATTTTTTCTTACACACACACACACCCACGTACAGAAAGAGAGAGAGAGAGACAGAGACAGAGACAGAGACACAGAGAGACACAGAGAGACACAGAGAGAGAGAGACACAGAGAGAGAGAGACAGAGAAATGAACATGGAAGGAATATGATCAAAACAAATTATATGAAAAAAATATTTGGGGGTGGGGATTCCAAGACAGGTTTCTGTTTAGCCTTAGCTGACCTGAAACTCACTCTGAAGACCAGGTCAACCTCCAACTCTTAGAAATCTGCCACCAACCATGCAGCCTACACTTGCTGTCTGAGACCCCCAGCACATATATAGCAGAAGACTGCCTGTTCTGGGTTCAGTGGGAGAAGACGCACCTAATACTCACTTGAGGACCCAGGGAAGGGGGATATGGGGTTGCGTACCCTCTCTGGGGAAAGGCAAGAGGAAATGAGGTGAAACTACAGGGGGACCATGATGGGGACAAAGGCTGGAATGTAAATAAAATAAAATAAAATAAAGAAATCTGCCTGCCTCTGCCTCTGCCTCTGCCTCTGCCTCTCTGCCTCTCTGCCTCTCTGCCTCTCTGCCTCTCTGCCTCTCTGCCTCTCTGCCTCTCTGCCTCTCTGCCTCTCTGCCTCTCTGCCTCTCTGCCTCTCTGCCTCTCTGCCTCTCTGCCTCTCTGCCTCTCTGCCTCTCTGCCTCTCTGCCTCTCTGCCTCTCTGCCTCTCTGCCTCTCTGCCTCTCTGCCTCTCCTCTGCCTCTCTGCCTCTCTGCCTCTCTGCCTCTGTCTCTGCCTCTGCCTCTGCCTCTGCCTCCCAAGTGCTGGAATGAAAGGTGTGAGCCACCAATGCCAGGAAAAAACTTTTAAATAAAGAAAGAGAGATGGTGTGGTGGCAAAAGAGCACACAAATTTCAGAGGCTATTAGTAGCTTTCATCTCTGCAGAGAGTAAGGAAACAAAAAGGGAGAAGCAGCAGATAACAGAGAAAAAAGAGCTGGACAAAGAGGAAAAACACAGAGCATGGTTAATTTGATAGACTATACGTAAGTAGATAGAATCTAAGATAATAAGCCTAATAGTTCCTTAAAATCAAATCATTAATTTACATTTTAGCTCCTGTAAAGATTATTGATTATGCATTTCCAAAGAAATCAATTTCCAAACAAAACCTTCTCCAACTGATGAGAGTAAAAATAACAACATTGACTAGAGTTTTCATTCCTCCTATATCTATTTCTACAAGTATTTTTCTTCATATTTTATATCTTACATCACATTTAAAAGCACCATCTTGCTCTCCTCAATGTGATTTTACCCAGAGAAAGTTGGATCTGGTAAAAGAAGAAACAGAAGCCTATTATATTTTTTTTATCTAAAATGTCTTTAAGGGTACCCAAATATGTACAGATGAACTGGCAATATAAATAAAATCTTAACACATAAAAGTCCGATATGGCCAATTGTAAATCTCTGTAGTAGTCTCCATCTCTTGCAAAAGGAATCTTCTTTGATGGGAGGGTGAGAACTTACATGTCGATATAAGAATAAGTATTGGGAGTATAGTTAGATCTTAAGAGTGTGGAACATGCCTTTAATCTCAGGCATCTGAAGGAAGAAGCAGGTAGAAATCTGTGAGTTTGGTCTACACAATAAGTGCCAGGGCAGCCAGGACCAAATAGAAAGACACTGTCTCAAAATACAAAATAAATGAATGAATGAATGAATAAAAATAAATAAATAAATAAATAAGAGTATATAGCTAGAAATTGAGTGTGGGGAAATAGCAACTATACCATCTCTGTAACTGGTCAAAATGCAGAGAAACTATAATTGAGATAAACAAATGTATAATGAAGAGAGCAAAATCTCAAGAGTTGAAAGATCTACTTTAGTTCCAACTTCCCTGTGGCAAATTATTTAAGCCCTTTAAAACTATAAAATGGGGCTATCAACATAGCTCACACAGTGTTATATGTCCACGTTGGATTTGGTGGCCTGATATTGTACTCTTTACTGAAAAACAAATAAATAAACCACTTTGTCTATAGGAAAATACATTTCCTATTCTAGTTGTACAGTTCATTCAGAAAGCTCCAATTCTCTATAAATGGCCATGTTGGCCACTCTTCACTACAAGAACTATATTGCCTATGCTTTATAACTTAGAGTCTACAATTGGTCTTCTTGACTTGAGTCCTCCTCTTGACATTTTTTTTAAATCAAAGACTTTGAGTAAACTAACAACTTCTGTCTCTCCATATTTCAAATCTGTAGGATCATATATAAATTTCACTTTAAATTCACCGTGATTCACCACAATAACTAAAAACTATTAAATAATCACCAAGAGTCAGTTGTTAATTTACATCACTATTGTCATTATTTTAGTCGTAGTGTTTTGGGCAGCCATGCTCCCAATCGTATAGAAGAAATAAGTGGAAAACTACAAACCAAAACAGGAAAGGGCTTTTAAGTCCAATAATGTTTGGATTCCTGTCCTAATCCCCAGCTACTTACAGTCATGAAAATATAATCCAAAATATTTTCCTTTTGGCTTATCTGACTTGAGTCAGATTGTTGTTTCTCACAACTAGAAGTATTAATACAATGACTATAAAGGCACAGGGAACATTTATAGTTCCATACAGACCAGGGCATAATTATTTTAAAGGTTCAGGACAGTATTACAAACCTCTGAGTTTTCTTCTCAGTATAATTTAAAATCTTGGCCTCAGTGCTAGAGGCACCATTACAAACAACTCAAAGTAAAACATTCTATCTGGAAACACAGGGCAAAACTGAATCCATATAATGCTCTCCGCATTTTTGCTTTAAAAACATTTTTTTCTGGCACATACAAAGTTCAAGTTAGGGATAAAAATGTATTTTAATATTAAATAACGCTGTGTTTAGATTTTTTCCTAATACAAAAATCAAAACGTTTTTTCAATATGATTCAAGTGCAAAGTGGAGCTAATACACACATAATCTTTCAGAATATGCAAACACGGGTTGGTCACCAAATTCAGTATGTAGCAGAGTCCTTCTGAAATCTCAAATGCCTGGATCCCCCTCCCTCAGGATTCCTAACTCAGTAGACATGAAATACATACAGGTCAAGAACTGACTTTCATGCCAATGCTGCTGTCCCAGGGATCATACCTAGAGCACTACCATCTTCAGGAGTCAGTTAACTGGAAAGCCTAAGACCAACTGAACGACTTTGGCAGGTTTATACTGTGGCCATATTTTCTGCTTCAAGAAAAAAAATCTGTAGGTTTTAAAGGTCAAATTTTAAGTGCCCACCATTCCATAATGTATTTTGTTACTGTCTCCAAATATGTGCCATTATTTTTCCTGTGATTTCACAGGAGTGCTTTGAATCTACTATTTACTTGTTAAACATGTGGACTCATCTACTGCAATAAAACAACACATAAAAATGCTCATGCTTTTTAAAATAATAATTCTTCTCTGAACGAATATTAAACAGAAGGAATATGATATATCCACAAAATTGTTAAAATGTTATCTATACTAACCATAAATTAGACAATAGAAACATCTAACTTTTTTTTTTTTTTGCCTCAGATTGAGTATCAACAACAGACCAAAGTAATGACCTCAACCAAGGATAGCTTTGGATGGACTCTGATTCACCAAACATCTCACCCGGTGGGTGTAAGAATCTTCTTATAGCTGCATAGTTCTCCCCCTGACAGTTAACCATCCACTCTTTATAGAGTCTAGCAGCTCCCAAGACCACATACATCAGAGACAGAATTACATGTACTGAGATGATAACACAGAGGCTAGAATCCCAGGTGAGCATCTAATGGTCTTCATCATCTTTCCCTTTTATGATAGAATATCAGTAGCTGCAATTCTGAAAGTTTCTTGTAGGTAATAACTGCTAATCTGATTAAGATCATAATGGCTGCTAAGTTCAGAAGACAGTATTCCACAACAGTTTTTTTTTACTTAAATTGTGGCAGTTAAAATATTTGATGGGTAACATTTTCCTAAGCAGATTGAAAGTATTTTATTGTAAAAAAAGATTAAATAAAAAATGAATTTTATTTGTCTTGTTGCTCTAATAAATACTTCAAATATTATGCTGAGTGGGAGGGAGGAGAGGGAACATCTTTGTCTTGTTCCTGATTTTAGTGGCCTCCTTTTCTTTAAGTGAATGTTACACAAACGTGTGTGTCCACACACACACATACACACACGCATATGCATGTATGCATGTGTGCATATATATATATTCTTAAATACATAAATAAAAGCTTTTGTATAATGTTAAAAATATATATTGTCTTTTAAATTAAAAACCTGGAAATATATCAAGTCTTGTGGACAACAGGTAGATGAGTGAAAGAAAATAATTGAAAGAAATTGCAAATAATAAACCAAAATGCTCTTATTTTCAAGAGAAAACAAATAAAATCTCTGATTCTTATACAAAATTGCCTTGTGCTAAATAAGTTACATTTGATTTTTATAGGCTGACTTTACTGTTCACACTCAGAATAATATATGAACCTTAACATCAAATGACACATGAACACACAATGTTCATTCAACAAATAGTAAAGGGGCACATTCTATGGACCAAACTCTGTGCTATATGAAGAGACACAAATCTCTTAACCGAAAGAAAACTAGTAGTTAAAAGGTCATGTGATAAGCACAATGATAGAAATAGGCCCAGGTTTCCATGGAAACAAAGGCATCTTTTGTTTGTTCAGACCACTTTCTCTGGTACCTATTGCTTTAACAATATTGAGATGATTTTTAGATTGATGGAGAAAGGATAAAAACACACTCTAGAAAATGTCTCTTGAAGATTAGAGGCAGAGATATGAAAAAAATATACCACACTTGAGGATTTGCAAATACTAGCTGGCAGTCACAAAGCAAACATGCAGCAAACAGATGGACCTAGTTCAACTGGTGAAGGCACTTGGAGCCACTGATGGATTTTTAAACAATTGTCTTGATAGGAAACTGGCTGCCTAGCATGGGTTTTACAATTGGCACACTGAAAGGATACAAAAATAAGAATAGAGGCCTGCTGTCAGTGTTAAGCAGGATATGTCCCTGGCTGGGTCTTAAACTGCCTTTCATCTACCCACAACTACAAATCACCTTTGCTTGCTCTATATTGATTGCTGCTTGATGTCTCCAATTCCTTGTTTACTCTAGCCTTAATGCTTTGACATCTATATTGATTACATTTTTTTTCTGCCTCAAAACTATCCCACTTATTTCTTCTCATGGCTTACCTTGTAGTCCTTAATTCTTAAAACAACTCCTTCCATTTGATCTCTTCAATTCAACCTTGTTTGATGCTCTAGTCCTAGATTTTTCTGACACCTTAATGTTGATTTGAAAGACACTTTCTTTCCCTAAAGGAAACATATGGCAGCAGGCTTGATATATGCATGGCAATGAATTTTTAATTGAAACAGATAAGTTTACATTTTTATACCAACACTTACTAGCCTTTCTTCTAGCTGAGTGGTATCAAATAATTGGCTCTGGCAAGTGGGCATTCAGACATGTTAGGAGTAACATGTCTCATGCATTGTTTTTCTCTTTACTTTCACTGAAACCTATCCTATGTGATATAAGTTCAAGCAGCAGAACGTCCATCACCTCGAGTCTCTTAAAAACTGTATGTGCTCCCCCATCCATCACCCCCAACTGGACATGTATGTGAAGGAAAATACAAATTTATTTGGACTTATTGTATTTATTTGTGTTAAACCACTTCAAATTCAGTGTTGATAGCACTTTATTATTTTTCTTATCTTAACAAATATATTAATGATATGGCTTTAAATAACATATGTGTAGTTTCGCCTTTATCACTTGCATCAGAAGAAGAGGAATGTAAACACATGGGTCAAGATAACAGACAAACCAATGCAGCTTTTACTACATGTGCTTCTTTGGCATAAATTAAGTCATGACATGGTTTGTAAAATGAGAAATGGCTGATAATGAAAAAGTTAAGTTGGCCCATATGCCCCTTTTCCCAGTATTATTTTATCTACTAAATAAGAGAAACTAAGCCCAAGTACACTACCCAAAATGAATGGGAGAGCTATACCTAAGCATTGACAATATCTTCCCTCACTTCTTGTTTGACTTTGCCTACAACTCCATATTGTTAGTTTATAGCAGTTTTTAATTCTTCACGCCTCCCAAACCCTTTTGTACTTCCTTTAAAAAATTGTGTGTGTGTGTGTGTGTGTGTGTGTGTGTATCCATGTGTCTGTCTTCCTAGTGTATGTCTGTATACCATGCACATAGAGGATTACAGAAGCAAGAAGAGGTTGAATCACTTAAGAACCAGAATTATAGATGTTTTTAGTATTATGTGCTCCTCACCATAACATTCTGACTTAACAAACCTAAAGGTGATGATATAATTGAATCATGTACAGAATCCTCTAAACCAAGAGGCAGAAATAAATTATTTCCCTCATCCAAATAGATTTTTCTCAGGTATTTCACCATAGTAACAGCAGTCTGAGAAATACATGATCTATTCAGACATAAATCTGAAGATCTGAGGATTGATGAAGAAAGGAGAGACGCTTTCTCCTGCATCACTTATGGAGGCCAGAGTTTGGGTAGTAAACATTTATTCAATGGATAAAAGGGTGACCCTTTAATGTTCACCATGCTGTGTTCTCAGGCACATAGATTCCTCAAGAACTTCAGAGAGAAGAGAATTATCCATTATAGATGAAAGAATTCTAGTTTTCTCAGTCTGCTTGGCTTCAATGTTAAACAGCAAAAAACAAAGGCTTAACTTCAGCTTTACCAATAAAAAATGGAACCTCCATTATAACAACAACCCTGACCAGAGGCATTTTCCCTCTTCAGCCTATAATCTACCTATTCCCCATCTATTATCTCTGTAACTTTTGTGCCTCTTGCATTACAATGAATAAGTTTATTTGTCATATTCTTCTCCCTTAGTAGACTATGAGCATCTGCTTCCCATATAGCTTTGCAATGCTGTGCTACAGGAGTCCCAGAAATATTTTTAAATTAGACTGAACTGATTTCATTATAACAGTGATCTGATTTTCTGATATTCAAACCACAAGTTACCAGGTATGATAATGCAGCTCAGAAGATCTTCCTAGGAAAAGAGAATCTGAGCAAACCCTTCAGCTACATATAAACTACCCGAGAAAGAAAAGCTTCCTGAAATATTTTCCACACAAATGTTAATAATCCATTCCAACTTTATTTTTGACTGGAATCCTCTCTTCGTCCTATGAGATAGGATGTGTGCAGAGGGGAGGATATAAGAAGAGGAAAATATTATATGAAAACCTTCAAACAAAGCAGAATTCTACACTCATTAGTGATTTTTCTTAAACTATTTTATTTCTGACATACAAGTTTATGAGAAATGTTTAACTTGGCAAATAGAATGCTTTCCTTAAATTTGATTTTAAACATTCATATATTAAGAGCTATTTTATACCAAAAGAGTCTTGGGTTGTACCATATACTTGTATTGGAGTCTAGATTCCAGCAAGATTCTCCACTAATGTTACATATATGTTAAATTTTAAAATAGTGCCCTATGGTATATAATCTAATTTTAAACATCACAAAACACTACAAGATCAATTTAATTTTTTCTTTGTATAGATAAAAAATCTCTGGTTTGAAAACTGAGTTGTCTAACATCAAAATTAATATATAATGATACTACAATGTAAATACACATACAAAGAAAGATGCATAGTGTATCTTTAGTGATATGCTAAGGGCTCCAGAATTTATTTCAAGAGATAGTAGATAGAGGTATTTTCAAAGGGATATATAAAAAAATGATTCAGCAAGCCTACATGAAATAGATTAGAAAATAAGAAAAAAATATAGCATTCACACAGATGTGCCATTGCAGCTCCATGGAGTACTTAATCATATCAAACCTGTTATGCCCTGTGCATGCTTTTCATATACTGAGTTAACTTGAGATGGATGGCAAGACTCACAACTAATTCATTTTTTAATCCTCTGAGTAATTTAACACAGTTCTTTGCACATAGTAAGTACTAAAGAATATGTGGATCATGAAGGAAAACCTTTCTAATTCTCTCTGCTTCTCCTCAAACGGAATAATATGCTTTCCATAATATTTTGTTCAAAAAACTAACAGATCAAACTTCAAATCTTAGCTTAATAGCTACTGATTATCATTCCTTTTCTCCCCTTTACAATGTGAATCCCTTCAGGGCAGTCAGGCCCAGATATGTAATTTTTGAACCTCAAAGGAAAAGGAAAATGCAGGGTCCTTATTTCAAAACTATTAAGAACTTTAAGACAATGGTGGAGTGTGAGAATGCTTCTGAGTAGCAGGCCCTGTATGTCTAAGTATTAACTTCAAGAGCTGGACTTGAGGGCAATGCTTCTGTGTTATGTATTGTTTTACTCATGATTCTTATCAAGGGAATCTTGTAGAGATGTTGATTAGATATACTGAGCAAACAATGAAGGTCAGGAGAGTTGCATAAAATAGGAAGGTTTAGTTGGGCAAAATCTGACATAAGTGGAGTTTACTGCATAGTTAGTTACCCTGCTGAGGACACAGTCAGGAGTGAATATCATCTGCTGTCATTTTGCCCTTCTCCTGTCTGGGCATCTTACCCTGACCATCTGTATTGCAAAATGTATATGTAAACACACCTCATCCAAAAGCAGTGTTTGTTCTGTGATGACTCACACTTTAGGAGACTCTGGCTTTGGTTTCCTCCTTTATTTTTTGCCTGATGTAATGGTAATGGTTTAACGTGTATGAAGCAATCAGCTGAAAGGATTTTTATAGACAAAAACAATGTATTGACTAATAACATAAGACAGTAGGTGCTGGTACTCATAAAGCAAACAAGGTTGAGTTATTTGAAAACATGTTGCAGACCAATCCTAGTTAAATGTTTGAAAAATGTAGGAGGGCAGAAAAGTATATATTGATCCCCCTCTCTGAAGGACAGCACAGAGCTCTGAGATGAACTATAACCATGAAGAATCATTTTATCTATTACACAGACAAGCAATTTATCGAGTCTCTTTTTTTTATCACACTTGAGTATCCTGCTCACAAAACACAAATATTTATCTTAATATCTGAAAATGCTTCTCTGCGACCCTAAGGAAAAGAAGCTACTTAAAAGGCATCAGCCCTCCGCCCATCGTTCTCATTTTCAGCCAAGTTGCAGCAGTTGCTCCTGAGCCACAGGCAACGCTTAGCAATTGTAATGGTGACCCCCAGTGGCAACAGCTTGCAAATGAAAGCCTTGCTGTTTCTCTGCCGAGGATGTCAACTTTATTAAAATGCTTTCTTTATAAAGGATATTGGCAATTTTGTTGAACTGTAATAAAAATGGACCACATATTTGCTTCAAAAAAATCAATACTTTCTCCTCCACTTTATTGTCACCAGTTAAATACACTAGTTTTCCTTTCATAAGATACCCATTTGAAGTAAAAAGCATAGTCTCTGGGAAGTCTGCTAAACACCAATGTCAACGCTTTTTTCTTTTCTCCAAAGAGAGGTTTAAAAAAACTGCCTGTGTCCACCTGCACCCTGAATATCTGTTAAGTTTCTGAAAATCCACCTCGCAGAGAATTTAATAGGCAGTCACTTATATAAGTATTGTTGAACTCTGGACTGATCACTGACATCCATCTGAACTCTATAAAAGATATGTGGTCAATACTTTAAAAAAGTTAAAGATATTTACCTTCCCACCAGAAACTCATAGTCAACCAGAAGACCAAGTAAAGCCCCAATACAATAACAGTAAATTCAATAATAGCTATTTGAACAGTAATTCAAAATAATGAAGTGTATGGTTCTATACTATAACCAATTTTCACAACATGAAACCTTTACTTGGTAATAAATAAGGGGATAAAGGGAGAATATGCTATTATATACTATTAATACATTAAGGCCTTGAAGGCTCAGTTTCATATAGAAACCCTTCATAAAAACCCCTTACTATGACACCAACTGCTGAAATTAAAGAGATGTACTTTGTAGATCAGGATAAACTGTACCCCCAACTTTACTAAGAATCAGAAGCATCAGGCCTGCTCCCCAGACTAATAGTATCATAATTGCTAGAGCATAATGCACGGGCATCATTATTTCTAAGACTCCCTGATTCTAATCAATCCCCATGAAGAACTGTGATGAACTGACTCCCTTAGTTCAAAGATAGATTAGCTTATCATTTACCTAATATATTATTAACAAGACTTAATCATGTGTGTACTACCTGCAAATACTCTATTATAGCATTATGTGGAGACCTTTTTTAATCCTAGTACACCAGATCAATTTTAACAGAATTTATCTAGATCGCTCCTTCATGCCATCAATGGTTTTAAAAACTTCCCCAGGTGATAGCAAAATGCAGTCAAGGTTGAACAACATTGCACACTCAAATACTGAGAATAAACAACTTTTAAAAACCTAACCTGACACAACAAAGTCATTTTAATGTACAACATATGATTATTTTGAACTATTCTTTGAGGCTACACAAAGGTATCTCCAAATGAAAATACAGAAAAAGTATGACAGTAAACACAGAAAGGTACTTCCTAGACCTTCAATTTAGTCATCCTGGACAGGAGGAAAACAAATTAGAAACATAAATAATTGGGGTTGGGGATTTAGCTCAGCGGTAGAGTGCTTGCCTAGCGAGAGCAAGGCCCTGGGTTCGGTCCCCAGCTCCGAAAAAAAAAAAAAAAAAGAAAAAAAACATAAATAATCAATGTTCTCTGGTGCTCACATCCAGTGTTTCTAAGCCAGAACTATGGTCCTGAGAGCTACAAGGGGAAAGTGGGTATTACAGAAACTCATAATGAATCATAAAATAATGACACATAAACAGGAAATACCAAACAATGGTCACACACAACTCCAACAAAGTGCTTACCAACAAACATAAAATATACTGTCCATTGTACATATATACTGAGATTGCCTGGGAAGGTTTTTAACCTTGCCAGCATTTAAGATCCAACATCAAGGCTGTTTTATATAACATTAAATGGATGAATTCAAGAGGTAAGTTTAATGTGCATCCAGCATTGAGAATCACTGACCTCATGGAAATCAGAAATATCAGTGCGCCAAAACAGCACAAGAAACAACAGTCCTGAGAGCTACAAGGGGAAAGTGGCTACTACAGAAACTCATAATGAATCATAAAATAATGACATATAAACAGGAAATACCAGACAATGGGACAAAGAAAGTGCTTACCAAGGAACTTAAAATATCCTGGTTCTAGTAGCCAAGCAACTTCTCAAATAAGATTTGTTCATCTATTTTAGCTGGGAATTTTCAGGGCATTCTCTTTCTTTCTTATCCATCAAGGCAAACTTTATGTGCTGAATGGATCACAGATGAGGAAGCTTATGTAAACACTGAGCATTCCAGTGCTTTGACAATTATTTCTCATGGGACCTTAATCAGTTGGCATCCTGGTGTCTGTCTCAATCTTGTGCACATTTACTAAAAAAGAAATGTTAACAAGGTCACAGCTAGCCTCCTAGACACATTGCCAATTTTTATCTGTGAATTTCCATATTTACATTTCAAAATCATAAATAAGGAATCACATACAACATATTGTTTTTCAAAATATGTGAAATTTCAAGCACTTTCTTAAATTCTATTTTACTTTTATCATATATGCAAATAAATCTTCATGCATCTGATAATCCTTACTCTTAATTTTCCTGCAATATGTTTCCCACATTCATATGAACTTTTACAATTTCAGGCAGCAGCCGTGACGAATTGCACAAGACTTGCACAAGACTAGGCCCATCAACATTCCCTAACAGACAGGCTCATAAAGCCTCACCCTTCCCAGAGGAGCTATGTACAGTTAAAGGTTGCAGAGGGAGAGGGCGTCATATTCCTCAGTGGAGTAGACAGTGGTGTACTGCTTCCATGCAAGCACATAATCCCCTACCTGTGCTCACAAAGCAAGCCCTAATTAACCACGTTCCAAAAAAAGACAAGAAAATAGAACAGGGACCTAAAACAAAGTAAGGATTTGGTGGGAGGGAGAAAGAAATAAAAGAGAATGGTAATGGGGTACTTTAATCTAAGAACATTATCTATATATGCCAGGTTGGGGAGGCAGGAGTGGGTGAGTGGGTAGGTGGGTGGGTAGGGGAAGCACCCTCATAGACGCATGGATGGGATAGGGGAATTCTAAAGGGGAAACCGGGAAAGAGGATAACATTTGAAATATAAATAAATAAAATATCCAATATAAAAGAAAAAATAATTTTAAAAAAAAGATTCATTTGTTAGACTTCTTTCCTACTAATATTCTGATTGTCAGAGAGAATATTGCGTGTATGTAGTTTTCCAAATAGTATCTCATCTGCAGTTCTGAGAATGGTAGCTATCAATACCCATGCTTTTCACAGCACAAACTTTTGGTTTGACAGGTCTCATCAGACAGCTCAATCTCACCGTAAATGTTATTAAGTTGCTAGTTGGAATAATAGATAAAAATTCTTTGGTTAATGGCTTTAAAAGTATAGATTACCACACTTCTAAAAACTGTAGGTAATAGTATTCTTATTTGTAGAGTTTAAAAATGAAATTAAAACTTCAATAAGTTACGTAATGCATAGTATTTAGTGTTTAGCTTTTAAACTCTCGAACCTGGTTGAGGTCACTTAGGGAAAATTCACAAAGTCATAGCTGAACAGAACAGTACAAAAAATCAAAATGGATTAGATAACTTTGAGCAAAGGCTGGTAGAATGATAACAGAAAAAGTAGTAAATGGTTAAGAAGTTTCAACACAGTTAGTATGATACCAAATCCACATAAAGACTAAAAAAGAAAGATAATTACAGACCAATTTCCCATATGTGCATAAATACAAAAATTCTCAATATAGTACACACCGAATCTAAGAACCCATCAAAATATAATCCACCATGACCAAGTGGACTTCATTTCAGAGATGCTGGGATGGTTTGATGTACAAAACTCAGTAAATATAATCCATCATATAAACGAACTAAAATAAAGAAAAAAAACATGGGCATCTCATTAGATGCAGAAAAGGTCTTTGACACAATCCATTAGCCCTTCATGATAAAGTCCTGGAGAGATTAGAGATACAAGGGATATACTTAAACATAATAAAACCAATTTACAGGAATCCTAGAGCTAATATCAACTTAAATAGAGAGAAACTCAAAGGTATTTCACTAAAATCACGAACAAGGCAACTTATTTTGTTCACTCTCTATATATCTAGTCAATATAGTACTTTACGTTTTAGCTAGAGCAATAAGACAACTGAAGGAGTTCAATGGGATACAAATAGGAAAGGAAGAAGTCAAAGTATCTTTATTTGCAGATGATATCATAGCAGAAAGTGATCCTAAAATTTCTACCAAAGAACTCCTATAGCTGATAAACACCTTCAGCAATTCTGATAGATATAAGATTAACTAAAATAAAAAATCAGTACCCTCACCTATATATACATGACATATGGACTGAGAAAGAAATCAGGGAAACAAAACTCTTCACAATAGCATCAAATAATATAAATATCTTGGTAAAACTGTAACCAAGCAAGTGAAAGACCTGGATGACAAAAAACTTTTAAGTCTTTAAAAGAGAAAAAATTAAAGATCTCAGAAGATGAAAAGACCTCCTATACTCATGTATTATAGGACTAACAGTAAAAATGGCCATCCTATCAAAAGCAGGCTGTAGATTCAATATCATTTCCATCAGAATTCCAACACAATTATTTATAGACCTTGAAAAGACAATACTCAACTTTATATAGAAAAACAAAAAACTCAGGATAGCTAAAACAATGATGAACAATAAAACACTGCTAGAGTTATCATCTTTCCTGATTTCAAAATATACCTCAGAGTTCTAATAGCAAAAAAAGTGCATTGTATTGGCATAAAAACAGACACATTGATCAATGGATTCAAATCAAAGATCCAGAAAGAAACCCACACACCTATAGGCACATGATTTTTGACAAAGAAACTGAAACTATACAATGGAAACAGGAAAGCGTCTTTAACAAATGGTGCTGGTCTAACTGGATGTCTCTGTGTAGAAGAATGGAAATAGATCCATATGTATCATACTGCACAAAACTAAAGTCCAAGTGGATCAAAGACCTAAACAACCAGATACCCTGAACATGATAGAAAAGAAAGTGGAGTATAGTCTTGAACTCAGGGCACTGGAAATGATATTCTAAACAGAGCACTCTAGCATGAGTAGAAAGATAATTAATCAAAGGACCCTTATGAAACTGAAAAGCATCTGAAAGACAGAGGGCACTGTCATTTGGACAAAGTAGCAGCCTACAGAATAGTAAAGAATTTTGCCAGTTCCATATCTAATACAGAAAGAACGTCCAAAAAATATGATGAACTCAAGAAACTATATTTTAAAAAACAAAGAATCCAATTAAAAACAGAGAAATCTCAGCTGGCTAAGAAAACACTTAAAGAAATGTTCAACATCCTTAGCTCCAAAGAAAATGCAAATAAAATGTACTTTGAGATTCCATCTTACAGAAGAATGGGTTTTTAAAATGTGGTATATTTACACAATAGAACATTAGTCAGATTTTTTAATAAAATCATGAAATTCACAGGTAAATGGATAGAACTAGAAAACAATCATCCTGAGTGAGCTAACTCAGACTCTGAAAGATAAATATGGTATGTATTCACTTACATGTGGATGGTATCTATTAGGTAATTTTTTTTAAATACAAGATTTTTTTTAATGTTTAGAAAAGTGGGTCCATTTTCTCTTTTCCAAGGTTCCTAATGTTTACTTCTCCATGCTTGTTTCTATAGAGAAGGTCATCTCATCTCCTCCTAGAATGAAAATTGTCTCAACATACAAACTACTTTTGAAGTTTGGCGATTCAAACTATTATTTGAACAATTAATTATCTTTGATAAATTTCCTGAATTCACTAAATTTTGAGAGTATAAACAGTGACTTCTTTATATGAATTTGAAAATTATTTCATGAATCTTGAACTATAAAATTCAGCCTGAACAACATTTTGTTCAATAGAAGGTAAATATACAAAATTGTTTCTGAAAATATAGAATCTGGGACTTGGTTCCTGTGACTCAAGTTTGGGCAGGTGCATACATCTCGGTCTAAAACAGCATATAAATTTCAAAACACATATAGGGCACATTTTCAATGTAAAGGTACAGGGTTTTTTTCCAATGTGACCTCTAGGTTGCAAAAATTTCAAACTATCTCAAAATTAATTTAAATTTAACTTCTGTCTTAGTGTAAGTACTGTATCCATTTCCCAGTGAGTTATATTTGAAGCACTATAACATGTGGACTCTCCCTTTTTATGTGCATCTAAGTTCATTATTGTATACAGGGTCTTATTTCTAGAAAAACATGCAAAAGAATAAGGTATTATCATCATTGTGTGTGTGCATTTGTATTATTTTTGAGGCAACCTAGTTTTAAACTCTCTTTTCAAGATTCTTTATTTTATTGGATAGTGTATGGACTGCTGTGGAGGAGTTAGAGAAAGGACTGAAGGAGCTGAAAGGGTTTACAACCCCATAGGAAGAACAACAATACCAATCAACCAGATCCCTTAGAGCTCCCAGAGACTAAACCACCAACCAAAGAGTATATGTGGAGGAACTCATGGCTCCAGACACATATGTAGCAGAGGATGGCATTGTCTGGTATCAATAGGAGGAGAAACCCTTTGTCCTATGAAGGCTCATTTCCCTGGTGTAGGGGAAGGCAGGATGTTGAGGTGGGAGTGGGTGAATGGGAGGGGGAGCATCCTCATAACTGCTGAGAGAAGGAGGATGGGAGAAGGGAGAACTGGGAAAGGGGATAACATTTGAAATGTAAAATCATAAACTGTCCAATGTTAGGTCAATTATAACCAAGCTACAATCCATAGACCCAAAGAGATCCAGTAAAGAGGAAGGATCTAAAGGGAAGGAAATCTTATGGGTAGACTACAGGCTAGTGGGGAGGGGAGTTGGGAATCAGGTTGGGGAAAAAATGAATGGAGGACAGAGTGCAGAAAGAGATAGCTGATGGCTGGAATTGGTGGACATTTATGGAGTGGGGTGGAAACCTAATAGAGTAGAATCTTCCTGGAATCTATAAAAATGACACAAATGAGGACTTTGAGTAATAGGAGATTTGGATCCTCAACTGGTCATCTCTTATAGCTAGGAGAGTTTCCATAGCATAATTTGGCTATACTCACTTGATTTTTTGGCAATGGTGTCTTTCGCAAATCCCCTGAGGTAGTTTGAATGAAAATTGCTCCCATAGGTCCATAAGGAGTGTCGCTATTAGAAAGTGTGTTCTTATTGGAGTAGGTGTGGCCTTGTTTGAAGAAGTATGTCACTGGATTTTCAAACTCTGAAGCCAGGCCCAGTGTCACTCTCTTCCAACCATCTGTTGATCCATTTGTAGAATTCTTGGCTTCTTCCCTAAGCACCATGTCTGCCAGCACACTGCAATGCTTCTTGTCATGAAAACAATGGATACAACCTCTGAACCAGTAAGCCAGCCCAAATTAATTTTTCATTTTCTTTATAAGATCTGCTGTGGTCATGGTGTCTCTTCACAGCAATATAAAACCTAACAACCCTAACTAAGACATCTCCAAACAATACTGACTGTTGATAAGACAAAGAGTTGCTCTCTAAAACCAGACAACCAGGCTCCTCTGCCAAGGATAACACCCACACATCTAGTTGAACATGAAAAACTTGAGCTGATGCCTACATGGAGCCTTGACTCCTATGTTCTAGTCTCTTTGATGTAGGAAAGATAGGCTACCAGAAGAGAAATAGGTACACTAACCCAGCCCCAAAACTTTGATCTATTGTTTGTCCCACCTATAACATAAGCTAGGGCAATAGTAACACAGAACTTGTGAGAATAGCTAACCAATGTCTGATTTGACTTAAGGTCAAGTCCATGAGAAAGAAGCCATAGCCAACATTGCTTGGGTAACCAAGAATCAATGTTAAAACAAAACACTACTGGTCTAAAAAATCAATAAAATTATTCCATTGATATTATCCTATACTCACAGATCAGTGTCTTATCCACTTATCATCAGAAAGGATTCCTCTGGCAGCAGATAGGAACAGATGCAGAGACCCACAGCCAGACATTATATGAAAAGAAAGTATAAATTGAAGATCTCTACCAAATACCTCACCTCAAAGCCCAAGAAACCATGTGGAAGAGGAAGCAAAATGATTGTGAGAGCCAGAGGGGATGGAGGACATCAGGAGAACAAGGCTTTCTGGACCAACTAAGCAAAGCACATATGAGCTCACAGAGACTGAAGCAGCAAGCACAAGGTCTGCAGGGATCTAGAATTAATCCTCTGAATATGTATTATAGTATATACTACTAGTCAATGTGGCTATTAGCTTAGTATGTTTATGATATTCCTGACAGTGAATATGTGGGTCTCTGACACTTGTGACTGCTTTTAGGACTCTTTTTCTCCTCTTGGATTGCCATTGCCATATCCAACTTCAATATGATAGTTTCTGCTTCATCTTATTGTGTTTTGTTTTGTCATGTTTGGTTGTTATCTCTTTGAAACTTATTCTTTTCTAAGGAGAGACAGAAAGGGAGTAGATCTGAAGGGAAGGAGAGGTGGGGAGAAACTGAAAAAATAGAGGGAAGGAAAAGTATAAACAGTATATGAAAAAACAATCCCCTTTGAATAAAAAAGGATATTTTAAAGATTAAAAATTGAAGATATAATTTTGTCTAAAAATGCTGCTGTTTTAAAAATTGTTGATTTTAAATTTTAACTAAAGTATTAGCCAAGAACAAAAATGGATCTTCTTTTGAAAGGCATACTACTTTGCATATACTGCAGATGAATGTTATAGTAGTTTTGTAACTTTTTGCTCAACAGATAGAGAACTGAAACAAAATGTATATACTTCATATATTTGGGGGGCAGCAAAAAGTAGTCCTTCTGACCCAGTGCTCTATATATATCTCTGCAAAAGTTTTGGTTCAATGGTCAAAGGAGTAGGCATTAAGTACATGTCTAACTCTGTCCCTAAAATCCTCCCCTAGTTACTTCTCAACTGTTAGAGAGGACAATAAAAATGAGGAGTAATACTAAATGGCATAAATAGTAAGTTACTATAGCAATGTTTTATCTTTTCATATCCCCTTTAGTTAGCAAGCATGTTTATTATTGGAACTGAGGTGGAGATATACAAGAAGCCATAAAAAGAATGGTGAAATCTTCTAGGTCTTTGATGATAGGCAGTTTACCTAATCTTTTCTTAACTCTTGGTTTCTTCATACATACATCACAGAGCAAAATATACTTCAGAAATTGTTGAAGAGTAAAATGAGCTAAGCTAGGTTTAAAACCACAGTGCCATTTATAAATGTTTGATCCTTGAATAAACCCCCCTCTGTTCTCAACGTTGCAACTTGTTTTAAAATAAATGCTGTGTGTTTGTGTGTGTGTGTGTGTGTGTATGTGTGTGTGTGTGTGTGAGAGAGAGAGAGAGAGAGAGAGAGAGAGAGAGAGAGAGAGAATATTAGATGAAAACCAGATAGAATTTAGAATCACCCAGGAGACAAAACTGAATGTATCTGTGTGGGTGTTTCTACAATATTTTAAACAAGGAGAGAAGACTTGCACTGAATGTGAATGGCAACATTTTAAGGACTGAACAAAACGAACAGAGTGAATCATCTCTCTCTCTCTCTCTCTCTCTCTCCCTCTCCCTCTCCCTCTCCCTCTCCCTCTCCCTCTCCCTCTCCCTCTCCCTCTCCCTCTCCCTCTCCCTCTCCCTCTCCCTCTCCCTCTCCCTCTCCCTCTCTGTTTTCTCAATGTAGATGCAGTAATGCCAGTCAGAATCATGGTTCTGCCTCTATGCCTTCCACATCATAATGGACTATAGCCTCGAACTGTGAGATTAAAAGGAACTATTTCTTCCTTGAGTTGTTTTTGCCAAGTATTTTATCAGAACAACAAGAAAAGTAATATTGAAAATTGGCACAAGAAGTGACTTCATGGCATAATAAACCTGGTCACATTCTTTGTAGATCTCTAGAATTTGTTTGCTGGAGGAATGTGAAGTTTTGAAGCTACAGGCTAGAAAAGCCTTGGAGTACTGTAAACAGGATGTAATGGGCCATTCTGGTTGTAGTTCACAAGGTTAAAATGCTAAGAGAAATCCAGACAATAAAGACTGTTCTCTTGAGGTTTTTGAGGGGAAACAAACTCCATTGGGATTGAAGCTAGAGGTCATTTATATCATATTCTTGAGAAACAAGACAGTGTTTTGCCCACATCCTGATAATTCGAGTGACAGTAAGTTCAAAAGTAGTGTGCAAGTTTGTTTCGTAGAGGAAATGTCAAGGTTGAGTCACAGTTATTGCTTCCCCTTCTTTATGCACTTTTGTACCAAGAGAGAACATATGTGTGGAAGAAAGACATGAAAAACCTGAAGTTCGGCAAGAAGTGTAGTGTGAACAAATTAAAGTTTTAGACAAAGAGAATACAGAGCATCTGAAATTTTAAAGAAATCAGCACATTTAAGGAGAAATTGACACATTGCACTAGGACAGTAAGAAAATTGCCTTGAAGATAAGACGCCACCTATCAAAAGCTCCATCTTTGTAAAAGCAGATTTCTTAGAAAGGAGAAAAACTAAATGGAGAAAACCCTATTTGAAAACAACTGCTAACAGAACTGTTTTCCTCAGTTTATTCAGAAAAGTGCACAGAGGCCACTACAGCTATAGTAGAAGGGGACCATGCTCCACCTTCATTTGGTACAACTTGTGGCATCATTCACTCTGCTTTGGATGCATACGAAGTGCAAGATGAAAAGCGTCATAAATACCTGCACCAAGATTCTAGAAAGTCACTAAAGCAAAACAGTGTGCTACTATTTTGGGTTCCCTATAAGCAAGGATCAAGAGGACATTGCATAAAGTTGTGAAGGTGAATCTTAATTTGCAATAGAGTCCCCAGGATGTTGTAGTGCCATGACAATGAGATGCCCACTGAGGGAAGCTGCAGGCACAGATTAAAGCCAGCATAAGAGAGAGGCCTCAGTGTGACAGGTGGCAGAACTAGAGAAGTGAAGCTATCCAAAGCAATTAGAGCACAGATAGTGAGACGATAAACCCCAGATGACAGTCAGGGGCTGTGGAGATTGTATCTGCTTTGCTAGGCGTCAGTCTTGATTTTTCTCAATATCTTTCTATTCCTCCTTTTTGGAATAGGCATGTGTAGCCTGTGCTATGGTACATTGGAAAAATGTCTCTTACAGTTTTGATTTTATAAGGCTCAGAGATGAGAGATTGCCTGAGTATGAGAAGACATTCTGCACTTACACATTTAAATAATGTTGGAACTTTTGAGACACTGGGATTTTTAGGCATGTACTGAATATATTTTGGAAGAAGATGAAAATGAGACTTATGTTTGGGTGTCAAGTTGACAAGTTTTAAATTTGTGGTGATTACCCTTCACTACTAAGTTGACAAGATTTGGAGTTATCTAGAAGACAAAACTCTGGCTATGTCTGTTAGCATGTTACCAGTGAGCTTTAAATGAGGTGGCATGATCCATTCTGAATCTCAGTAACACCATGGTACTGACTGAATTACTTTTAAAAACAAGCACAACAACTAGAATCCACTTCTTTCTGCTTCCTGAGTGTAGATGCATTGGAACCAGCTGTCCCATGCTCTTACCTACATTCTTTTAGCCAGAACTAGTGCCAACCACCCCTCCACACCTTCCCCACTGAGCAGAATAGACTACACCTTCAAACTGTGAGCCAAAATAAGCCCTTCATTCATTAGATTGTTTTGTCTCAGATATTTAGTAGCAGGTAGGAATATATAAAATGGGTACTATATCATGGTTTCTCTGTGTAATTTCTTCAGAGCAATTTGACATTGATCTCTCCTTGTACATAACAACATTAAATAATTGACAGCTTGACAGATTATATGCTTTTCTGCTTCCAAATAATTAACAGGATTTATTCTAAGGAGTACCTATATTTTGAAGTTTAAATGTCAAGTAGACAAGTCCTTTTCCCTAAAACTCAAGGATAAGAAGCATTGTGGTAAAAAAAAATAATAATAATGCAATTCCAAGGCTCGAGGTGAAACTTGAGACTGTCTGACGAATTCTAGTTTGTGTCAGTGTTGTTCTTCATGCTGAGCGTTCCCTGTTCCTCAGTTCTGTAAAGGCCACATGTTCATCAACTTTAAAGCTCTACGAAATAAACACATCAAATGTTCTCATTTCTAAGGAAAGAACTTTTTAAAGCTGTCTCGTACTTTTGTTTGCTTGCCTAGTATTGATATAATAAACACCAAGAGCCATAACTATAGTATATCTTAACATATTTCTCCAGATCTGTTTTTTCTTCCATTTATTTCTATCCCTCAATCTAACAGGGCTTCTGTTAGTTTGTCACCACCTCCCATTCCAACATGACCTCGTAACTTCTCTACTTACCTTTATTTCAAGAACAGTAAGGCACTGAGAATAGAGCAAGAAAACTTGTTTGGTGAGTGGCACAAACAAAAGAGAAGAGTAGCTCCTTAGCCTTAGAGTACTATATTGAATAAGTAGGGAGAGAGTGGGCACCCTTGTCTAGTCCCTGATTTTAGTGGGATTGCTTCAAGTTTCTCTCCATTTATTTTGATGTTGGATACTGTTTTGCTGTATATTGCTTTTACTATGTTTAGGTATGGGCCTTGAATTCCTGGTCTTTCCAGGACTTTTGTCATGAAGAGGTGTTCAAAGGCTTTCTCAGCATCTAATGAAATGATAATGTGGTTTTGTTCTTTCAGTTTGTTTATATAGTGGATTATGTTGATGGACTTCCGTATATTGAACCATCCCTGCATCCCTGGGATGAAGCCTACTTGATCATGGTAAATGAATAACAATATACATTAACATAAAATATTGATTTTACTGAAGATCTATATTTTAAAACAAAAACAAGTGAGAAGAGAGACATTACATTTTATAAGTCTCTTTAGTGCCTGGCTTAATAGACAGGTGGACTCATATCTGCTTCTACATTCAATCTGTTGTGATATGCTATTGTAGGTGAAGTAGATAAAGAAAATCCAGCCTTTTTTAGATATGTGACCAGAAAAAGAGGAATATTTTATGGATCTTCATAGATAATTGTGGCTATTCTGTTTTGACACTAACAAAATTCAGCAAATTGTTGCTTCAAAAAAATATTTATATGGACTATAGAGATGGCACAGAGGTTAAGAGCACTGGCTCCTCTCCTGGAGGTCCTGAGTTCAATTCCCTGCAACCACATGGTAGCTCACAACCATCTATAATAGGATTTGGCACTCTCTTCTGGCGTTTCTGAAGACAGCAACAGTGTACTCACATATATAAAATCAATCTTTTAAAAAATGAAAAATAGTTACATTGTTGAATGCAAAGGTACGTTAATAAAATATTTATATTTTGTTAAACTTAACTCTGTTAATTTACCCTATACCTGTGTGTGCAATAATTCACCATATACTTATGTACGTAATAATGCCATGCCTCTGCAGTTTGAAAAAAATATTACTTTACTGAGTTTCCAATAATCAAACATTTTATTACACAAAACCAAAAGTTTCACTTTGTTAATCTCACCACTAATCTAATCAAAAATGTTTAAGTATTGACAGCTGTTGCTGTGGCATATAAAGGCTTCTCCAACTCTAAATTGTACTTGAAAGCTTAAGAGGTTATTACATTGGCAAAACATATTGTTAATATTCTTTTAGCTGCAAAAATCAGTTTGGGAAAATGTCTATTACTACTTAAATCTGGTTAGTGAATTTTTATTGTCAATCTTTCTTTCAAGTAAAGAAAATATTCAGAGGGGGAGTTCAGCTCATATCTCAACCAGTAAAATACATGTGCTTTTAAGACAGTCATTGTACCTCACCATGTCGAAGCAGTGTTTGATGCATAATTCCAATTTAACAATACAGAATACTTAAAAGGTAGAGCCACCAACGATTGAGATTGAATAAACACAGCAGGACCAAATTTGATTTATACATAGAACGGGTACAATTGTGCAAAGGGAGTTAGGAGTTGTTACAACATATTAACATCATTTTATAGCCTTTCATTGGCCATTTGTGTAAGCATTAGAAAATGAAATTTGTCCTCTTGTACTTAGTTTGCCCTAGTATCAACTGGGATAACTCTGGCTGTGGGAAGAGTAAAGTGTACTTAAAAGGGATTGATGTCAACCAGGTGGTTGTGGCACTTGCTTTTAAGCCCAGTACTGGCATAAAGAAACAAACAAAAAGGATTTAAGTCATCAGTAAAGTATGTCATCTCTCAAAAGGGGAAATTACAATGTAAGCCATCTTTAGAAATAGCCAATTTAGGACTTGTGGTACACTGGTGGGTCTTACATTTGTAGGTAATATACAAATACATGTCATTTCTTCTAATGCAAAATAAAGTGCTTACTTTTCCTATCTCTTTCTAAGAATGGAGAGGCCTCTCCCCAGCATACCCAATCTCACATCTCATGAAAGATGACATCATCTGTCCATAACTACACAAAGAGAATAGAATTTCCACAACTGGCTAAATCTCTAGAATATTTGCTCTTGAAATTTTGGTAAGGCTACCTAGTCTAAGAAATAAATACCTGGATAAGGTTAGACCATCCTATTCCTGCCTTGTCTTCCAACAGTAATCTCCATGAGGCTTGCCACTGTAACACCTTGAATTGTCTTGAGATTCAAACTCCTTATTTTCCTTGCCTGTTATGATACTGGCTAGTCATCTATTAAGCAGCCTGAGTAAGCCTTTGACAATAAAAATTCCAATCAAAATGCTTCTTAAAAATTGATCACAAGAAGTTGGAATTCTTTAATACACAGGAGATATTTAAAATACGGTCTATGTTCAACCACAGTCTGAATATATTTACCATTACTCAAGAAAGAAGAACACGGGAGAGATGCTAGAGAAAATGATGCCAGGGCACTGCTGGCAGTCTTCCAGCTCTGTCTACTGAAGAGTTAAGGTATCTAACTGCAAACCCCTATAACTCCTAGCCTGAGAAATTTACAGGGCATGAAGCTATAAACTGTGTCCAGGAGACACAGTTATACAGGAGCCAAAATTTCCAGACAAGTAATATTCCAAAAAACATTCTTCAGTTATTAATGGGCTGGATCTTCCTGGAGAAATGCCTAGCATCCTATATTCTCATATGGGAAAACTCTGAAGTGTGGTTCTTATTTCTTAGAATTAATCACTGGAATAAGCTACAGTGTGAACTACATAAGAACGCATTTTAATTGGCTGTCCTCACTTTGTCTCATTCTTCCCTTGCCTTTGTTTCCTATTGGAATCTCTCGAATAAAAAGTTTATAGTAGCATCCTTGTCTCGGGGGTCTGCTGCTCCATAACTCAGTCACCAAAGTGGTCTACCCACTCCCCAAAACAAATCCCTACACACAGAATCTCAAAAGTTTTAACATAAATTTTTTTTATACTAAAAATTTTTTTTATTAACTTGAGTATTTCTTATATACATTTCAAGTGTTATTCCCTTTCCCGTTTCCGGACAAACATCCCCCTCCCCCTCCCCTTCCTTATGGGTGTTCCCCTCCCAACCCTCCCCCCATTGCCGCCCTCCCCCCATAGTATAGTTCACTTGGGGTTCAGTCTTAGCAGGACCCAGGGCTTCCCCTTCCACTGGTGCTCTTACTAGGATATTCATTGCTACCTATGGGGTCAGAGTCCAGGGTCAGTCCATGTATAGTCTTTAGGTAGTAGCTTGGTCCCTGGAAGCTCTGGTTGCTTGACATTGTTGTACTTTTGGGGTCTCGAGCACCTTCAAGCTCTTCCAGTTCTTTCTCTGATTCCTTCAACGGGGGACCTATTCTCAGTTCAGTGGTTTGCTGCTGGCATTCGCCTCTGTATTTGCTGTATTCTGGCTGTGTCTCTCAGCATAGATCTACATCCGGCTCCTGTCGGTCTGCACTTCTTTGCTTCATCCATCTTGTCTAATTGGGTGGCTGTATATGTATGGGCCACATGTGGGGCAGGCTCTGAATGGGTGTTCCTTCAGTCTCTGTTTTAATCTTTGCCTCTCCCTTCCCTGCCAAGGGTATTCTTTTTCCTCATTTAAAGAAGGAGTGAAGCATTCACATTTTTTTGTAAATATACCATATTTTTTTTATTAACTTGAGTACTTCTTATATACATTTCAAGTGTTATTCCCTTTCCCGGTTTCCGGGCAAACATCACCCTCCCCCCTCCCCTTCCTTATGGGTGTTCCCCTCCCAACCCTCCCCCCATTGCCGCCCTCCCCCCATAGTCTAGTTCACTGGGGGTTCAGTCTTAGCAGGACCCAGGGCTTCCCCTTCCACTGGTGCTCTTACTAGGATATTCATTGCTACCTATGGGGTCAGAGTCCAGGGTCAGTCCATGTATAGTCTTTAGGTAGTGGCTTAGTCCCTGGAAGCTCTGGTTGCTTGACATTGTTGTACTTTTGGGGTCTCGAGCCCCTTCAAGCTCTTCCAGTTCTTTCTCTGATTCCTTCAACGGGGGACCTATTCTCAGTTCAGTGGTTTGCTGCTGGCATTTGCCTCTGTATTTGCTGTATTCTGGCTGTGTCTCTCAGGAGTGATCTACATCCGGCCTCTGTCGGTCTGCACTTCTTTGCTTCATCCATCTTGTCTAATTGGGTGGCTGTATATGTATGGGCCACATGTGGGGCAGGCTCTGATTGGGTGTTCCTTCAGTCTCTGTTTTAATCTTTGCCTCTCCCTTCCCTGCCAAGGGTATTCTCTTTCCTCATTTAAAGAAGGAGTGAAGCATTCACATTTTGATCATCCGTCTTGAGTTTCGTTTGTTCTAGGGATCTAGGGTAATTCAAGCATTTGGGCTAATAGCCACTTATCAATGAGTGCATACCATGTATGTCTTTCTGTGATTGGGTTAGCTCACTCAGGATGATATTTTCCAGTTCCAACCATTTGCCTACGAATTTCATAAATTTTAAACTTAAAAAAATCCTTTAAAACAATCTGTTCACAGAAAGCATTATTTTAGTATAATTCTTCTCTTTAAAAAACACTGTTTTAATAACCCTATTAAAAAATGGGGTTCAGAGCTAAACAAACAATTCACAGCTGAGGAATGCCGAATGGCTGAGAACCACCTAAAGATTGTTCAACATCTTTAGTCATAAGGGAAATGCAAATCAAAACAACCCTGAGATTCCACCTCACACCAGTGAGAATGGCTAAGATCAAAAACTCAGGTGACAACAGATGCTGGCGAGGATGCGGAGAAAGAGGAACACTCCTCCATTGTTGGTGGGATTGCAGACTGGTACAACCATTCTGGAAATCAGTTTGGAGGTTCCTCAGAAAATTGGACATTGCACTACCTGAGGACCCAGCTATATCTCTCTTGGGCATATACCCAAAAGATGCCCCAACATATAACAAAGACACATGCTCCACTATGTTCATTGCAGCCTTATTTATAATAGCCAGAAGCTGGAAAGAACCCAGATGCCCTTCAACAGAGGAATGGATACAGAAAATGTGGTACATCTACACAATGGAATATTACTCAGGTATCAAAAAAAAACGACTTTATGAAATTCGTAGGCAAATGGTTGGAACTGGAAAATATCATCCTGAGTGAGCTAACCCAAACACAGAAAGACATACAGGGTATGCACTCACTGATAAGTGGCTAGTAGCCCAAAGGCTTGATTTACCCTAGATGCCTAGAACAAATGAAACTCAAGACAGATGATCAAAATGTGAATGCTTCACTCCTTCTTTAAAAGGGGAACAAGAATACCCTTGGCAGGGAATAGGGAGGCAAAGTTTAGAACAGAGGCAGAAGGAACACCCATTCAGAGCCTGCCCCACATGTGGCCCATACATATACAGCCACCAAACTAGATAAGATGGATGAAGCAAAGAAGTGCAGGCCGACAGGAACCGGATGTAGATCTCTCCTGAGAGACACAGCCAGAATACAGCAACTACATAGGCGAATGCCAGCAGCAAACCACTGAACTGAGAACGGGACCCCCATTGAAGGAATCAGAGAAAGGACTTGAAGAGCTTGACGGGGCTCGAGACCCCATATGAACAACAATGCCAAGCAACCAGAGCTTCCAGGGACTAAGCCACTACCTAAAGACTATACATGGACTGACCCTGGGCACTAACCTCATAGGTAGCAATGAATAGCCTAGTAAGTGCACCAGTGGAAGGGGAAGCCCTTGGTCCTGCCAAGACTGAACCCCCAGTGAACGTGATTGTTGGGGGGAGGGTGGTAATGGGGGGAGGATGGGGAGGGGAAGCCCATATAGAAGGGGAGGGAGGGGAGGGGTTGGGGGATGTTGGCCCGGAAACTGGGAAGGGGAATAACAATCAAAATCTAATAAGAAATACTCAAGTTAATAAAGATTTAAAAAAAGACCTGTTTTCAGAGAAATATTGACAATATGAATATACAGAGAAGTGGTCATTCTTACTTAACTATGTACAAAAAAGAATTTCTTTTTCTTTCTTTTTACTATGCAAGAAGTTATTCATGTTTTCTGTTACACCCAGGGTTTATTCTCAGGAACTAATACCACTTCAACCTCTGTTGAAGGAGGAGCCACATGTGCCACATTTTGACTTAAGGCAGCCAGCCCTTTAGCTGAACATCCTCAGATATCATGAGATGAGCATAGGCAACTCCATTTCTTTTTGAAATTTAAGTCAGGAAATACCAGCAAATAAGTAAGGAGGTTTGCTTTTTGTCGGGGCCATAAAGTCCGTAGAAAGAAAATCTTGTGAACCATAACTGAAGGAAATAAAAATTACACAGCATTAAGAAATAATAACTAAATTAACGGAAGCAATAAGCAGATGTGGTCAGTTTAAAAAGGATTAGTATGTTTGGAACACCCAAGTCCTATAGATAAGGTGGTTATAGAATGGAGACCTGTGCAGCTGAGGTTTCAGAAACCATCCTATTCCTGTCTTGTCTTCAAACAGTAATATCCATGATGCTTGCCATTGTAACACCTTGAATTGTCTTTAGATTCCAAATCCTTATTTTCCTTGCCTGTTAGGATATTGGCTAGTCCTCTGTTAAGCAGCTTGGGTATGTCATTGACAACCAAAATTCCAATCAAAATGCTTCATAAGAATTGATCACAAGAAGTTGGAGTTCTTTAACACATATTTTACATATCTCCTGATATTTAAAATATGGTCTATGTTCAACCACAGTCTGAATATATTTACTATTACTAAATCATATACTTAAAAATATACACAGGGGCAAATCTTGTTACGTGTTTTTATCACGATTTTGCACATAATAGATGTGTGTTACATACTTTATTAATTTAAACTTGTATGTCTCTAGATGAAACTATATAAAATAAAGAACAGGACTGTCTTAGGGTTTCCATTGCTGTGAAGAGACACCATGACCAAGGCAACTCTTATAAAGACAACATTTCATTGGGGGTGGCTTACAGGTCTAGAGGTTCAGTACATTATCATCAAGGCAGGAAGCATGGTACTGGAGTAGCTGAGAGTTCTACATCTTCATCTGAATGCTGCTAAGAGAAGACTGGCTTCCGGGAAGCTAGGAGGGGGATCTTAAAGCCCATGCCTAGTGACACACTTCCTCCAACAAGGCCACACCTCCAAATAATCCCACTCCCTGGGCCATGCATATTCAAACCACTACAAGGACATAGTACACAGCTATAAAAGACTTTAGAATAAATAACCTTGCATTGTGGCACACTTCATAATAATTGCAGTTTCAACAATAACGGACTGTTACCCCTCATTTAAGAATAAAAGATACCAAACCCCGACAATATTGCTGAGGCCAAGAAGTGCATGCTGACAGGAACCTGATATAGCTGTCTCCCAAGAGGTTCTGCCAGAGCTTGACAAATACAGAGGCAGATGCTCAAAGCCAATGATTGGACTAAGAATGGGCTCCCCAATGGAGAAGATAGAGAAAGGACTGAAGTAACTGAAGGGAAGAGAGTCCCTAGGTCCTGTCAAGGCTTGATATACCTCAGTGTAGGGGAATGTCGGGGGAGGGGGGTTGTTGGAGGGAGTGTGTGGGTGGCTGAGAGAGCATCCTCATAGAAGCAAGGGGGAATGGGATAGCTGGTTTCTGGAGGGAAAACTGGGAAAGGGGATAACATTTAAAAATGTAAATTTTAAAAAATACAATAAAAGAAAAAAGAAAAAAATAAAGAGTCAAAGAAAAATAACTTCATCTTAACTTTACACTGAAGTGGGGGGATATAAAAAGACTAAAAGTGTTGAAACTAAAAGCGTTTTGGAGAAACAAATGAATTTACTGAGACTACTTTCCCCATAGCTAGGGAAAGAACTCTAATGAGCTGTCTGGAAATTTACATTTGTTTCTCATGCAGGTTGAACTGCACACTGGATACGGGAAAAACATCCCTAAGTCATGCAAGGTGGTGCTGATTGTGGGACCAGGCCCCCACATATACCAGACAATTTCTCTATCACTTAGCTTAATTTTAAACACTTGCCACCTCCAAAGAGAATTAGAAGTAGGTCAGTGGCAGGTAGCAAAGGCAGACAAACCAGAATTTTCTTGTCTTTACTCCTCTGCCCCCTGCAGAGGAAAACCTATAGTGTTTTCAAAAATGTTTCAGTGTAAAGGGGTTAATGTGCAGGAGGCAGAAGAAAAAGAATGGCAAATCAGGATTTATCATGCACCAGCCACCAACTAAACAACCAGCCTGCACTGAAGAGACTACCACAAAACAAAACACAAGAAAACAGAACATAACAAATGATAAAGCCTTAACATGAAATTTATATTTTCACAAGGCAAGCTATGGACTAAAGGTTATTTTTTTCCCCAAAATTGAACATCAGAATCAAGGGACTTTACTTAAATTTGATCAAAGGCCAACAACAAAATAAGTCAAACTATCAAGAGATAGATATGGATAGACAAAATTCGATTCTATAAATACATCCAAGGAAGCCTACTTATTCAATCAAAATGTCACCAATGTGTAATTTTAGAAAAGCATTATACTGGATAAGAGTTTTAAAAAAATCTCACCATATAACTATACATTTTGAAAATAATATAAATTATCATTCAGATACAAACAATATTGTTGAGTAGCAAAGAAGCAAAAAGTAAATAAGTAAAATAAAATAAAGCAAAGCACAATCAAATACACCTTTAGTTATATAAAAAAACCAACCAAATAAACAAAAAATAAAAATAAAAAAAAAAGAATTTTCTTAGCCAGGCATAGTGGCGGGTATCTGTAATTCCTGAACTCAGCAGGCTGAAGTGAGATGGTAGCAAGGGCAGCCTGAGGTATATAGTGAGATCCTATGTCAGACATTATCCACACCAAAAGAATTTTCACATATAGAAAACGCTTTAATTCTGTTTCCCTAACTGCAGATACATATTTTGCAATGAATAACATCAAAATTTTGAGGACTGAATACCCTTTTGCAATACTTTTTAAGTTTGGGTTTTCCTTTCTAACATGCATAATGAAATTTTATGCATATTTTAAATAACAATAACAAGACTAATCAGAATCATCACTATTTTTCTGTGATCGTTATTGTCTCAGGCTTCCCTACACCACCTTGTTTGACCTTGGAATGCCTTTGCAAGTAGGTAAATCCCATTATTCCCTTAATGTTTGTGTATAAACTTACTGCAGTAGAAAAGAAAAGTGAATTTAACCAGGGTTGTGGAATTAATTTCCCAAACTGAACCTAAGATTCCTACTGTTTTAAGCATGTTTTACTTTTCTGGGAAAATGTTCAACCATAGGAGATTCTTTAAAGTATTTATTGATCTATCACCAGCTTTTGCTTTCTGACCTTGGCTTGGGTCCCAGACTCCTTTAACACCTGTGCCATTTGGACAGATGAAATGAATACTGTGTCCTCTGCCAGGTAAAATCCTCCTTCACAAAGGCCTGTTAGTGAATACACCTGAAGTAATCAATCCTCCCAGCTCCTAGGTAGGAACTGTCTAATTAGTAAATCCTAAAACGGTAAAGGTAAATCCTCTTTACAATTCCCATCAACCAAAAATATTAACAAATGCAAATAACTTCCATATGTTTCTGCTGTGTCTGGTGATGAAAGTTAAGAATCTATTAAAGTTACTTCTGGCCACCAGGCAGAAAATCAAATGTGCTTTTTGTAATTATTTCTTAATAGCACTGGACGAATTTATCAAGAAACAAGCTAGGCTCTTTTGATTTAAAGGAAAGAAGGAAGATCTCCTTTGTTACAACATTAACAATTTTAACGCTGGAAAATGTTGATATTTCATTGATAAATCATCTTTTCATACCTGAAGAAACTGTGTGAGTATGGTAACACTTCTACAAAGACTATATTCTTCTGTAGAACAAAGAAAGAAATGGTGTAGCAAAGTCATATAATCATTCTTATGTGTACATACTCTTCAGAACAACAATATTGCTTCAATTACAATTTTGGCAAGCCAGCCACTCAGAGAATATGATCAGCTGCATTGTGTTATATTAAGGGTCACAGGAAGGGCTGTACTCTGATCCTCTTCCTCCTACCTGCCTGGTGCCCCTGAGGAAGGTCACAGTCTGCCCTCTTCCCCCTGTGCTTTTCAATCCTGTGCTTGTTTCCTTAGCACTCACAGTCCTTGCTTCTCTTCATTTCTGTGTCCTTATTAACTTCATTGTCCTCATCAGATGACTTGGAGTGATCACAGAGATGAGTGGTAAATGAATTACATTAGCAATCAGTTTACTGGAGGCAGGCTCTCCTCCTTGTATTTGAGAATTGCTTGCAGAGTTACTGGATCAGGAAAAGAGAGAAAGAAGAGAAAAAAGACAAAGGAAACAAAAAGGGAAGGAGGGAATAAGGAATAACAAAGGGAGGGAAATATGACATCTCGGATATTTGTAGAAATGCGCCTATCAGAAATTATCTACTGGAAGAGTTCCATTATACCATTCCCAACATGATATATTTGAAAAAATATGTGTGTATATACATATATACATTCATTTATACATATATGTATGTATACATTCATACATGCTTTAGGAGAAAAGAGGAAGAGTTTTAAGGAGAAACTCAGGACTTTCTTCTAGATTATTTTATTTTCAACATTTTTTCTCAAGTAATTCCCATCTCATTTGTGATGGGAGGACAACAGAAGGTACAAAATATGTATTTGGCCTCAATTCAGTGTACATGTAGATATGGAAGTCAGGCAGTCTGCCTAATATGACTGGATTACCTACCAAATGTGCTGGCAAAGCTACAACATTTTTGAATGCCCTAAAGCACTTTTGGCTTGCCAAACATATGTTGAACCACAAATATTTGCACTGATTCAAAATGATAGAAATTGAAACAGATATACACAACCTATTCTTACATTATGTTAGTAAAAGTATGTTAATAGATATAACCTTTTATTCACATATTAAAATCCCAATCCTCAGTACTTTGGGATACAATGGTATTCAAATATTTGTGGTTCTCTGTCCACACAAAGTCATGGAGAAAGGTAACACCTACAAATCAAATCAAGAGGCATGAAGAAAAGTAAATTTTGCCGCAATCATGATTTGGGAATATGGAAATGTTTGGCTGTTTAATCAAAGCAGACTGTTACTTTGATAGTCCTAGGAATTACTATGGTACATTATACAGACTTTAGGAATCAAGCTGGATGTGGTAGCTTATACCCGTAATCCATGTGTTCTGGACAGAGTCAGGAGAATCTGATGCAAGTTTGAAGCCACTCTGGCCAACAGAATGAGTTCCAGGATTGCCAGGGGGTACATAGTGATACCCTGTCTAAAAACAAAGGCAAAACAAACAACAAAGCATTTCATAGTCCTCTTCCAGGTTTCTAAAGACCACAGGTCAGAAATTGGAGCAGCTGTCCTTTGTATCTAGTAAGGATATGAAAAGAACTCCAAAAATTGTAATTTATAAACAGAGGGAATACAGAAATAAATAGACTATACCATATTAACTATTTACTTTCAAGATTTTGGAATGGACTATGAATTAAATGCTTGGATTAACAATGTTTCAAACACAAGGCAACTAGGACAAAACAGAATTGAGCCTTTTATGAAATCCTCACCCACTTTTGAACATCAGTCATGAGCTCAAAGATTCCTTTTGGTGGTGAAGGAGAGAAAAATAAAAACGTATGTGTAGAAAACACAGCCTTCTTAATGCCATGATCTTTCAGTTTCACTCTGAATAAACATCCTCACCAGGGGAAAAACATATTTTATGATAGTAAACTGAAAAACTGAAAGGAAGCCAGAACCAGTACATTGAAACATCTGCATTTCTATTAAAGCATGATGTGTTATCTCCTGTATTACAGGATGATGTTTTTAACAACAATAATAACAGTTACAAAAATTCTATGTGGATATAGGAAACATTTGTTTAAGAACAGGCATGTCGTGTCACAAACATACCCATGTATCTATTTCCTGTACCAATATCTTTTACTGCCACTGTACTTCACTATATATGTCAAGGGAGTGTGTGTGTGTGTGTGTGTGTGTGTGTGTGTGTGTGTGTGTGTGTGTCTGTATGTGTGTGTGTCTGTATTTGTGTGTGTGTGTGTTTTACTCATGACTATGTCTAACATAGAAGAGAATGACACCCACAGAAAATTACACAACACGTTCAGAATAAAAGTAACCAAGTAACCTATTCAGAAGAATTTCTAAATGCCTAATGAAATTCCAGAAATTTCAATGGGAATAAAGACAAAACATCACCCTAAACACTATCATTCATTTTCATTTTCTTCTGTGTTACTTATCTACTTTTAGCTCTTGGCATCCACGGGCCTTTAAAGAATCATAGGCTTCTGTAACTCTACATTATTTTCTAGCAGCAGATTTGTCTACATGCCTCATTACTATTATTCTGCTATTATTAGCCTAATAAGCATTCTCCCTCATACTCACTGCAAAATGGTTTTCTTACAGCGCAAACAAATAAATGAATAAAGAAAAAAGAATGTGACTTTACTTGCTGCACACAAGGCTTGTACTTTAAAATAGGCTGCATTTTTTGTTGTTGTTGGTTTTGTTTTGTCTTATTTTTTAATGTTCTTTCCACACAAAAATTTGCAAATCTATCAGGTCAAAATAACCAGCATATGCAAAATGCCTGCTACTTATCGCCAGTCTTATTTTTAAAAGACATTTGAATAGTCTGAAGCATTGACAATCTGCACATACTTCTTTGATTATAGAGGAGACAGCCTGCCATTATACCAGAAATAGTTAATATTACATCAGTAGGCAGCCCAGAAATATACAACTCCTTCTGCTTTCAGATTCATGTTTATTTGGAAAAGTTCTAGGCAGTGACTTCATGCCAGATTCTTTAAATTTTTGCATGCTTACAGTCTACCTTTTATGAGACTGTAGATTAGAATCTTAGCACTTAAAAGGCTTTTTTTTTCTCTCCAGGAAGTATTTCTAATGTGATTTTCATAAACATACACTTGGGTGTTATTGGTATCATGTACAACTAAACCCTAAAATAAAGTTACTTGTAAATGAATTTTAAAAGGAACAACTTCAGAAAAAAAAAGGAAATTGGAAATTGAATAAAAACACTCTGATTAGAAAGATTGATTTGACTGAACCCCCAGTGAACTAGACTGTTGGGGGGAGGGGGACAATGGGGGGAGGGTGGGGAGGGGAACACCGATAAGAAAGGGGAGGGGGGAGGGGGATGTTTGCCCGGAAACTGGGAAAGGGAATAACACTCGAAATGTATATAAGAAATACTCAAGTTAATAATAAAAAAAAAGATTAATATTGGTTAACTAGAAAAAAAATGACTGAATAATCCTTGTGACTTAGTTATAAGTAATTGAAGACCACCAATGTATCATACAATAACTACTGTATTGGAATCTAGTGAAGAGACATTTGTTTAGTAAGGGGTCTACTGCACTATGTGTATTGTTAAAGTATCATGCTTATCACTGTATGCTGCTGTGTTCAATGTGGAACTGAATATTTGTTACCCAGTGATTCTGGATAATTGATTTACTCCTCTAAACTTTTTTGAAGCCCCATGTTAACTGAATCCTAATATTGTCATACAAATTAAAAATGCCACTTAGTTAATTCTCCACAAATAGATGTAGTGCTGGAAAAAAAAAGAAAGAAAGATTGATTTGTTGGAGCTGGTGCAAAGACCCAAGGGATAAAGGCCCTGTAACCAAACCTAAAGATATGAGTTCTTTGCCAAGTATACATCTGACAAAAGATTAGTATCCAGAATCTATAAAGAACTCAAAACAACAACAAAGAGCCAAAAAAACCCAAACTACCTACTCAAACAAATGGGTTACAGATCTCAACAGAGAGCTTTCAAGAGAAGAAATAAAGTGGCCAAGATACATCTGAAAACTGTTCATTGTTCTTAGCAACTGTGGAGATAGAAGTCATAATAACATTGACATTTCATCTTATCCTGGTCAAAATGACAAAGATCAGCACAACAACTAACAACAAATGCAGAAGACGTTGTTTGGAAAAGGCAGTCCTTACTCACTGTTGATGGGAATGCAAACTGTTACATCCACGATAGAAATCAGTGTGCAGAATCCTCCAAAAGCTAACGGTAAATCTACTAAGTGGCCCAGCCATGCCTCTCCTTGGTACATGCCAGAGGACTTGACCTCATAATCCACAGATATTTGATCAGCCACATTTATTGTCACTCTATTCCCAATAGCCAGGAAGTGTAAACTACCTCAATGTTTGTCAACCGACTACTGTAAAATGAAAATGTGGCACACTGTAGATATTAAAAAAAGACATCATAAAATCTGCAGGTGGATAGATGAAACTAGAAAATATTATATTGACTGAAGAAACACAGTCACAGAAAGACAGATACAATATGTTCTCTCTAATCTATTGTTCCTGGTTCCAATGTCTTCAGATGTGAGTATACAACATGGAGTAACTGCAGAAACCATGGGGATCACAGGGAGTCACTAGAGAGGGGAATACCAAGACAAGTAATTTGAGGGGGGAAATAAGTAAAAATGGAGTGATTTCACTGAAGAGGTGGAAAGAAGGTCAACATAGAAGGAGAGGGAGAAGAGACAAAATAACACTAAGAATATTTTTGAAAGCTGTAGGGAATTATATTATTATTTATTTACTTAAAATATATATAAGCTTAAAACTTAAAATGTACTACATATACAGTAGTAAATATAGTATATGTGTATGTGTGTACACATATATGTGTATACATATACATATAGAGTTTTGATGAAGTGATACCACTTAGGTTGACGAGGGTCCCATCAAAATCCATAGACTAACAAAACCTCCAATAACAAGCATGAGAAATTCAATTTTGAGTTATTGGTCAGGAAAGTTCAAGAGACATCATAGGCTAACGGCATTGCCTTTGGTTGTCTTCCAAAAAACAACTGTAAATCCCTATTGCTGATATACCACAAACTTCAGACACAAGGTTCAGCATCTCTGAGAGGGATCTGATGTAAAAACATAGTCCCAAAGGATTAGCTTTCATAGTACCAGATGGTGCTATGCAAGCTTCCAAAGGAAGGAAGCAACCAATGGTCCTACTCAGTTCTAGTGTCTATGAAATATGATATGGCAAAGTCTCCCTAAGATGTGACTAAATAATGTCATTCACTTCTTGCTGGTAACCAAAAGCTTTCTGATCATAATTAACACTCAGCCAATGAGAGGAAAATCATGCCTGGTACTGAAAGGATGTTATCCAATTTTACTCATGACCAGTGAGGTCTCGGATCTGAAAGAAAACCTATTATTGTCACTTTGTTAAATCAGCTTATCTAATCCTAACTACATCCTAAATATTTATCCTCATAGCCACAGATAAGTGTCCCTCCTCAAAAAAGCTTCTCTTTGCAACAGGAGGAGACCATTACGACAAAACCACTAGTGAAAATGTAGAGAATGAGTGTCCATGAGTCTTCAGCCCCGACTTATACATCTGCAACAGAACTCCTGCTCAGGGAACATTTGGGAAGAAGGGGACAGAAAGGTTGCAAGATGCAGAGAACTAGGAAGTCTGCTGCAAGATTGCATCTCATAGATTTAACAATGAAAATATACTCATGAAGCCTTAACAGTAAGACTGCCTAAACAAGACCTCGATAACTACAATATCAATAGACATGCTAACATGGAAGTGAGAAATACCAACCCCAGATAAAGAAATACAAACAACTAAGGAATGCTGAAAATGGGAGAAATTTTCCCCAGGAATGAGAACCCCCCAATCATTTATGAATACCAAGTGGTCAGCCCTGAAATCATATATATATATATATATATATACATATATATATATATATATATGTATATATATATATATATACATATATATAGAGAGAGAGAGAGAGAAAGAAAGAGAGAGAGAGAGAGAGAGAGATCACTAAAAGAATTGAGCAGGTTATAATTATACATTATACTTTTAGCTGTATGTGTATATGTGTATGTAATGTGTGTAAAATAATGACAGTTAAAGAAAAATGAGACCATAATTTCAATAGGAAGCAATACATGAGAGGGGTTGGAAGGAGGAAGAGAAATGGAAATTTATATAACTGTATTTTAATAAATAAATACATTTTTGCACGGACATGAAGGAAATTGGTAAAGAAAGGCTCAGAGTGGAAAACAGTGTGGACCTTTGAAGTGATGAATTCCTTAAATAAAGCCAGTGAAATGACCCAGTGGGTAAAGGCACTTGGCAACAAGTCTGAAGACCTGGATTTAATTTCAGGGAGTCACACAGTTTAAAGAGAGAACCGACTTTCAGAAGCTGTACCTGACACAGTAACTAAGTAAAATGAAGCGTAATCAAAATCTTTAGATTGACTCATTGCTTCCATTATTCACTCTCACCCACACCCACAGGGACTGGCATGTGACTGTACAGTTCCTCCAGTAGAAAGTGACTATATTGCTCTACATATCATGCCTTGCTTTGACAAGGGAACATTAGCAAGCTAAGACTTATAATGTGCTCCCATGAGAGGGCACGTCCTTTTGTACTTCTCATATCCATTTGAGATGGAAACACCTCGCCCAAGGAGCTGCAGCTTTCTGTGACTTGGTCCCTATAGCAGCTGATCTTGATTGTTAACTTTAGCTGGAATCAAATAAAGCCAAGCATATGGGCACACCTGTAAAGGATTTGTTTCATTTGAAACAATTGAGGTGAGAAGACTAATCCTAAATCTGAGTCACACCTTGGTAACAGTTCACATAAAAGGACAATGAAAAACAGGAAGCTTTTGTTTTTCTCCTGCTCACCCTCACATTCTGGCTGGCAAGTTCATCTATCCTCTGCTGAGGCATTCCTTCACTGCATTAGAGTCTACTTCTTTGGGACCTTAACATAGACAGGAGCCCACCTGAGATATTCAGCCTTGTGGACTGAAAAACTACTGAATTCTTGACTTTCCTTTGAGAGACAGCCATTCCTGTGACTACCCTGACTCTAAAAACACCACTTTAAAAATATAATCATTCTTTGTTATATGTTGGGGCATCTTTTGGGTATATGCCCAAGAGAGGTATAGCTGGGTCCTCAGGCAGTTCAATGTCCAATTTTCTGAGGAACCTCCAGATTGATTTCCAGAATGGTTGTACCAGTCTGCAATCCCACCAACAATGGAGGAGTGTTCCTCTTTCTCCACATCCTCGCCAGCATTTGCTGTCACCTGAGTTTTTGATCTTAGCCATTCTCACTGGTGTGGGGTGAAATCTCAGGGTTGTTTTGATTTGCATTTCCCTTATGACTAAAGATGTTGAACATTTCTTTAGGTGTTTAACAGCCATTCGGCATTCCTCAGCCGTGAATTGTTTGTTTAGCTCTGAACCCCATTTTTTAATAGGGTTATTTGTCTCCCTGCGGTCTAACTTCTTGAGTTCTTTGTATATTTTGGATATAAGGCCTCTATCTGTTGTAGGATTGGTAAAGATCTTTTCCCAATCTGTTGGTTGCCGTTTTGTCCTAACCACAGTGTCCTTTGCCTTAAACTTGCTTTGCAGTTTTATGAGATCCCATTTGTCGATTCTTAATCTTAGAGCATAAGCCATTGGTATTTTGTTCAGGACATTTTCTCCAGTGCCCATGTGTTCGAGATTCTTCCCCACGTTTTCTTCTATTAGTTTGAGTGTCTCTGGTTCGATGTGGAGGTCCTTGATCCACTTGGACTTATGGTATGTTCATAGCAGCCTTATTTATAATAGCCAGAAGCTAGAAAGAACCCAGATGCCCTTCAACAGAGGAATGGATACAGAAAATGTGGTACATCTACACAATGGAATATTACTCAGCTATCAAAAACAACGACTATGAAATTCATAGGCAAATGGATGGAACTGGAAAATATCATCCTGAGTGAGGTAACCCAATCACAGAAAAACACACATGGTATGCATTCATTGATAAGTGGATATTAGCCCAAATGCTTGAATTGCCCTAGATGCACAGAACACATGAAACTCAAGAGGGATGACCAAAATGCGAATGCTTCACTCCTTCTTTAAAAGGGGAACAAGAATACCCTTGGCAGGGAATAGGGAGGCAAAGTTTAGAACAGAGGCAGAAAGAACACCCATTCAGAGCCTGCCCCACATGTGGCCCATACATATACAGCCACCCAATTAGATAAGATGGATGAAGCAAAGAAGTGCAGGCCGACAGGAGCCGGATGTAGATCTCTCCTGAGAGACACATCCAGAATACAGGAAATACATAGGCGAATGCCATCATTAAACCACTGAACTGAGAACGGGACCCTCATTAAAGGAATCAGAGAAAGGACTGAAAGAACTTGAAGGTGCTTGAGACCCCATATGAACAACAATGCTAACCAATCAGAGCTTCCAGGAACTAAGACTATACATGGACTGACCCTGGGCTCCAACCTCATAGGTAGCAATGAATAGCCTAGTAAGGGCACCAGTGGAAGGGGAAGCCCTTGGTCCTGCCAAGACTGAACCCCCAGGGTAGTAAGGGGGGAGAATGGGGAGGGGAACACCCACAGCGAAGGGGAGGGGGAGGGTTTAGGGGATGTTGGCTGGGAAACCAGGAAGGGGAATAACAATTGAAATGTAAATAAGAAATACTCAAGTTAATAAAGATGAAAAAATAAAAATAAATACATAAAGATCATTTGAAAATAATTTTCATTATGAATTTCATGCATGATTATACAAGTATACAAACTTAAATAAAGAAGTATAAAATATTCTAGTTACTCTAAAAAAAAAGAAAAAATTATACTCATTCTATTAGTTCTGCTCCTTTAGAGAACCCTGACAAATGGAGTCCCAGAAAAACACATATGTATACTCAACCTTATCCCACTTTTCTGCATGGAGCCGCAATGCTATCTAAATATGCCCAATCTAGGTCAGATACCTTCAAAGATGAAAAAGAAGTATGTCAATGAGTATTGTTGCTTAACAATGGCTATGTTTGATATATTTGGATACAGCCTATGGTTTGAATAGGTTAAAAGTAAAACAGTAAAAATACAGCTATTTAATTCTCAAAATTTTAAATATAAAAAGGCAACTGCTAATAGCAAAACATTCTTGGTCAGCTCTGAATGCAAATCGTTCACATGTCCTTTAACACACCAATTATTCATCACTCTACTAGTCCAGATTTACAGGGTTTCTGAAGTGTCCTGTCAACACTAAGGTTCCTCTCATTCAAGCAAGAATGGGACCACTAACTCAGCACAAAGCAAACCAGAAAAGGTCAACAGTTGCCTCAACACAATGATAGTTCCCAAATGTCAGTTTGACCTGCTCCCATTGCTTGCATGTTTTAAGAAAAATTCGTCACTTTTTCTTCTATTAGTTTGAGTGTATCTGGTTTTATATGGATGTGGTTATATATACATTTGGTTATATGTATCTGGTTTTTCCACTTAGACTTGAGCTTTGTACATGGTGATAAGAATGGATCAATTTGCATTCTTCTATATGCTGGCATCGAGTGGAACCAGCACCATTTGTTGAAAATGGTAGCTTTCTTCCATTGGACGATTTTAGCTCCTTTGTCAAAGATCAAGTGACCATAGGTGTGTGGGTTCATTTCTGGGTCTTCAATTCTATCAATTCGGTCTATCTGCCTGTCTCTGTACCAATACCATGTAGTTTTTATGACTATTGCTCTGTAATACTGCTTGAGGTCAGGATGGTGATTCCCCCAGACATTCTTTTATTGATGAGGATAGTTTTTGCTACCCTGGGCTTTTTGTTATTCCAAATTTATTTGCAAATTGCTTTCTAACTCTATGAAGAACTGAGCTGGAATTTTGTTGGGAATTGTATTGAATCTATAGAGTGCTTTTTGTAAAATGGCCATTTTTACTATATTGATCCTGCCAATCCTTGAGCATGGGAGATCTTTCCATCTTCTGAGATCTTCTTCAATTTCTTTCTTCAGAGACTTGAAGTTCTTGTCATACAGATCTTTCACTTGCTTGGTTAGAGTCATACCGAAGTATTTTATGTTATTTGTGACTACTGTGAAGGGTGACATTTCCCTAATTTCTTTCTCAGCCTGTTTATCTTTTGAGTAGAGGAAAGCTACTGAGTTCTTTGAGTTAATTTTATACCCTTTGCTGAAGTTGTTTATCAGGCTTAGTAGTTCTCTGGTAGAACTTTTGGAGTCATTTAAGTATACTATCAAATCATCTGCAAATGGTGGTATTTTGACTTCTTCCTTTCCAATTTGTGGCCCTTTGACCTCCTTTCGTTGTCTAAATGGACAGACCCATGGCTCCAGCTTCATATGTAGCAAAGGATGGCCTCGTTGGGCACCAATGGGAGGGAAAGCCCTGGGTCCTGTCAGGCTGGACCTCCCAGTGTAGGGGTATATCAGGGTGGGGAGGCAGAAAGAGGGGGTGGGTGAGGAAAGGGAACACCTTATAGAACACTTTATAGAAGAAGGGGAGGGGATGGGATAGGGGGCTTATGGATAGGAAAGGGAATAACATTTGAAATGTAAATAAAAAATATCCAATAAAAAAAGGAAAAATTCATCACATAGATGACATCTCTCGGTCTTGACTCTGAGGACATTTAGACATTTGTACAGAACTGAGTGCCACTCCTAGAAATCTCAAGGCTAGAATACTTTCAGAAACATCTATCTACAGCTTGTCACTTGCCCTCAACTAGCTGAAACAAAACACCTCAAAGTCTTAAGCACAAACCATAAAATCCAGCTCTTCGGGGCACCTTGTAGCTCAATCATTTTGGAAATAGTAATCTTCCCTACTGTGCAAGAAATATCATTACTGATCTACCAAAATGAGGGAGGCTAATAATTTGTTCTCCCTACCAAAATGGGTAGGCATCACTGCCTTTGCTCATGCAAAGCCCCTTCCCCTAAGGCAAACATTTCCTTTCTTTCCAAAAAGTAACTATACATATTAAAGACTATCAGAAGAGGCGTTAAAACTATGCATCAGATGTGAACGTAGTGTCTTTGTAACTCCTGTTTCTGTAATTAAAATGTTACGTACAAATGTTCAAGAAAGATTCAGATAACTTCTATCCCTAGGGTATGTACTCATATGCCTTGGAGAAGCAATTTGAAATTTCTTTTGCAAAAATCAATTTTATAATCTGTCTTACCAAGCATGCTACCAGGAATACAAAAATCCCAAGATAGGAATGAACTTGAGGTATTTTTTAACTTTGTATGCCTTGAAAAAAAAACTTTACTGATTCCTAAATGGATCAGCAAATAATATTAGGTTCAAGAAAACCTCAAATATACAAGATATTTCCTAGTTCTTTATGCCCCTCCCTCCCAGCATGAGAGAGGAAAGGGATTGGTGATTACTGTCTATAAAAGATATGTTAGAAATGATGCTTAGAACAGATTGTTAAGTAAATATTTATAGCATCATTTAACTATTTTCTGTCCTTGAAAATGATTTAACATAATATACATCAACATAAAATTATGTTTTGGTTATAGTTTTCAAAAAACGTGATGGGCTGTAGGGACCAGCAATTATGAGTGCCTTCTGCTCTTGCAGAGGACCCAAATAGGTTCCTAGCACCAACACTGGGTGGCTCACAACTGCCTGTAACTCCAGCTCCAGAGGACCTAACACCGTTGTCTGACCTCTGGTCAGTGCACACGCTACACTCTGCAATACTGTAACATCAGCACATACTTGTTATGTGAAAGTAACATAAACAGGTATAAAACATAGTATTGGCTAAAATATTAATTACAGGTACCATTATTTTATGTAAGTGTATGTTCCTATATGTGTGTGTGCATGTGTGTACAGATGCAGGTACACATGTATATACATTCATATAAAGGCCAAAGGTTAGCATCAAGTGTCTTTCTCAGTCACTCTCTACCTTATTGTTTTGAGACAGAGTCTCTTACTGAACCTGGAGTTCACTGATTCAGCTAGACTGACTTGACCAGAGAGCCCTGGGATCTTTTTCTATTGCCAAAGTTCAGGGATTACCAGGCATCCTACCACACCTAGATTTTTACTTGGGCTCTGGGGAGCTGAATTGAAATAATTATGTCTGCATGGCAAGCACTTTACTGACTGAACCAGTTCCTTGTTGCCTGAAGTTATCTTTCACTGCTGAAGTGAAAACAACTTTTTCCCATTTTTGCTTGCTTATATTTTCTAATTTACCCACAAATAGCATGTATTACTTGTTTTAGAAAGAATTATTTTAGTAGTTATAAGACAAAATTAAAATACATGAAGACCAACCGTCCAAACAAAGGAAAACGAAACTAAGAAATCGTGAAGCAATACAATCTCTTCACCATAAGACTCCGGGGTTACATTCCTGTGTTATTTGGATCTAGATGTAGGTCTAAACGAGATCAATCTTTTACATATGAGGATTTTTTTCTTAAAGATTTTTTGCAAATAATTTTAAATGAAATGCTTTAGTATTGAGCATTTTATGTAAAATCTCTTCCCAAATCATCCAAACTAAGAATTCATTTCCTTGAGCGTATGACTTATTTTTAATGTTATTTGCATAAGGAATTGAGAACCAGATTGGTAACTGTTTATGCTAAAATACTACACGTGACAGGAAACATGTTTTTCTCTGTGCAGTGAGGAAAAAAATCACACAGACCTAAACTAACTGTAAAATATATCTATATACCTGTATCCTACAATGCACATTCTCTAAGTTTATCTAATTTACCAAATTTTTGTTATAAGATATCTGGCCATAATTTCTTTATTCATATTCTTAATAATCATTAGGGAAAATCAATGTATTCATCATATCCTATGTTTCAAGCAGTATGCAAAGCCTTTCACATAGATTTTCATTTGACCCTCAGACAATTCTTTGAATATTTTTGTTATCTGACACTATTTTTAAAGTTGTATTTATTGTTATCTTATGTGTATGAGTGTTCTGTCTGCATATGTGTCCAAAAATGGCCACAGATGCTGAAAGAGGGTGTCAAATACCCTTGAAATGGAGTTAAAGACTGTGGTAAACCACATTTTAAGTACTGAGAATTGAACCGTCTCCTCTGCAAGAGCAAGCAGAAACCACTGAGCCATCTCTCAAGCCACCTGCCCCTCCACTTAATAAATTTTTAAGTTGAGACTTATATAAGTTCTCAAGAAAAGGAATAAAGCTCATGGGAGAAATAGCTGATACAATATTGAAGGTCTCTCTCTCTCATACACACACACACAGTTGAACCTGTTTTAAAAAGCAAGAATGGAAGCACCTAGAAACTCAAAAAAAAAAAAAAAACCAGAGAAACTAGATTAAATTCATCCCTACTAGAAAACAATTTGGCCATCAAATAACAGTGGCAATAGTATATAACACAATCAAATTTAAAAATAACCTCATCATAATAACCCTAGGGAGGCAGTTGTGGCATACATACCTAGGCTGTAACCATCAGCTCTCTAATTGAATATAAGACCTGCTCAACAAGAGGGAAATCAGCCCTAGTTGTGGAAACTTTGCCAATTATACAGGGCTAGTGAAGCCATGGATCTTAGAGAAAAACCTACAGTTAGCCACATCACTAACCAGCATAAGAATTTCCACAATGTAGGGGAATGCCAGGGCGTTGAGGTGGGAGTTGGTGTGTGGGAGTGGGAACATCCTCATAAAAGAAGGGGGAGAGGGGATATGGGAAAGGGGATAACACTTGAAATGTAAAGACATAAAATATCCCAGAAAATTAGAATTTAGAAAAAAGAAAAAAAGTATCCTTAACTACACTATAAATTTCTGTTCTTACACCCACAGACAAGTGTAGAACTCACCTTTGATCAAGGAAACTTTCTTTACAACATAGGAAGATGACTACAGAAAACCACAACCAAGGTGTGGAGTCCAATTCCAATCCATATGTCTAAAATACAATTCCCACACATAAGGCCAAGGAGCCATTGGAGATGAGATTGTAAGAGCCAGACCAGACAGCCTTCTATAAGATCGTGACTTCAAGAAGATGCTGTATGATCAATGGTAAAGCTAGTGCCCAGACAGGGTGAGCAAGAAGTGGAAAGAGGGATCTTAGGGTGTTCCAAATCCCTATTGAGAACCCCCTCATATGGTAGGTAAGGAAGAGACAATAGGTAAGACCACAAAAACTTTTAATACTACAGTGGTTCAAGTGAGAAATTTCCCTGGATGATCTCATGTATTTGAACTTGGTCCTCAGTTGGTTGCATTGTTTGGGGACCTTATGGAACTTTTAGGATGCTAAGTATGAAATTGTGTCATAGAGGGCAGGCCTGGAGAGTGCATAGCCACACCCCAATTCCATGTTGCTCTCTCATAGCTCCCTGAGATGTCTGGTTGCCTGCATACCTCTACCGCCATTATGGACTCACTCTCTGGAACTGAAAGCCCAACTCTCTTTTGTAAGAAAAGAAAAAGCAAAAAAAAGATTGTGTCTCTGAAAAGATTGTGTCTCTGAGAAAGCTACACCCATAAAGCCTCCACACCGTGGCTGCCTAAACAGGAACTGAACAACAACAATAGGCATGCTAAAATGGACATGGGACAGCTCTTAGGCCTCAGTCCTACAGAAAGAACTAAAGAAAATTAAGGAACACTGAGAGCCGGAGAAATAGTCTTCCCCAGGGAAGCACACACAAATTAGTTATCCAGTACCAAATGGTCAGCCCTGAAACATACATATACAGACTGAGCAAGTGATGTTTAAGAATGTGTGTGTGTGTGTGTGTGTGTGTGCATGAAATAAAAATTATTGAAAAATAAAACCATAAATGTGAAAGAGAGCAATGCTGTATATTACAGGAACTTTTAGAGGGAGGAACAGGAAGAAGGAATGATGGAATTACAATTTTATTTAAAACTACATTTAAAAAAAAACCTCCCCCACAGACTTGTCCTACAGGCTAATCTAATGGAGGTTTTTCTCAGATGACCCTAGCTTGTGTCTAGTTGACAGGAAATTAATAAGCATCTAACAATATATCAATAATTGGTCATTGCAGGTATAGATCAGAAAGATACATACTATCCGTTCCTTTTATCCTTTTCCAACATTTAACATAAAAAAATAATGTTGAGAGTAAAAGAGGATAAAGTTCCCCTCCCAATAATGACATGTGCTGGAAACCAAGCCTAATAAATAGACTTTTGACAGACATTCCAAATATAAACTTAGAGAAAACAGACTGAGAAGGAGATTCCATATGCTACACTGAGATGGAAGGATAATGGTTCCTGGCTAGTACAAGGCATCTGACATCTAGAAAGGATTTTTGTATGGGGACTTTTTCATTTCTTCACTCTCTTTGCTCCTTCTCATTCTGTATCCTTCCAAGGAATCATGACTAATTTTTCTCACTAGGTCCTCACTTCTCACACCTTATATGTAATACATTATTATAGCTGAATTAGCATTTTTCTCAATGAGGATTCAGATGACAACATCCTCTCAATCACCAGCAGGAACTAGAATATTGATAGCTACTTAACCCTGGCATAAAGGCACTGTATAGTCCCTAATCATTTTTATATTTTGTTGTTGTTGTTGTTGTTGTTGTTGTTGTTGTTGCTGTTGTTGTTATGAGCCTAACCTTAAATGGCTGAGCCCTCCCTACAGCTCTGCAACTGACCCTTCTTAAAGACACTGCTGCAACTGTGACCTTGTGCTAGATTTCTTTGGGTCAGCATCTGCTGCATCGGAGAGAGTATCTATCCATGTATACACTGCCCTAGTTCTCCTCGTGTCCTTACTGTTCTATCAAGCATTTCATTTTATTTGAAATTCAATGATCCGAAGTCTCGGAATGCATTTTAGTTAATGCCTTAATTTAAAGCATCTAACAGAGAAGAACATATACAAATGAATGCATTGATCCTCTTAGTGCTGCTCCTGAGATGGTGGAAGCTCTGGAATCTCATGGAATGACAACAGCACGGGCAGCTTTGAGGACATGTATTAGTGTGCCAGCTCAGCACAGAGATCATTATCTAAACAGAACAGGCAAATTTCAGGCAACCATATTTTATAAAGAAAATTCCCGAGTAACTACAATGATTTGGGATTATTCAAGTTTGAAAAGCACTTTTACATCTTATGAAAGTTGTGTATGTGTGAATGTGTGTTCACACACGTGCAACATCTCATTCTCTAGTAGCTGTGGCCTCTAAAAAGAACAATACCTAAGCAGATGATATAAAGAGGAAAAATTACTTTACTGACCCTCAACAAACAGCACAGACACTCAATGACCAATAAAAGTCAATGAGGTGCTAAAACTCCATTTACACTATTGATTTAACTGCTCACTGAGCTGTATTTCTTTATTTGCCTGCTGACCGTTTTAGTATCAGGCAGGTCCCATTGAGAGACATCTAGCAACTTTGAATATTTGAACAACCTTGATCACTTTCAAGGACCAATACATGGAAGATACTATAAAATGTGTCTGTGTTATATAGAAGTAACACTATGCACACTGAGCAGGCTGTATTTGTGTGTGTGTGTGTGTGTGTGTATAATAAATGAAAAAGAGGTCACAAATTTTGAAGAGCAAGGAAGGGTATATGTGAAAGTTTGCGGAGAAGAAAGGGAAAGAGGAAAATATGTAACTATATTATAATCTCATAAACAAAAGAAGTCAATAAAATTAAAACACAGTCAATGTAGCTATAATGCATAAGATCCAGCAACATCAAATCATTGGTTTCATCATAGAAGACATGGGGTAAATATGAAAATATTGGCATATATCAGTAACTACATCATGTCTCTTATTTGTGAACACTGAATAAAGTTATATTTGTTTCATTTAATTGTAATAGTCATTGGGTGGGTAGGAAGATGGGAAAAGTTGAGGGAAGAGAAAGAACATGATCCAAATACATTGTGTGAAAATCATTTAAAAAATAATTAACTAAAAGTGGGAAGTTTTCATCACATGTTGGCTGCTATAATAGAATAGAAAGACTTAGATATGTACTTGAATCAATCAAGACAATAAATCAGGTTTAAAATTATATTAAACTTAAAGATGTGAAGAAGAAAGATACTAGAAAGCAACTGATACAATACTGTTCCCTATCACGATTGCTATTACTACAAATCCCACCAAGTTCTACCTAATTAGATCTGACTTCCTACCAGAAGTCATCCTGAGCATTTGCATTCATCACTTCCTGCTTCATTTGGACAAGGTATAGTATTGAATCATCATACATTCTCATGGAATTATGACTTTGGCCAACCACCAGATCTATTCATTTGTATTTTGTCTTATTGGGCATAGGTTCTCAAAAGATACATAGCACACAGTAAATGCTCAAAAAATAAGACACTTGATTTTGTTACTAAGAAAAATTATCTAATTTATAAAAATTGAGTTTTAATTATAATGATTTGAATTACAGTTAAGCAACAGCTTATTTTATAAGTCCTAATCAAATTTTATTAATTCCTAGAGAATTTCCTATAATTTATCTTGATTATATTCATCTCCTACTCCTCCTTCAACTCTTCCCAGATCCACCACCTTATCCCCTATTAATGATGTCCTTTTTATAGATGGGATTATTTTGCTTTAGCTGAACATTTCCAAAATTCTAGGAATATTTAATAATATAAGGTAAGATCAATATAATGTTTTCCTTCCATTTTTACTTGTTTGGAAATTTTCACACATATATAAATGATAATAAATTTCAGCCATTTTCATTTCCCATTCTTCCTACCACCCTTCCCTGTCTCATTGACAGTAGTCTTCTCAAAAAATCACTTGCCTACTTTTATAAGATCAATTTAAAGTTTTAATTCCAAGTAAAATACTATTTTAGGCATTTATCTAAATGCATGTAATCAATAATATGGATTATGTGATGGTAATTCAACTTTTAAGGTTTTTTTTTTTTTTTTTTTTTTTTTTTTTTTTTTTTTTTTTTTACATTTCTTTTTTTTTTTTTTATTAACTTGAGTATTTCTTATATACATTTCGAGTGTTATTCCCTTTCCCGGTTTCCGGGCAAACATCCCCCTCCCCCCTCCCCTTCCTTATGGGTGTTCCCCTCCCAACCCTCCCCCCATTGCCGCCCTCCCCCCATAGACTAGTTCACTGTGGGTTCAGTCTTAGCAGGACCCAGGGCTTCCCCTTCCACTGGTGCTCTTACTAGGATATTCATTGCTACCTATGGGGTCAGAGTCCAGGGTCAGTCCATGTATAGTCTTTAGGTAGTGGCTTAGTCCCTGGAAGCTCTGGTTGCTTGGCATTGTTGTACTTTTGGGGTCTCGAGCCCCTTCAAGCTCTTCCAGTTCTTTCTCTGATTCCTTCAATAGGGGACCTATTCTCAGTTCAGTGGTTTGCTGCTGGCATTCGCCTCTATATTTGCTGTATTCTGGCTGTGTCTCTCAGGAGCGATCTACATCCGGCTCCTGTCGGTCTGCACTTCTTTGCTTCATCCATCTTGTCTAATTGGGTGGCTGTATATGTATGGGCCACATGTGGGGCAGGCTCTGAATGGGTGTTCCTTCAGTCTCTGTTTTAATCTTTGCCTCTCCCTTCCCTGCCAAGGGTATTCTTTTTCCTCATTTAAAGAAGGAGTGAAGCATTCACATTTTGATCATCCGTCTTGAGTTTCGTTTGTTCTAGGGATCTAGGGTAATTCAATCATTTGGGCTAATAGCCACTTATCAATGAGTGCATACCATGTATGTCTTTCTGTGATTGGGTTAGCTCACTCAGGATGATATTTTCCAGTTCCAACCATTTGCCTACGAATTTCATAAACTCGTTGTTTTTGATAGCTGAGTAATATTCCATTGTGTAGATGTACCACATTTTCTGTATCCATTCCTCTGTTGAAGGGCATCTGGGTTCTTTCCAGCTTCTGGCTATTATAAATAAGGCTGCGATGAACATAGTGGAGCACGTGTCTCTTTTATATGTTGAGGCATCTTTTGGGTATATGCCCAAGAGAGGTATAGCTGGATCATCAGGCAGTTCAATGTCCAATTTTCTGAGGAACCTCCAGACTGATTTCCAGAATGGTTTTACCAGTCTGCAATCCCACCAACAATGGAGGAGTGTTCCTCTTTCTCCACATCCTCGCCAGCATCTGCTGTCACCTGAGTTTTTGATCTTAGCCAATCGCACTGGTGTGAGGTGAAATCTCAGGGTTGTTTTGATTTGCATTTCCCTTATGACTAAAGATGTTGAACATTTCTTTAGGTGTTTCTCAGCCATTCGGCATTCCTCAGCTGTGAATTCTTTGTTTAGCTCTGAACCCCATTTTTTAATAGGGTTATTTGTTTCCCTGCGGTCTAACTTCTTGAGTTCTTTGTATATTTTGGAAATAAGGCCTCTATCTGTTGTAGGATTGGTAAAGATCTTTTCCCAATCTGTTGGTTGCCGTTTTGTCCTAACCACAGTGTCCTTTGCCTTACAGAAGCTTTGCAGTTTTATGAGATCCCATTTGTCGATTCTTGATCTTAGAGCATAAGCCATTGGTGTTTTGTTCAGGAAATTTTTTCCAGTGCCCATGTGTTCCAGATGCTTCCCTAGTTTTTCTTCTATTAGTTTGAGTGTGTCTGGTTTGATGTGGAGGTCCTTGATCCACTTGGACTTAAGCTTTGTACAGGGTGATAAGGATGGATCGATCTGCATTCTTCTACATGTTGCCCTCCAGTTGAACCAGCACCATTTGCTGAAAATACTATCTTTTTTCCATTGGATGGTTTTGGCTCCTTTGTCAAAAATCAAGTGACCATAGGTGTGTGGGTTCATTTCTGGGTCTTCAATTCTATTCCATTGGTCTATCTGTCTGTCTCTGTACCAATACCATGCAGTTTTTATCACTATTGCTCTGTAATACTGCTTGAGTTCAGGGATAGTGATTCCCCCTGAAGTCCTTTTATTGTTGAGGATAGCTTTAGCTATCCTGGGTTTTTTGTTATTCCAGATGAATTTGCAAATTGTTCTGTCTAACTCTTTGAAGAATTGGATTGGTATTTTGATGGGGATTGCATTGAATCTGTAGATTGCTTTTGGTAAAATGGCCATTTTTACCATATTAATCCTGCCAATCCATGAGCATGGGAGATCTTTCCATCTTCTGAGGTCTTCTTCAATTTCTTTCCTCAGTGTCTTGAAGTTCTTATTGTACAGATCTTTTACTTGCTTGGTTAAAGTCACACCGAGGTACTTTATATTATTTGGGTCTATTATGAAGGGTGTCGTTTCCCTAATTTCTTTCTCGGCTTGTTTCTCTTTTGTATAGAGGAAGGCAACTGATTTATTTGAGTTAATTTTATACCCAGCCACTTTGCTGAAGTTGTTTATCAGCTTTAGTAGTTCTCTGGTGGAACTTTTGGGATCACTTAAATATACTATCATGTCATCTGCAAATAGTGATATTTTGACCTCTTCTTTTCCGATCTGTATCCCTTTGATCTCCTTTTGTTGTCTGATTGCTCTGGCTAGAACTTCAAGAACTATATTGAATAAGTAGGGAGAGAGTGGGCAGCCTTGTCTAGTCCCTGATTTTAGTGGGATTGCTTCAAGTTTCTCTCCATTTAGTTTAATGTTAGCAACTGGTTTGCTGTATATGGCTTTTACTATGTTTAGGTATGGGCCTTGAATTCCTATTCTTTCCAGGACTTTTATCATGAAGGGGTGTTGAATTTTGTCAAATGCTTTCTCAGCATCTAATGAAATGATCATGTGGTTCTGTTCTTTCAGTTTGTTTATATAATGGATCACGTTGATGGTTTTCCGTATATTAAACCATCCCTGCATGCCTGGGATGAAGCCTACTTGATCATGGTGGATGATTGTTTTGATGTGCTCTTGAATTCGGTTTGCCAGAATTTTATTGAGTATTTTTGCGTCGATATTCATAAGGGAAATTGGTCTGAAGTTCTCTTTCTTTGTTGTGTCTTTGTGTGGTTTAGGTATAAGAGTAATTGTGGCTTCGTAGAAGGAATTCGGTAGGGCTCCATCTGTTTCAATTTTGTGGAATAGTTTGGATAATATTGGTATGAGGTCTTCTATGAAGGTTTGATAGAATTCTGCACTAAACCCGTCTGGACCTGGGCTCTTTTTGGTTGGGAGACCTTTAATGACTGCTTCTATTTCCTTAGGAGTTATGGGGTTGTTTAACTGGTTTATCTGTTCCTGATTTAACTTCGATACCTGGTATCTGTCTAGGAAATTGTCCATTTCCTGAAGATTTTCAAATTTTGTTGAATATAGGTTTTTATAGTAAGATCTGATGATTTTTTGAATTTCCTCCGAATCTGTAGTTATGTCTCCCTTTTCATTTCTGATTTTGTTAATTTGGACGCACTCTCTGTGTCCTCTCGTTAGTCTGGCTAAGGGTTTATCTATCTTGTTGATTTTCTCAAAGAACCAACTTTTGGTTCTGTTGATTCTTTCTATGGTCCTTTTTGTTTCTACTTGGTTGATTTCAGCTCTGAGTTTGATTATTTCCTGCCTTCTACTCCTCCTGGGTGTATTTGCTTCTTTTTGTTCTAGAGCTTTTAGGTGTGCTGTCAAGCTGCTGACATATGCTCTTTCCTGTTTCTTTCTGCAGGCACTCAGCGCTATGAGTTTTCCTCTTAGCACAGCTTTCATTGTGTCCCATAAGTTTGAGTATGTTGTATCTTCATTTTCATTAAATTCTAAAAAGTTTTTAATTTCTTTCTTTATTTCTTCCTTGACCAGGTTATCATTGAGTAGAGCATTGTTCAATTTCCACGTATATGTGGGCATTCTTCCCTTTTTGTTATTGAAGACCAGTTTTAGGCCGTGGTGGTCCGATAGCACGCATGGGATTATTTCTATCTTTCTGTACCTGTTGAGGCCCGTTTTTTGACCAATTATATGGTCAATTTTGGAGAAAGTACCATGAGGAGCTGAGAAGAAGGTATATCCTTTTGCTTTAGGATAGAATGTTCTATAAATATCCGTTAAGTCCATTTGGCTCATGACTTCTCTTAGTCTGTCTACATCACTGTTTAATTTCTGTTTCCATGATCTGTCCATTGATGAGAGTGGGGTGTTGAAATCTCCCACTATTATTGTGTGAGGTGCAATGTGTGTTTTGAGCTTTAGTAAGGTTTCTTTTACATATGTAGGTGCCCTTGTATTTGGGGCATAGATATTTAGGATTGAGAGTTCATCTTGGTTGATTTTTCCTTTGATGAATATGAAGTGTCCTTCCTTATCTTTTTTGATGACTTTTAGTTGGAAATTGATTTTATTTGATATTAGAATGGCTACTCCAGCTTGCTTCTTCTGACCATTTGCTTGGAAAGTTGTTTTCCAGCCTTTCACTCTGAGGTAGTGTCTGTCTTTGTCTCTGAGGTGTGTTTCCTGTAGGCAGCAGAATGCAGGGTCCTCGTTGCGTATCCAGTTTGTTAATCTATGTCTTTTTATTGGGGAGTTGAGGCCATTGATATTGAGAGATATTAAGGAATAGTGCTTATTGCTTCCCGTTATATTCATATTTGATGTGAGGTTATGTTTGTGTGCTTTCATTCTCTTTGTTTTGTTGCCAAGACGATTAGTTTCTTGCTTCTTCTAGGGTATAGCTTGCCTCCTTATGTTGGGCTTTACCATTTATTATCCTTTGTAGTGCTGGATTTGTAGAAAGATATTGTGTAAATTTGGTTTTGTCATGGAATATCTTGGTTTCTCCATCAATGTTAATTGAGAGTTTTGCTGGATACAGTAATCTGGGCTGGCATTTGTGTTCTCTTAGGGTCTGTATAACATCAGTCCAGGATCTTCTGGCCTTCATAGTTTCTGGCGAGAAGTCTGGTGTGATTCTGATAGGTCTCCCTTTATATGTTACTTGACCTTTTTCCCTTACTGCTTTTAATATTCTTTCTTTATTTTGTGCGTTTGGTGTTTTGACAATTATGTGACGGGAGGTGTTTCTTTTCTGGTCCAATCTATTTGGAGTTCTGTAGGCTTCCTGTATGTCTATGGGTATCTCTTTTTTTAGGTTAGGGAAGTTTTCTTCTATGATTTTGTTGAAGATATTTACTGGTCCTTTGAGCTGGGAGTCTTCACTCTCTTCTATACCTATTATCCTTAGGTTTGATCTTCTCATTGAGTCCTGGATTTCCTGTATGTTTTGGACCAGTAGCTTTTTCCGCTTTACATTATCTTTGACAGTTGAGTCAATGATTTCTATGGAATCTTCTGCTCCTGAGATTCTCTCTTCCATCTCTTGTATTCTGTTGGTGAAGCTTGTATCTACAGCTCCTTGTCTCTTCTTTTGGTTTTCTATATCCAGGGTTGTTTCCATGTGTTCTTTCTTGATTGCTTCTATTTCCATTTTTAATTCCTTCAACTGTTTGATTGTGTTTTCCTGGAATTCTTTCAGGGATTTTTGCGATTCCTCTCTGTAGGCTTTTACTTGTTTATTAATGTTTTCCTGTGCTTCCCTAAGTGTGTTCAGGTCTTTCCTGAAGTCCTCCAGCATCATGATCAAATATGATTTTGAAACTAGATCTTGCTTTTCTGGTGTGTTTGGATATTCCATGTTTGTTTTGGTGGGAGAATTGGGCTCCGATGATGGCATGTAGTCTTGGTTTCTGTTGCTTGGGTTCCTGCGCTTGCCTCTCGCCATCGGATTATCTCTAGTGTTACTTTGTTCTGCTATTTCTGACAGTGGCTAGACTGTCCTATAAGCCTGTGTGTCAGGAGTGCTGTAGACCTGTTTTCCTCTCTTTCAGTCAGTTATGGGGACAGAGTGTTCTGCTTTCGGGCGTGTAGTTTTTCCTCTCTACAGGTCTTCAGCTGTTCCTGTGGGCCTGTGTCTTGAGTTCACCAGGCAGCTTTCTTGCAGCAGAAAATTTGGTCTTACCTGTGGTCCCGAGGCTCAGGTTTGCTCGTGGGGTGCTGTCCAGGGGCTCTCTGCAGCGGCAGCAACCAGGAAGACCTGTGCCGCCCCTTCCGGGAGCTTCAGTGCACCAGGGTTCCAGATGGTCTTTGGCTTTTTCCTCTGGCGTCCGAGATGTGTGTGCAGGGAGCAGTCTCTTCTGGTTTCCCAGGCCTGTCTGCCTCTCTGAAGGTTTAGCTCTCCCTCCCACGGGATTTGGGTGCAGAGAACTGTTTATCCGGTCTGTTTCCTTCAGGGTCCGGTGGTGTCTCCGGCAGGGGTCCTGCCGCTCCTGGGCCCTCCCCCACGGGAGCCCAGAGGCCTTATACAGTTTCCTCTTGGGCCAGGGATGTGGGCAGGGGTGAGCAGTGTTGGTGGTCTCTTCTGCTCTGCAGCCTCAGGAGTGCCCACCTGACCAGGCGGTTGGGTCTCTCTCTCACCGGGTCTGGGAGCAGAGAGCTGCTGCGGGCCGGGATCCGCGGGTGTGGGACTTCCGGTAAACACAGAACGTGCCGGGTTCTAGAGAAATTCTGCTTCCGTGTGTCCCAAGCTCACCAGGCAGCTTTCTTGCAGCAGAAAATTTGGTCTTACCTGTGGTCCCGAGGCTCAAGTTCGCTCGTGGGGTGCTGCCCAGGGGCTCTCTGCAGCGGCAGCAACCAGGAAGACCTGTGCCGCCCCTTCCGGGAGCTTCAGTGCACCAGGGTTCCAGATGGTCTTTGGCTTTTTCCTCTGGCGTCCGAGATGTGTGTGCAGGGAGCAGTCTCTTCTGGTTTCCCAGGCCTGTCTGCCTCTCTGAAGGTTTAGCTCTCCCTCCCACGGGATTTGGGTGCAGAGAACTGTTTATCCGGTCTGTTTCCTTCAGGGTCCGGCGGTGTCTGTGGCAGGGGTCCTGCCGCTTCTGGGCCCTCCCCCACGGGAGCCCAGAGGCCTTATACAGTTTCCTCTTGGGCCAGGGATGTGGGCAGGGGTGAGCAGTGTTGGTGGTCTCTTCTGCTCTGCAGCCTCAGGAGTGCCCACCTGACCAGGCGGTTGGGTCTCTCTCTCACCGGGTCTGGGAGCAGAGAGCTGCTGCGGGCCGGGATCCGCGGGTGTGGGACTTCCGGTAAACACAGAACGTGCCTGGTTCTAGAGAAATTCTGCTTCCGTGTGTCCCAAGCTCACCAGGCAGCTTTCTTGCAGCAGAAAATTTGGTCTTACCTGTGGTCCCGAGGCTCAAGTTCGCTCGTGGGGTGCTGCCCAGGGGCTCTCTGCAGCGGCAGCAACCAGGAAGACCTGTGCCGCCCCTTCCGGGAGCTTCAGTGCACCAGGGTTCCAGATGGTCTTTGGCTTTTTCCTCTGGCGTCCGAGATGTGTGTGCAGGGAGCAGTCTCTTCTGGTTTCCCAGGCCTGTCTGCCTCTCTGAAGGTTTAGCTCTCCCTCCCACGGGATTTGGGTGCAGAGAACTGTTTATCCGGTCTGTTTCCTTCAGGGTCCGGCGGTGTCTCCGGCAGGGGTCCTGCCGCTTCTGGGCCCTCCCCCACGGGAGCCCAGAGGCCTTATACAGTTTCCTCTTGGGCCAGGGATGTGGGCAGGGGTGAGCAGTGTTGGTGGTCTCTTCCGCTCTGCAGCCTCAGGAGTGCCCCAACTTTTAAGGTTTTGATACAGAGTCTTGCTATATACTCTGAGATGGTCTTAACTCATTATGTAGTCCAGACTGGTATCAAATTCATGATCCTGCTACCTTAGCCAAGTTCTAGCGTTAGAGTCATGTGTCATCCCATGTTGCCCATTTTTTTCATTTTTTGAGTAACTTCCATATTATTTTAATGGTAATTTTACTAATTTACTGTTTTGACAGTTTATAAGGAGCGTGTGTGTGTGTGTGTGTGTGTGTGTGTGTGTGTCTAGTAAACTATAAAAACAGACAAAATAGGATTACATTAAACTAAAAGTATCTGCACAGCAAAAGAGCAGTGAAGTCACATGTTCATAAAAGGAAAAAAAAACTTGCAAACTATACATTTATTTTACAATGAGTTCTTATCCAGAATATATAAAGAACTCAGCTGAATAGCAAAACAGCGACACAATCCAATTTAAACATGGACAATGGATTTACTAAGCACTTCTCAAAGGGGGATGTATAAGTGACCAAAAAGTACATGAAAAGTGTTCAATATTACTAAACAACATGGACATTCAAATCAAAACTTAGTTATAATGACTCTCACTTACAAGTCTTGTTAATACCAATCCCCAAATCCTTAAAAGAAACTTGAGATCAAGTTACAGGAAGTTGATGAAAGATGAAATAGGATGAATAAAAAGAACAAATGCCAAGTCATGAGAAAATCAAGCAAGGTGTTAACAAAAGTCTTCCCCCTTTCCAAATCCGTGAAAGTACTAAGGAGCTAACTACGTTTACTGGCAGGATATCAATAAATAGTTACATCAGAGTACTCCTGTCACTTTGTTACAATTATCTCCTATTGGAAAAGCTTCTTCCCAGAAATATAACCTAAACTCCAATGAAGAATCAAAAAGATAATAGTTATGTGTTTATAAACAAGTAAGTCAATTTTATAAAGCCACATTCTACCTTGAATGTCATACTATCTTTACTGTCTTCAGCAACGTGAAGACTTTTAAGTGTGTTTAATAGAAAAGTAACAGATCTAAATGTATATTTTACTTAAGGAGTTTTCAATATGTTTTAGCACCCACCCTGAGGTCAAAAATATACTTTTGCAAAAGAATAATTGAAGTGTATGACACAGCTTTTGAAACTTCACTCCGGGATGAAATTCATCAAGTTTTCCTTACATTTGCTCAAAGCAGCAAGTAAGGCTGGTGCTGAAGAGCGCTTGTTCATATATCTTTCTGACATTCAGTCACAGCATCATTATAATATCTTATGATCCCAGAGTTCTATAAACTGAAAATTATTTTCACTTCCACAATATAGTTTAACAGGCCTAAGTTGATATCCTATCTATGTGAGCCTTGACTTAACTTACTGATTTTGCTACTTTAGATGCCAGAGATTTGCTAATGTGGTGGAAAGAAGTTATTTCTACAGTTTTAGAAGCATTAATGGAAGCTCTGGTGGCAGCAAATAGAAAAATAAAAGCAAATTTTTGAAGTGAAGCGAAACCTGCAAGCAAACAATGCTTTTGCAATGGATGCTAAATTGCCAGAAGATATAAGACTGATTTTAGATCAAGTAACGAATCATCATACTTAATCTTTCCATGAGCTACCTACTTACCAAGTTACTGCTAGATAACCAAGCTGTTTTCTCCCTTATTTAACAATGGCACTTCTAATGATGGTTAGCAGGTTCATCTGGTTTGAAAGACCTCCAGCGAGGAAATAAATTCCTGTTTAAAATGCTGGTATGAACCATCCTATCTGCTTCAGGCAACATGAGTGAAGAACACCCACAGGGAACAAGGAGTGCTGGGGCTGATTCTGAGAGGACTTGTAGCTCATGAAACAGTGATATCTATTAGTGGGCTCCATTGTCAGTTATCATGTACCCGAAAGAACACACTGGGATACAAACAATTTGTTCTGGAGTTTACACTGGTTTTTGAAAAGAAAGCCTCTAAGCAAAATAGTTTTTTCAATTATTATCACAGAAGACATAGCTTCAGTCAAAATCAGAAGCTTGTCTTTTATTATTATATACAAGCCCCTCTTGCACCACACTCCAAACCATCAGCAGCAGAGGAAGCTAAAGCTCTAGTTTCAGCCATAGGTTTGTAATCCCAGCATTGATGAAGGACAGGCAAAGGATATCAGTAGTTCATGTCTGTAGTGAGTAACAGGCCACCCTGCCTGAAGGAGGAGGGGTGGGAAGGACAGAGATGCATGGAGAACTGGACAGAAAGGGAGAGAAGGAGAAAAAATAATATAAAGGGGAAATAAAATATCATGTTGTAAAGAGATAAGGAGGGCTGGAGAGATGGTTCAGAGGTTAAGAGCACTGACTGCTCTTCCAGAGGGCCTGAGTTCAATTCCCAGCAACCACATGGTGGCTCGCAACCATCTGTAAAGAGATCTGATGCCCTCTTCTGGTGCGTCTGAAGACAGCTACAGTGCACTCACATATAATAAATAAATAAATCTAAAAAAAAAAAGAGATAAGGAGGAAACTAGACTAGAAATAAATGGGGAGGGGGAAAGAGAGGGCAATGTAAAGGAGGGAATATGGAGAGGAACAACTAACACTAAAGGCCTTTCCAAAAGCCATATGGACATCTACAACTGGACAATGTGCAGAGAACCAGAAACTTGGGAGCACTTAGTCTTAAATGGAATATCTTCATTAGATCCCTCCCCTCAAAACTCAGGAATCTTCTATATGGAAGAGGAGGCAGAAGGCCGTAATGGTCAGAGGTAGTGAGTGGCTCCAAGGAATCCGTGTCTTCCAGACACTACAGGACTGGTGCACACATGAACACAGAGAACTGGGGCAGCACAGACAAGAACCTGCACAGGTTCAAGCCAGATAGGCCCTGGCATGAGACAGGGAAGTAGAAACAAGTTCTATACCTAAGAACTTATTTGCAATTGATACCTGATGACAAAAGTGACCTGTCACTGGGTATATCACCCAAATTCCAAGGTGGGAATCCAAGGGCAGTTGAGCAATACAAAATAATGAGATTTTTTTTATGTATGCAATTTTTGTTTTGTTGGGGGGGGTTGTTTGCAGTTTTCTTTTTTCTTTTCTTTTGCTTTTTGACAGAAACAGGGAGAGAGAAAAAGCATGAAGATAGGTGGGTACAGAGGTGAGGAGAGTCTGAGAAGACTTTGGGGAGGGGAAAGAATATGATAAGAATATAGTGGATAAAAAATAAAGTTTAACAAAGGAAAGAGGAGAAGAGAAAGCGCTACTTGATATTCATTTGTGGTAACCTTCATGATAAAACCATTACTCAGTACTTAGATTCTTGCCGTCAGCCTCTTTTGAAGTATGATACAAAAACTCCAAGTCTCTTGTTTCTAACTTTCACTTCCTAGGTCACTTAGCTTCTATGCAATTCCTTTGTCATACTAGCAAATTGGAAAGAGTTTTATCTGCCTTTCCTATAAGCTAAATTGCTCTGAAGAACAAGTTAGGTAATGTCAATGGAAGTACTAGACAGGCTAAGTAATAGGTTACTCAAGTCAGAGACATGATGTAGGAGAATGAAATGGAGAGTAAGACAAAGTAAACATGCCACCTTTACACATGCTCAGTAGCATATCATTATAATGTTGTTATGGTGCCATAAAATTATTTAATGGCACATTAAAAGATTCATATGGCTTGAATCTGTATGTTACTCTCAAAGTATATCAATATATATTATGTTAGTTACATTAAATATAATATTGACTTTCGTGTAATGTTTCATGGTCTCTTTGATCAAAACTAAAACAATATGTCTTGTCTTTCCTAAATCTTTTTTTTGTCATTAATTTCACTGAGGCTCTTGTAGACAAAGAAGGCAGGCGTAAAAATATGTGTGTGAAATGTGTCTTGCTTGTTTGTAAAGACAACATCTTTTGAAAGATGTCCATGGGTCACATTACAAAAATTCCCTTGCTCTACTATGAAAATTCAGAACACTGCCGATTGTGACATTGGCCCTTCTTTCCCAAAAGAAACCTGTACTAACACTGCATATAATACTTGAGAAAAGAAATGACTGTGTAGTCACCATGCTTTTTCCATCTCACCAGGAAAAGTTGACTCTAAAGAGAAACAGGATAGGACATGAAAAATAGAGGTACAATTAGAAAGCTGTATGAAGTTTAATAGCAAACTTAAAAATAATCTTGTTGTGCTAGCTAATTTTATGTCAGCTCAGCACATTTGTGACTAAGGAATCTTAATCGAGAAAATGCCTCCACATTTGCCTATAGGCAAGTCTGTAGGGCACTTTCTTGATGACCAGACATCAGGTGGTTTGTCCTGTATTGCCAAAAACAAAGAATGTTGAGTAAGCCATGGGGAACAAGCCAATGAGCTGCATTTATTCCTTTATGGCCCCTGCATCAATTCCTGCCTTTGAGGTCCTGCCTTGAGTTCCTGCCCTGGCTTCCTTCAATGATAGAAAGCAATCTATAAGACAAAATAAAAATAAAATCCTTTCCTCTCCAAATGGCAAGTCATAGTATTTAATTGCAACACTAGAAACCCTAAGATAGTCATTAATTAAGCAATGAGTTTACCTAGAAATAACTGGTTAACTAGCAGTTCTATCATCAATAAAGTATCAATCATAACTAATGATGCTCTACGATGTGTTTAAAATATTAAGGGCTTTTGAAAATCAGACTCTATGTCATTACATCTCTAATGGTGCATATTCTGCTACAAGACATTAGAAGGAGTTTTTTTCTGTGAAAAATGGCCTTTATGGCAATTTTTCAGGCTGACACCTAACTTACAGCTTCTTCTGTTACAGCTTCTATAGCAGCGAGTTCTTTCATCCTAGAATTCTGGCTGTACATTTTATTACAGCAATAAAGTAAGAGGAGCCTAACTTTTTTTGAAAGGGTTTTGGGAAATGATGAGTGCAACATTAGCACAGAATAGAATTTCTGAACTTTCCCTGGTGAAGTACAGACAACTGAGGTCTTAGACAATCTGATTTTTCTCCTCACTTGCTTTTATTCCAGTATGTCCCAATGTCTTGTGTAGAGATGTCTAGTATCCATTACCAATTCATATCAATAGGGCATATTTAATACAATATTTGAGTCAATTCTACTAGGTTGCTACATCAATATTGAATTTCAAGGGACTTTAGTGATTTGGGGCTGACTTTTTTCACTCCAGAGAATATAGACGATTGTTTGGATCAGACAAACCAACAAACATGTGCAACTGGAGATTTTGCACGACCTCAGAAGATCTCTGTCTTTGACCAAACCACTCAAAGGGTAAGAGCCCTTGCTGCCCAGTTACAAAGACCTGAGTTCAGATAACTAACAATCACATAAAAACATCAACAATAACGACAAAAACAATAACAACCCACATGTGCTCCATAAGGCTGAGAGGAGGGTAGAGAAAGATCACTAGCGCTTCTAACTGAGGCACAAGACAGCAAGTTCCAGCTTTAGTAAGATAATCTATATCAAGTGGATAAGGAAGAAAGTGTTAGAAGATATCCAACAACCTCTTCTGGTCACCAGACACATACGTTGAAGCAAACAAACAAACAAACAAACAAACAACCCTGAATGCACACATATATCCATGTACACATCAACCCTCACACACTTTTCATCTTAAGTAAAACCATGTAGTAAAGCTGCATGTGGCAGTTAGAAGCAAGGTTTAAATTCATTGTGACATTTAGCAGCTTCAAGTTGTGGTTTGAATACTCATTTGCATCACAGCTCGTTTTCCAGTAGGTGGCACTATGTTGGAATGTTATGGAAGATTTTTAAGATAGACCCTCTGTGGAAGAATAAGAGATTCATTTGAGATTGATTCTTGTGATTTTGTAGCTTGGTTCAACTTACCTTCTCTCTGTTTCCTGGATTGACACACCCTATGACAAGAATTACCTCATGTTCCTTTCCCATAACTTGTATTCCCTCTAAATTGCAAGCCCAAATAAACCTTTCTTCCATAAGGAGCTTCCTGTTAGGTATTAGGACTCAATAACAAAATTAGCTAAGAAAACTGGCTCTAGGAACTTGGAGGGGGTATAACTGTGAGGATCCTGATGTTTCGATGATATATGGGGCTACAGAAGCCTTAGAGTGTTGTAAACAGATATTGATTGCTCTTTCTGATAGCACTTTGAAAGACCAGAATGAAAAACAAAACAAAACAAAACAGAGAACAAAACAAACAAACAAACAAAACTCACCAATTGTGACCTAGCTCCTAAGGCTTCAAAGGGAAATGAGCCTCTTATTGGAGACTGGGATAGAAATCATCTCATGTTACCTTATGGCACAGAATCTGGGTTCATTTTGCCCTTGACCTGAGAATGTGAGTTAGGCTGATTGCAAAAGTAATCTATTTACTGGAAGAAACATTATAGCAATTGCATGGTGTCCTGGTTATTGCTTTGTTCTTTACAAGGAAGGAGAACAAGTGGAACAAAACTATGAAAAATGTGTAATTGATAAGCAAAGTACTGTATTTAAGGTTGCAGACAAAGCAACTGAAAAGGCAGTAGTAATTGTTAAAGAGATTAACATCATCAAAGAGATACTTAGTGCTCCACAGGGGGAAAATAGGAAAAGCACCCTAAGAGCAAGACCTTCCTACCACAAAGGAAATGCAAATTAATTTAGAAGGATAGAACATAAACTGAGGATGCTTCTGAAAGGGCTCAACAACTGCTCAAAAAGAAGACCTAAGGAAGTGTTTCCCCAGGATATGCCTGGAATGCATACAAAAGACAATACAACTGTGGTCCAAAGAGAAAACCAAGAGGCTAAATTTAGTAAGGTAGCATGAGTGCAGAAAATAAAATTCAAATAAATAGGAATAAATACTTAAGGAAAGGAATATTAATTTTCAGGCCAGGGATGTAACTCAGTTGGTAGAGTACTTGCTTAGCATGTATAAAGCTTTGGGTCAATTCATATTACACCATAAAACCAGGTTTGGTGGCATATGATCTTAATAAATGCATTTGGGGTGACAGAGCAATAGGGTCAAAAGCTCAATATCATCTGCTTTGCAGCTGCATAGTGAATATGAGGTCAGCCTGTACTACATGTGATCCTATCTGAGGGGTGTGTGTGTGTGTGTGTGTGTGTGTGTGTGTGTGTGTGTGTGTGTGTGTGTTGGGGGCAAGATGATGTAAGTACTCTATAGTAAAAACTTACTTCAAAATATTTTTAAAAAATCTTGCTGGAATCTCAAGATTTAGTCTCAAATCTAAAATTCTGATAATTGAGTGGCTTAACACACAGTCCATGACATGGAAGTTCTAGAAGGAATCACTGAATTAATCCCAACACAGAAATAATAACAAGTTACACCTGATTCATCAAGTATAAAATAATGACTATCTTATTGGACTTTAATCTTAATTTTTATTAGAATTTGTTTTAGATTTCAATCTATTGAAAGATTAAAATCCATTTATTTATTTTTATGTGCACTTTATATTCAAACGTGGTACCCATAGAATCCAGACATGAGATCCCTTAGAACTGGAGTTATAAATGGTAGTGAGCCAACATGTGTTTCCTGAGAACCAAACCTAGGTCCTCTGAAAGAGCAGCAAGTGGTCTTAACTGCTAAGCCATGTTTCTCTAAAGTTTTAAGATTTCAATCAATTAGAACTTAAATTTATTTTATCTTACCTTTTATTTCTTGCCAGCATTTGGTATTGCTTTTTATCCTTGTGTTAAAAAAATGAATAGAATGTCATCGCTTTGCACCCTTGCTTTCCTCCCTCCATCTTCTCCCTTTAGAAACCATGTTATCATCATCCATCTATTTATTCAGTTAATACTTAAAATCATTGTGTTTAAAATAATTCTCTGCACCAGGCATTATCTTTGCTTCTTGAAGTGAAAGAAAAGTAAAATAATGATTTAAAACTTCACACATTTGTGATCATTTTGTAGAAAGGGATAAATAATTTTATTAGTATTTATACAATTTCAACAAATACCACAAATATCTCTAGTAATTGTTATATTTGGTCAAGCTACAATGAGGTTTACATAAAGGAGAGCAAAATAGGAGAGAATATGGGAATTGGGGTTGAGAGATGAGATAGATGTTTTCCAGGTAAGTCAAAGTATATAAATTGGCAGAGAGATAAAAAGAGAACATTGTGTACTCAAATTTGGGAATTTTTTGTTCTAACATGTGACAAGAATGTAGAATATAAAATTAGTAATGACTGATGGCACTGGTGGAACAGAAGAGCAAAGACTGAAAAAAGGCTGCTTAGTCAGGCTAAATGAAGGATCTGGTGGAAAGGAGTTTAGATTAATGATACATAATTAATGGTTGACTATCAAGTAAATGATGAAAAAAGTCAAAATTATCCCAAATAAATGTAGCATTGTTCCTGTGGGGAAATATTCGTTTTTTAAAGACAATTTGTATAAAATTATTGCAAGGAAATTGCTACAAGGAGAAGTAAGCAAGAGCTGCCAATTAAATACTACTAGCAAGACCAATGCAAGCAGAGACTTGAAAAGGCAACTGTGCATAGCTCTTGCTCTTCTGGGCCTCCTGTTTCAAATCTGAATGTGTTCTTGGACCAGGCTGTGGGCAGAATGCAAAAGAAGGACAACAGAACACCTAATTGTCTCGGCTGGCTTATATATTAGACCCAGGCCAAGCAAATGTGAGTATTGGTAACACTACCAGAAGGCACAGATGCACAGAAGCAAGTTCAAAATTTGGCCCTATGATATAATCAATAGATTTGGATCAAGATATTTAAATAAGTGAAAAAGAACAACATTGAATTTTAATGTTCTACAGTGCGAATCAGAATCAGTTCACTTTTAAAAAATATGGAATCCAATCACAGCTCTAATTCTTTAAAGGGGGAAAATGGGAAATAGCATTCATCTCTTTAGCTAAGACAATATTGTTTCTATTTTAGTACCCTATTAGTCATAAGACATAGGACTTGTACTTTCTTATCATTTTAGATTATTGGCTCTACTCCTTTTATTACCATACCATTTGTCTTTCTCCTGATAGTCTACCAATACAATTCACTCTAATAATAATAATAAATTAAAATCAGGGACTAGACAAGGCTGCCCATTCTCTCCCTACTTATTCAATATAGTTCTTGAAGTTCCAGCCAGAGCAATCAGACAAAATTCAACACCCCTTCATGATAAAAGTCCTGGAAAGAATAGGAATTCAAGGCCCATACCTAAATATAGTAAAAGCCATATACAGCAAACCAGTTGCTAACATTAAACTAAATGGAGAGAAACTTGAAGCAATCCCACTAAAATCAGGGACTAGACAAGGCTGCCCACTCTCTCCCTACTTATTCAATATAGTTCTTGAAGTTCTAGCCAGAGCAATCAGACAACAAAAGGAGATCAAGGGGATACAGGTTAGAAAAGAAAAAGTCAAAATATCACTATTTGCAGATGATATGATAGTATATTTAAGTGATCCCAAAAGTTCCACCAGAGACCTACTAAAGCAGATAGACAACTTCAGCAAAGTGGCTGGGTATAAAATTAACTCAAATAAATCAGTAGCCTTCCTCTACACAAAAGAGAAACAAGCCAAGAAAGAAATTAGGGAAAAGACACCCTTCATAATAGTGTCAAATAATATAAAATAACTCGGTGTGAATTTAACCAAGCAAGTAAAAGATCTGTACAATAAGAACTTCAAGCCTCTGAAGAAAGAAATTGAAGAAGACCTCAGAAGATGGAAATATCTCCCATGCTCATGGATTGGCAGGATTAATATAGTAAAAATGGCCATTTTACCAAAAGTGATCTACAGATTCAATGCAATCCCTATCAATACCAATCCAATTTTTCACAGAGTTAGACAGACAATTTGAAAATTCATCTGGAATAACAAAAAAACCCAGGATAGCTAAAACTATCCTCAACAATAAAAGGACTTCCAGGGGAATCACTATCCCTGAACTCAAGCAGTATTACAGAGCAATAGTGATAAAAACTGCATGGTATTGGTACAGACACAGACAGATAGACCAATGGAATAGAATTGAAGACCCAGAAATGAACCCACACACCTATGGTCACTTGAGTTTTGACAAAGGAGGTAAAAACCCATCCAATGGAAAAAAGATAAAATTTTCAGCAAATGGTGCTGGTTCACCTAGAGGTCAGCATGTAGAAGAATGCAGATCGATTCATGCTTATCACCTTATACAAAGCTTAAGTCCAAGTGGATCAAGGACCTCCACATCAAACCAGAGACACTCAAACTAATAGAAGAAAAAGTGGGGTAGCATCTCGAACACATGGGCACTGGAGAAAAGTTCCTGAACAAAACAGCAATGGCTTATGCTCTAAGATCAAGAATCGACAAATGGGATCTCATAAAACTGCAAAGCTTCTGTAAGGCAAAGGACACTGTGGTTAGGACAAAACAGCAACCAACAGATTGGGAAAGATCTTTACCAATCCTACAACTGATAGAGGGCTTATATCCAAAATATACAAAGAACTCACGAAGTTACGACTGCAGGGAGACAAATAACCCTATTAAAAAATGGGGTTCAGAGCTACAAAGAATTCACAGCTGAGGAATGCCGAATGGCTGAGAAACACCTAAGGAAATGTTCAACATCTTTAGTCATAAAGGAAATGCAAATCAAAACAACCCTGAGATTTCACCTCACACCAGTGAGAATGGCTAAGATCAAAAACTCAGGTGACAGCAAATGCTGGCAAGGATGTGGAGAAAGAGGAACACTCCTCCATTGTTGGTGGGATTGCAGTCTGGTACAACCATTCTGGAAATCAGTCTGGAGGTTCCTCAGAAAATTGGACATTGCACTACCTGAAGACCCAGCTATACCTCTCTTGGGCATATACCCACAAGATGCCCCAACATATAAAAAAGACACATGCTCCACTATGTTCATAGCAGCCTTATTTATAATAGCCAGAAGCTGGAAAGAACCCAGATGCCCTTCAACAGAGGAATGGATACAGAAAATGTGGTACATCTACACAATGGAATATTACTCAGCTATCAAAAACAATGACTTTATGAAATTCGTAGGTAAATGCTTGGAACTGGAAAATATCATCCTGAGTGAGGTAACCCAATCACAGAGAAACACACATGGTATGCACTCATTGATAAGTGGCTATTAGCCCAAATGCTTGAATTACCCTAGATGCACAGAACACATGAAACTCAAGAAGGATGACCAAAATGCGAATGCTTCACTCCTTCTTTAAAAGGGGAACAAGAATACCCTTGGCAGGGTATAGGGAGGCAAAGTTTAGAACAGAGGCAGAAGGAACACCCATTCAGAGCCTGCCCCACATGTGGCCCATACATATACAGCCACCCAATTAGATAAGATGGATGAAGCAAAGAAGTGCAGGCTGACAGGAACTGGATGTAGTTCTCTCCTGAGAGAGACAGCCAGAATACGGCAAATACATAGGTGAATGCCAGCAGCAAACCACTGAACTGAGAATGGGACGCCCGTTGAAGGAATCAGAGAAAAGACTGAAAGAGCTTGAAGGGGCTCGAGACCCCTTATGAACAACAATGCCAACCAACCAGAGCTTCCAGGGATTAAGCCACTACCCAAAGAGTATACATGGACTGACCCTGGGCTCCAACCTCATAGGTAGCAATGAATAGCCTAGTAAGGGCACCAGTGGAAGGGAAAGCCCTTGGTCCTGCCAAGACTGAACACCTAGTCAACATGATTGTCGGTGGGAGGATGGTAATGGGGGGAGGGGGAGGATGGGGAGGGGAACACCCATATAGAAGGGGAGGGGGAGGGGTTAGGGGGATGTTGGCCTGGAAACAGGGAAGGGGAATAACAATCGAAATGTAAATAAGAAATACTCAAGTTATTAAAGATAAAAAAATTAAAAATAAAATAATAAATTGGGGGTGTTATTGCTGCTTCTACTGCTGTTATTGTCTTCTGACTATGTAGCTCTGGCTGGCCTGGAACTTTCAATGTCACCCCACATTACATTGTTGTGATTTTATTAACACTATCCCATTTTACTCTTACAAAGAACCATATTAAGCAGTTAGAACTTTTAGTTCAGTTTTGCAGATTAAATAACAGCAAGATCAAAACAAAGAACTCACAGGACAATAGAGATTGACCTTGAATTCAGGCTTCACATTTAAACAAACTTCATCTGTCTGCTAATAAATTGTGCTCTGTTTATAGATTCACAGGATGAAACACAAGATGAGCATAGCCAATGTTATGTAATGTTATGTAATCCTATGGAGCATTTCCCCTTTTTCTCAAATTGTTTCATTATGATGTGTATCTAATACTTCTAAATCTTATTCAATAAAACAACTTAGTTCATCTCTAACACAGAGCAGTTAAGAACCAGGCTTGGAATGAAAACAAGCTTTGTGTCTTTGTAAACACTTGTTTGTCTAAAGTGTATTACAGATTATTTCCAAATGGGACTCCTTGTAGAGAATGAAACAATGAAAAACCTAGGAAAATTTTACTTTATACATTAAAGACTTTATACATTGATGAGAAAAAAATCAATCTCATCAAAAAGTGAAACTGTGTATGTGTATTTTCCTTTGCTGTGAGTATGTGACTAGAGAAGATTTTTAGTTATATGTGTCAACTGATCTATTTTTTGTCTTAAGGATCTACCATATTTAATGTGGCTAGGTGTTATAGCCTCTGTGTCCAAATAGAACTTGTATTTATCCCTGTGTTATCTTCCCCCATTTACAAAACTCAAATGCCTTCATTTCTATCAGTTGAAAGCATTCTTATTCTGAAGGTCTCAATATCCTTCAATCAAAACAGTATGTGAACTGTTTTCCTGAGTCATCTGTGATTAGAAATTAATTTGAATTTCTGCGACCTCTATCAAGAGAACAATTCTCTCGTTGACATTATGGTTCTTAAATGAAATGCCCTGAACTTAAATACACAGTGATGTTTTAGCTCACAATCCTAGGTTTTGGTACCACATAAACCTTAAACTTAGTAATTACATTATATTTACATTAAGGAAAATACAATGTGGGGGCTAACAAAGGTGGGAAAGAAGTAAGTTTGGCAATGAAAGAAAGCCACCATGGTTTTGCTTCCCCCTCCTTCTCTCCCTCTTCAGTGAGCATTTCTAATGCCTCAGCTACTCTGAAGGGATGGGTGTTCATTGCAAGGATGCTGTCACATTTTGCAGTGACTTTAGATGTATTAGGTATTAAGCAACATAAAGTTCTTCGAAAAACAGGGCATGATCTTTGTGCTCTTGGGAGAACAGAGGCAGAACCTTATAATCGCTTGCTAATTACACCGAATAAAGTAATTTGTTTTATCTGTCTGCCATTTAGTTCCTGCAAAGTGAGGGGGAAAAACTATTATGGGATTTTGCTCAAACTAATTACTACTATTTTATCATGAAGACTGCTCAAGCGTAATCCTCTTCCCTTGGCTTGCTTTCTCCTTGAATTTAAAGTCTTGCAGAAAGCCAAGAAGTAGTTTAAACATCCCAGACTGTAATAGATATTCCTGATTTTTGGCCTCCCACTATAATAATGTGCAATAATACCTTGGTAATCTACGTCAGCAGCTGCTAATACATGGTGTATGTGCCTTTTCTTAGTATAAGGTTATATAATGTTTAGTAAGGTGATATTAAAAAGAAATCATGTAGTAATTTGTAACAGAGCATTCATAAATGTCATAGTTACATAGTACAATTTAAAATAGATGAAATGTTCTCAGATACCCAATTTCATAGAATCCTCAGTTATAGTGAGGTGTTAGGAAGACTATACTAAATTATTTATATCAGAAAGTGCTCACTCCCTGCCTTACTCATGTCATATAAAGTATATTTCCTCATCCCGTTAATACTAAATGTATGATTTGCTTTGTGTAGTAGTGTGTTAGCAGACATGATGAACTCAAGGGCTTGAAGGGAGTTATATAGTTATGCTTTTACCACTACCATGAAAACAAACATGTCCCAGAATACTGGTATCGGAAGAATAAGGAGCCTATGTTGTTGACCCAGACCCAACTTGAACCTGGAGACAATTTCAGCAGAGTCCATACCACCCTGCTGATATGCTGACATATAAAATAGAATAATATGTTTCTTGTAATCCTCAGAAATAGTCTGTATACTGTGAAATATAATCTTATATTCATGATATCAGATATCATCATTCTGACTTTACAGTGAATGAGAATGTCATTCAGAGAAGTAACATGACCGGAGAGAGTCTCTTGGAAATGAAAAAGCAGAGTTATAGTCACCTATTTGAAAAGGAAGGGAAAGAGCCAGCAAGATGGATGAGTGGGTAAAGATGCTGCTGTACCTGTGCAAGTTTAGTCCCCAGACCAATTTAAGGAGAGAACAGACTCCACCAAGTTGTCTTCTGATCTCCATACACATGCTATGTCATGCATTCACAGTCTTTCCTCCTCCTCTTCCTCCTCCTGCTCCTCCTCCTCCTCCTTCTCCTCCTCCTCCTTCCTTTTTCACTTCTCTTTCTATTACTCTCTATACTAATAACTTATAAAAGAAGAAATAAGAAAAGGGCCAATGACATTTGCGATGCTATACACAATATATTTTTGATATGCTTTTGATTTGGTGCCCTGATAGGGAAATTTATGTGTTGCTGAATGAGCCTGTTTTCCCTTTTGTCTTATCTATTCAAGATGAGTTCTAAACACTGGTAGCTTTAAAACTGTGTACTGACAGTCCCAGTCACAATATTAATGAAATATATTGGCTAATAGAAATCCTGAGGTTTTGTATCCTTTGTTGAGCCCATTAAGATGAAATCCAGCTCTGGCAGTATTCTCTCATTTGAATGGCTGGTATGCTTTCCCTAATTGAAATGACTGCTCTGGTGAGTTTAATGAATGGCACTGCTAAAAAGTACTCTGTCAAATAGTAGTAGCTAATGAGATGGATTTTATCATAATAGTCAACTACACATACACACACACACATACACACACACACACACACACACAGAGAGAGAGAGAGAGAGAGAGAGAGAGAGAGAGAGAACAAGAGAGACAAATAGACAGCTATTCAAGATTTTGACGAGAAAATAAATTCAGTCCTAGCACTTCACTGTTTATTCAAAGCTCATTTTTAAGTTTATCAATCAAGTACAGGAATTTTTATAAAATCAGTGAATGATAAAACCAAGGGTCCATTACTAAGGTTTTTTTCTATTGTAGAATTTCTGTGATTCTGAATCAAACAGCTTTTTGGAATCTGTGACTTCCTAGTTAATAATACTGTGTACTGTGTCATGCTTCCTTGGTTTGCTTCCCCGCCCCCCTTTTTTTGAAACAATTCAGGGAAATTGTGAACAGCCAAATAAAATGTCTTCAGCAATTTCACTAAAAGTTTCAATGGTGAATTAAGTAGAAGGCCAAGCTGTAACTATAAATGACAAATGTCAGAGATAGTAATAGAATGGTTTAGGAAGGCCAACAGCAAGAAGGGAAAACAGATAGGTAAATGCTGAATTTTTTTTAACAAATTTTCATTTGCAGACATCTTTACTCATGTTAGCATAAATAAAGCTACTCCCTTTTCTTTGGACTACACAAGGAATTAAAACTAATAATACAGGCTGAGATGGATCAGTCCATAAAGTGCTTGCCACGCAAGTATCAGGATGTGAGTTCAGATCCCCAGAACCTATCTACAAATCTGGGCGTGCCATCAAGCCTCTGCAATGTCAGTACTGGAGAGAAAGAGAAAGGAGAATCCCTGAAACTCATGACCTGAAATCCTGTCAGTCAGTGAGGTCTAGGTTCCATGAGAAACCTTGTCTCTAAAATAAGGTAAAAAGTTACTGAGGAAGATATGATTGTCACACGAGCACAAGTATGCAATCATGTGCATGTGCACACAAACACACACACACACACACACACACAGACACACACACACACACACACACACACACACACACACACACACACACACACACACACGCCACTCTTGACAAAAGAAATAATACAAATAATAATCACAAAACGCTGAGCCATAGAAGGACTTTGAGACAGCTCTATTGGATGCTTCTCCTTCCCCTTGGGTTCATGAATTATTCTTATCAAATACACACAGATTATTTACCCAATTTGTAAGGATTCTTTCATTAGTCCCCTGTTACAGTATTTGCCTTCTCCTGTGAACTTTAATACAATCTGATTTTTATCCAAAGAATAACTAAGGGGGAGAATTAAAAATTAGATTTAAAAAACTTTATGATTGATTATACCAAGTGATAATATTAAGAGTAATATCAATAGTTCCCATGTGTTGAATATTTGTATGTCTCATGAAGATTGCTTTTCAGTCAACAATAACAACCAAAAAGAAGTGGCATTCATAGTGTATACTTATGTTAAAGCATCATCATAAGTTATATATGAAAACATATATATGTAACTAATGCCCCATTAATTGTACAAAAATATACAGTAACTAAAAATGACATTTAGTAACTTCTCTTAAATTTATATACCATCCAAACCTGCATATTTAATGTACCAAACTCTTAATAATATAGTGATTTTCTTTTTTAACCTTTTATTGAAAATAAGTTAATTTTCACACAATATATTCTAATAACAGTTTGACCTCCCCCTACTCCTCCAAGTTTCTCCCCACTTCTCCTCCTATCAACATTTTCTTGAGTTCCTAAAAAATACATTAAATATTCTGAGGCCTTCTTAGGACTTCAGCTTTTCTGAGTAGAGTAACCACATGTACCATTCATCTACCTCATCAATTCCTAATACTGATTACATTTATAAGGCTCTATGCATGTGTTAGATCAAGAGTCAGCAAGTTACCATCCAAGAGCCAAATCCAGCCTTCAGCTTCTTTATTAAATAACATTTTATTGGAACACAGCCACATGCATCCATCCAGGTGCTCTGGCTTTTTGTATACAACATCGGCAAGGTCTTGTTGCAGAAAGACTTTGTGGCCTGCAAATTCTCAAATATTTACTCTGTGTCTTTTTATGAAAATATCTTTTTTTTTATTAACTTGAGTATTTCTTATTTACATTTCGAATGTTATTCCCTTTCCCCGTTTCCGGGCAAACATCCCCCTAATCCCTCCCCCTCCCCTTCTCTATGGGTGTTCACCTCCCCACCCTCCCCCCATTGCCACCCTCCCCCCATTGCCGCCCTCCCCCCAACAATCTAGTTCACTGGGGGTTCAGTCTTAGCAGGACACAGGGCTTCCCCTTCCACTGGTGCTCTTACTAGGATATTCATTGCTACCTATGGGGTCAGAGTCCAGGGTCAGTCCATGTATAGTCTTTAGGTAGTGGCATAGTCCCCAGAAGCTCTGGTTGCTTGGCATTGTTATTCATATGGGGTCTCGAACCCCTTCAAGCTCTTTCAGTCCTTTTTTAACCCTTCAATTATAAGAGGATTTTAGAATGTTTACCTTGCTTCATGAAAAACTTGCGATATTCTTATCAAAAACGTTCCCCAGATCCTATACCAATGATCCCATAACAGTTAAAACGATGCCTAGAAAACTATACTATCTTTTACAAAGTAAAGTAAAAGTTGTGCCAAGTGAGATCCACAGCATTTTATATTCTTCTATATGTCTACTGTTTGTTTGTCTTCAGAATTATTCTATGGCAGATTTATGGTACCAAAGGATTTCCAATTTTTGGGCAGATCACGAAACTCTCACACTCTGGACTAAACAGAAAGGATGCAAACATAATATGAAGTGAAGAACAAGACATATCAAAGCAGAATTTCATCTAGTGGCTTCTTGACACCATACTGGCTTCACTGAGATGCTACAATAAGGCATATTCACAGTAATGACTCAAAATCTGAAAATGAGGTTCCCTCAGCTGGCTTCCCAGGGTAAAGTCTTAACAGCTACCCTTGATGCTCTTTTGGTTTCATATGCCCTGCAACATTTCTCACAAATTCCCATGTACATGAGTCTGCTGATCTAGCCAGCATTCTTCCAGACTGAACCCTTTGTAAATCAAATGTTACAGTGTGAAAGATTGTGTTATCTACAATGATACACTGAAGTCCAAACACTCTACCTTGTGACATATTTTTAATTAGCACCTGCTGATTCCAAATGTGATGACTCAAAGTATAATGAGCTTATCAGCATTACCCTTTGACCTTAACAACTTAGGACCTGTTTTACACTTTGGAGGTACTTAGCTCTCAGCTTCAGAGAAACTCAGAAACTTATCATGAGTGGAGGAAAAACTGGGAAGAATGTCAGGCTTCAGCCCTTGATGTCAGTCTTGTTTCACCTGGTTATACAGTAGGTGGCTGCTGGATGTTAATGTCTCTATGAACTCATAAGGACATAAAGAACAAAGGAACTCTCCATCCTTCCTCCTCCCAAGTTACATGTTTGAAGTTATCATATCTTAAAGAAAATTAAAAGGAATTACAAGATCTAAATCCACCTTCTTTTTAAAACTTCTCTCAATCTCCCATTTTAATTTCTGATAGTATTTAAAACATATTTCTGATAATTACATATGTTTATAGAATGCATTCTGATCATATTCAGCTCCCATTACCCTCTTCTGCCCTTCTCCTTCATATGCTGACTCCCCTTCTATCCTATTAAGGAAAAAATTAAAAATAAACAGGATTATTAAGTACCTTTGTGCTTAACAGAAAGCAATAGCAAAAGTCTGAAAATATGAGAGACTGCTGGATTCCAATTAACTTTGCCACTTAACTCTGATTGCTGTGTTACTCTTAGTGAACTCAGTGTTTATTAGTAAATAGGGGTGAAGATCTCAAAGATTAATGATGGCACTGATTGCAGCTACACAATGAGACCCAGATGTTTCTATCCTTACTATTTCCTCTCCTTGACCCTCTTTCCTTCAATTACTACAGAGATAACACAAATATAGCATTCGGTAAACTGAGCTACTGAGGTGGTTAGTGTCTAAACTATCGACAATACTTTTTCATAAACTTGGATTTCACAAGCTACATGACATATATCAGAACCAGTAAAAGGAAGGGAAAAGTCATATTTAATATTTGAATGCAGGAACAGGTACAATTAAAGACACACGGAACATACCTAATTATCTAACATCAAAGCCAGGTAACTAAGGAAAGCTGAGAGCCAGAAAGAGCACATGGATCTCTTATTTAAAACACCAACAACATGTAACATTTTATTGAGGAGGGTATATTCGTGTATTTAGAAAAATATATGTATATGCATATATGTGTGTAAAACAATTAATTTAAAAGGAAGCCATGAACTTGAAAGAGACCAAGGAGAGGTATAAGGGAGGGTTTAGAAGGAGGAGAGGAAAGGGGGCAATGTATTATAATGCCTCAAAATAACACAAATAATTTTGAAAAACTAATAAGACCACCATTTTATGTGAACCTTAGTCTTATTAAACTATATTGCTTAAGTGCTTCCAATTATCTCACATTTCAGGGGTGTGTACTTTTTAGAGAGGAATAACAGGCTGCATATTGTTACCTCTTGCATGAGAAAATTTCTCAGACTACTTTCAATTTTGTTCCTATTTATCAAATTTTGCTCTCCCTACTTAATTTTTGAAGTATGTCCATATTTTATTATGGGATTCGTTTCACAAGTACTGTACATACTTTCTATTATTTTGCAAGCATGAAGAAAACATGATGGCATGAGCAGATTTTTTTTATTTGTGAATAGACAATTAGAGAAATACAGAAAACTGATGGAAGGGAGGAAAAAGCTATAGTGATGAGGAATTATGTCACAACCAAAAGAAATATATGCCTCATTCAACAAAATGTATGCTAATCTGTATGTATGTATTTATGTGATCTGCTAATAAACATGGTCACTGTGGCAATTATTTAAAAAATCCAAATCTTGATGAGAGACATACATTTGACTATAGGACAAAGTCATATATTACAAAATCAACCATAGAGTAATACATGTTTTACCAACTTTTAGCATGTTGCTGGTCAATCATACCTTATTCCATATATTGGTTCCATTTCTTAAGAGAATAAATCTTCTGCCCCCAGCATAGTGTTGGGTGAGGAAGTTTAGAAGTTACCCAGCCTATCTAGAATTAGCATCAAATTGTATTACAGTGTTTCAAAAGTTCTTACCAAATATATGATCCAGCAGTATTTAAAATGTAAGCTTCAGAGTCATCTACAGAATTGAAGAGGAGGAGAAATAACTGGCATTCACCAAACTTGCTTTATGTTTCTTTTATTTATTCTTCTTATGTACCTCTCACAGTTAGGTAGGGCCATGGGATGAATTCTGGAGAATGGATTTTATATGGAAGGGAATGGGAAAGACATACTCTGCTTCCACAGCTTGCAAGATTTATATCATTCTTTTACCCTTGTGTCTGTACTAAGGAAATGTGGATACCATATGTTAGAGTCACTCTCTGCTAGATGGAAGCTTCCCAGGAGAATGTGAAGAAGTACAGCAGACCTTATGTGACTAGAACAGTATGGGGCTGAGAGGTGAAGGGAATCATTAGATTAATATGTAACAGTTAATTTGATACTGTGTATAAACTCCACATGCATGTATATGTCTCCATATACACTGACTTTTTTATGACTAATAAAAAACAAACCTCTAAAATTTGTGAAATTTCTTCGATTTGATCGACATTTCACATTGAGGAACTACTCTTTAGAATTCCCCTGGAGAATATCTGGCATCATACATCAAATCATTGAATTTTAATTTTCCTTAAAAAGAAAAAAGCAAAGTATCAGACACCCTAACATATTCAACCCACATTAAACCCACAAATACATGCTTCCATTTCACATGTGTGTTCATGTACAGGCTCATAGAGACAGGGGAAGAGATGTGCCATGAACTCTCTGTCAAGAGATACATTTAAGAAACACAGCTTACATAAAACATGATCCAAGAGGTATAAGGACTAGAACCACGGAACAATTTTAAGGTAGAAGAACTATGGTTTATAAGTACAGTGGGACCTGAATGGAAGACTGAAACTAATTCTACCCAGAAGAAGATGAAGATAACCTCAGGGCAGTGAATGAAGCTGAGTCATAAAGCGTAACAAAGTTCCAGGTTTTTAAAAAAAAAAAAAAAAAAGGTGTATTTAGGAAAAGGAACAACAGGAACAACAAACATCCAGTAACAAAAGAGCTCATTCAGATAATCTCATCCTTGTTGATATTAGCTGAAATGCCCAAAAAAAGGGGAGGGAGAACCTGTAGAGACCATATCTAGAGGTTAGGCAAGACCTCCGATTGGGGGATGGGGTCACCCACCCTTTTCAAAATTTTAATCCAGAATTGCTCCTGTCTAAAGGAAGTACAGGGACAAATTGTGGAGCAGAGACTGAAGGAAAGGCCATCCAGAGACTGCCCCACCTGGGGATCCACCCTATCTGCAGCCACCAAACCCAGTCACTATTGCTGATGCCAAAAAGTGCTTGCTGACAGGAGCCTGATATGGATGTCACCTGAGAGGCTCTGCCAGAGCCCTACTGATACAGATGAGGATGGATGCTTGCAGCTAACCATTGGACTGAGCAAGGATATCACGTTGGAGGAGTTGAGAAAAGACTGAAGGAGCTGAAGGAGTTTGCAACCCCATAGGAAGAACAACAATATCAACCAACCAGACCCCCCCCCCAGAGCTCCCAGGGACTAAACCACCAACGAAAGAGACCCATGGCTCCAGCTGCATATGTAGCAGAGGCTGGCATTGTCTGACATCAATAGGAGGAGAAGCCCTTGGTCCTGTGAAGGCTGGCTTCCCCAGTTTAGCTGAATGCCAGAGTGTTGAGGTGGAAGTGGTGGTAAGGGTAGCATCCTCATAAAAGGGAGAGGGAAATCGGAAAAGGGGATAACATTTGAAATGTAAATACATAAAATATCCAATAAAAAAGAAAAAAAAGAAAAAACAAAAGAACTCATTGTTTGAAGGTTGGCTTAAATAGTGCCTGTTACACTGGAAAAAATTTCCTGAACAAAACACCAATGGCTTATGCTCTAAGATCAAGAATCGACAAATGGGATCTTATAAAACTGCAAAGCTTCTGTAAGGCAAAGGACACTGTGGTTAGGACAAAACGGCAACCAACAGATTGGGGAAAGATCTTTACCAATCCTACAACAGATAGAGGCCTTATATCCAAAATATACAAAGAACTCAAGAAGTTAGACCGCAGGGAGACAAATAACCCCATTAAAAATGGGGTTCAGAGCTAAACAAAGAATTCACAGCTGAGGAATGCCGAATGGCTGAGAAACACCTAAAGAAATGTTCAACATCTTTAGTCATAAGGGAAATGCAAATCAAAACAACCCTGAGATTTCACCTCACACCAGTGAGAATGGCTAAGATCAAAAACTCAGGTGACAGCAAATGCTGGCAAGGATGTGGAGAAAGAGGAACACTCCTCCATTGTTGGTGGGATTGCAGTCTGGTACAACCATTCTGGAAATCAGTCTGGAGGTTCCTCAGAAAATTGGACATTGAACTGCCTCAGGATCCAGCTATACCTCTCTTGGGCATATACCCAAAAGATGCCCCAACATATAAAAAAGACACGTGCTCTACTATGGTCATAGCAGCCTTATTCATAATAGCCAGAAGCTGGAAAGAACCCAGATGCCCTTCAACAGAGGAATGGATACAGAAAATGTGGTACATCTACACAATGGAATATTACTCAGCTATCAAAAACAATGACTTTATGAAATTCGTAGGCAAATGGTTGGAACTGGAAAATATCATCCTGAGTGAGCTAACCCAATCACAGAAAGACATACATGGTATGCACTCATTGATAAGTGGCTATTAGCCCAAATGCTTGAATTACCCTAGATGCCTAGAACAAATGAAACTCAAGACAGATGATCAAAATGTGAATGCTTCACTCCTTCTTTAAAAGGGGAACAAGAATACCCTTGGCAGGGAAGAGAGAGGCAAAAATTAAAACAGAGACTGAAGGAACACCCATTCAGAGCCTGCCCTACATGTGGCCCATACATATACAACCACCCAATTAGACAAGATGGATGAAGCAAAGAAGTGCAGGCTGACAGGAACCGCATGTAGATCTCTCCCGAGAGACACAGCCAGAATACAGCAAACACAGAGGCATATGCCAGCAGCAAACCACTGAATTGAGAATAGGACCCCCGTTGAAGGAATCAGAGAAAGAACTGGAAGAGCTTGAAGGGGCTCGAGACCCCATATGTACAACAATGCCAAGCAACCAGAGCTTCCAGGGACTAAGCCACTACCTAAAGACTATACATGGACTGACCCTGGACTCTGAACTCTGACCTCATAGGTAGCAATGAATATCCTAGTAATAGCACCAGTGGAAGGGGAAGCCCTGGGTCCTGCTAAGACTGAACCCCCAGTGAACTAGATTGTTCGGGGGAGGGCGGCAATGGGGGGAGGATGGGGAGGGGAACATCCATAAACAAGGGGAGGGGGGAGAGGATGTTTGCCCGGAAACCGGGAAAGGGAATAACACTCGAAATGTATATAAGAAATACTCAAGTTAATTGAAAAAAAATAGTGCCTGTTAGGATAATTGTAAAATAATAGTTAAAAGCAGGTCAACAGAGAACAAAGAGCACATGTTAAGCCAAATTCTTTCAGTTATCTATTACTGAAAATCAATTCAGCTTAAAACTACACTGTTAAATTGTAGTTTAGTGTTATTTGTCCTTTTTGCTGTTTGGGTTTTTGTTTTGTTTTGTTTTTATTGGTTTGTGTTTTGAAACAGGGTTTCTCTGTGTTACAAAGCCCTGATTATCCTGGACTCCTGGATTTTGTAGCCAAGGCTGGCCTCAAACTCACAGAGATCCAACTGCCTCTGCCTCTGCCTCTGCCTCTGCCTACCGAGTGCTATGATTTAAGGTGACTGCCACCACACCTAGCTTCTAGTTCATTTTTTATATGTCCTGCTTTTTATTATTATTATTATTATTATTATTATTATTATTATTATTATTATTGGACTGGGCTCACTGCTGGTTCTTTTCTGAACTTTCATGCACTGGGATGTTACAGTCAAATATTGGCTGAGAATATAGTTCATACCAAATCTCCATCAACTGCAACTATTGGCCCAGAGGTTTCAAGATTGCTAAATCCCATAGCTATGAATTGACGCTGAGAGCACATCTGGAGCTTTCAACTGGAACACATACACATGACTTTTCCAAGTGGCCTGCAATTTGTATAACTGTGTGACAAGAGGGAGTATCCAAAGAGAAAGTGGTCCAAGAAACAATAATTATAAACAGCCAGTCTCTCAACTCATAAGCCAAGAAACAAACAGCTTCACATTACTCGTATTGACTTTTTCAGGAAAACTCTCACAAAGTTCACCCATATGCAACATAAGAGAACACAGAACCCCATTGCTCAATGACTCAAGGGTCAAAGAATTTTAATCTGTGTTGTGGGACTTTCCCTGAACAAAAGTCTATTCGCCTCAGATAGGGCGAATAACAGCAAAGAAACAGTTGTATCCAAGCGTAATTTAGCAGTTGATCAGTTGTCGGGATATTACTTATAGGAGTATGAGTGAGGGGGTTACTTACCCGTACAGCATGGATGTCGCAAAGCCAGATGATCATCAAAAAATCCACTAGAGCATTGGTGACGACGACTCACCAAAGCTGCATCTCTGGAGCTCCTTGCATGGCGCACAGGCAGCTGAGCCGGTGGGGGTGAGAGAGTCTCCTCTGTCCAGCAAGTGTTACTGTTTAGATAACCTTGGAAAGGGGCCTTATGAATCTTATAAGTTCCGGGGCCTTTTGAAAGTTGTAAGTTTGTTTATTTCCTGTGTCTTATGAGCCTCCCTCCCTCTTTCAGGAGGGAAGGTTTCAATTGCTACATAACAGTCTACCACGTAGCTCCATTCATAAGCTTCGTTAGGAAGGTTTGCAAACAAGAGACGTTAGGACAGTTACATCAGAGAAAGATGACTGATGACACAGGGAAGATTAATTGGATGGTGATGGAGACAAGTATGATCTAGCAATTAAGAAAAAGTGATCACGTTAGAAATTATGGAGGTTAGAAATCCTTCCCTTTTCTATTCAGTTGGAGAGACCACACAAAGAAAATCCTAGAACACACAAGTCATAAGACTTGATAGGGATAAAGGCCAGAGAAGACAAACATCCAGAAATCTAGGCTAATAGCTGAGTGCCAATGTTGTATAAAATAAAGATATTCAAGAAAAGTAGAGTGCCAAAGAGGACAAGGATTTATCAATAATGAATTATCAAGACAGTTTCATTTTGTTTATAAATCCATAAAATATTCTTTAAGCAGACCAAAAACCCCACCTTTATTCTCAGAGGAATAAGCATTGGATATTTTATTTCTCCAGGGTTCAATTGTCTTCTTTATATTAGCAGATATTTCCATTCCCCTCTTACTTTTATCCATAAAGATTTCATTAACAAAACTGTCAGCATTCTATTACCTAGAAAAATTAAATTAAAAATCCTATTACTAAAAATGGGAAATTTAATAAATTCTAAATTCAATATTAAAAGCATTTAATTTCTTTAAGGCCATTTCCCACTACCTGCCATTTTCAAAACCATCTTTGAGCACATACCCACTTTAAATTTTTAATCATCTGTGAGTGATTGGCTTTAACCATTTCAAGTAAATCTGTACTTGAACTTCCTGGCAGCAAAAGACTGGGATCAATATTTGCTATAAACATCTAATCAGCTAACCTAGTCATTGTCACTTATGGTGAATAGAATGCCGGCTATGAGAATAGACAATCCAGAAAAAAAAACTCCATACTGCAGACAAGATTTTGACAAGGATCCCAGGAACATACAATGGAGGAAGGACTCTATCTAGTATGGTGGCAGATGAGCTAAGCATCCTTGTGCAGAACAATGACAGATCATCATCTCACACAGTATATGAAAACAATCAACCCCAAAAGAACTAGAGGCTTAAATATGACTTAAAAGGAAGAAAATCCTACAGGACAAAACCACTAGAGAATACCTCCATTACATTGACAGTGAGACAACCACAGTAGATATCCCTGATAAATATTCATGCAAAAATCCTCAGCATAGTACTAACAAACTGAACTGGACAGTATGTAAAGAAGATTACATACCATGGCTATAATGGTATGCCTGGAATATACCTACCGTTACCCACATGATAATTAGTGCTACCCATCACATCAGCCAAATGGAAAATAAAAATTATTCAATCGTCTAAATGATAACAAAAATTGACATCGTGTCAAAAAGGTACGACATCGTGTTGCAGTAATAGAATAAACAAAAAAGAAAGAAGTTATATATCTACATGATAAAAGCGACATATAAGAGGCACATCACTAGCATCACACTTAACATGGGAAAACTGAAGGATTTCCTTTTAAGATCAGGAAAAATATAAGGTTCTCTGCTTCTGCCACTGCTATTCAATGTAGCATTGGGAATCCTAGCCCCATCCAAGAGGCAGGTATCAAAGAAAATAGTGCAGCAAATCATTAACAAAAATGAAATTATCTCTGTTCACATATACAATAATCTTCTGTATACAAAAATATCTAAGTTCTATTATGCCATTTTGATACTTGAAAGTTTCTTTTTATTTATATACTCAATCACTATACTTCTAAATAACTAATTTGTGTTTTCTCCACCATAGTTCCTTTGTACGTCCCTGAATTTTATTCCTACATGCTGGTCAACAAACACTGAGAAAATAATACTATAAGTAACTACCAAGATACAGAAATGACAGTCCAAATAAGATCTTCATAAATTGAAGTATGTGCACATATAAGGCATTTTATGTATATGTGTATGGTGTTTGCGTAATTGTATACATGTGGATGCACATATATATGACCAGAGGTTAACATCAGGTACCTCTTCCTCAGTCAACTTCCATATTATTGTTTAGGACAGTCTGTTACCAAGTGTGGAGTTTGACAAATCAGGCTCATTGGCCAGTGAGCATCAAGAATCTGCCTGTCTCTGCCTGCCCAGTGATTGGATTATAAATGTGCCACACCGAAGTCAGTTCCTCATGCTTCTATGGGAAGCACTTAACGAACTGAGATGACTCTCTAGTTTCTTGATAAATTATTTGATATGTGTTTTAAAACAACATTAAGAGAAGCTGGAGAAAGGACTCGGTGGTTCAGAGAATTTGTCAGTCTAGAAGAGGCATTCCATTCCGTTCCCAGCACCTATATGATAGTTTACAGCCATCTGTAATTCCACTTTCAGTGGATCTGATGCCCTCTTCTGACTTCTGCAGGCACCATGTATGCACGTGGTACACACATGTATATATGCAGGCAAAACACTCATACACATAAAATAAATAAAAATATTTCTAAATGCAACATTAGAATATATCACAACTCCAAATGCAAATTAATCCCTTTCAGGAAGCCCCTCATTACCAGGCTAATTTTCCTGTCTAGCTTTATTGCTTTTAACTGGACTTCCTCTCAATGTCCCCAGGTATATTTGCACTAATAACACGTCATTGTTTTTACTTTCCTCTACCTGGAAATTTGTTCTCAATTTCTCTTCTTGGTGACAACTATCTCCTACTAGTCCCTCATGATCCAGTCTACATTCTGCCATATACTTACTTCTGGAGTAAGAGTTCCCTGGCTCCCAGAAGTATACGTGCATGAATTTGTAAGAATACTTGTCCTGATTTCTCATTTCTCTATAAGTAACCACGTAAGGTTGTCCTCTTCTTACCGATTATGGGATTTTTGAAGGCAAGGAACGTGTAAGCATCTTTCTAGACCGTACATGTGGAAAAAATTCCTGGTATACAAAGCTCTTCAATAAAGGCACTTACTTTGATTGTTGAATTAAAATAATGTCATGTCTTGTGTTTACTGAATGCAATATTAGTTTACTAGGCCAGGGATTTTTTTAACTCACTGAAACCTTCCACAATGCCCTGAGTTCATAATTATGCCAAATTTGTAGATTGGTGAACTGAGGTTAGTGGGGGTAACTTTAGTGTTGGAGGTGAGATTATTAATTCAAGTTCTCTACTGCTACAAATCATACTGATTTATTATTTATTATGCATATCCATGTATATATGCATAGGCACGTAGAAGTATAAATATACCTATTGCAGAGACAGTTGAACAGTCTCAGTAGTAATTGTACAGCCTACAGAGAGCAATATACCCACTATGTTGTCTTCTGCAAATGATCACCAAAATTATTACCTGGGAAAATAAGTGAACAAAGTTAGAAAGGCAAATAAAGATTCTGCAAAGTAAGCATTGCTCACAATCATGTCTTGACTGGTTAAGATGAGAAGAGAAAGTAAATTTATTTAAGAAGCGGGTGCACAAAATGCAGCGAATTAGTCAAACAGGTTGTAAGCCAATGAGGTACAAACTAATGCATTCACAAGCTGATAAGCAGTACTCTGAAATGTAAGAGGATAAACTGTGATAGGAACTCAGAACATAGCTAAATGACAGGTCAGAGAAATGACTGCAAGCAGAAATTGGAAGAGAAGTCAGGCCTTACAGTCTAAGTTAAAGAGACATTACTACTTACATGATTGATGGAAATTATGCAAGACAGTGAGCTCTCCAGAAGGAAAAAATACAGAAGTACAAGAAGATTCTGAAGACAACAAAGGTAGGCATTTAATGAACAACTATGACATTTTTCAATCATTAATAAAACATGAGTAGCATTAACTATAAAAGTGTATTCCCATATCATTTTCTAACATTGTAAAAGTATTCCAATATTATGTGCTCTTTTAAAAATCCTTACTGAGGAGAAGAGAGATGTCTCAGCCATTAAAAGACTAGATTCATAACCCAATTCCCTACTGAATACCTAACCGATACAAAGCATTGTAACAATTGGTAGAGTGGGAGAATAGGAATTTGGTTACATTACTCAAAGGGGTTTATAACATATGAGGGAACTGTAGGGGAGTTTAAAAGACCCATAAAGCTGGATGACAAACTGGGAAAGAATAGAGTGGAACTGGTTGAACAAGTAGCCTCGGAGGGGTTACAGTTAACATGAAAGAGTTTAAAATCCCAACTTACTTCTTAATTGCAGTTGCCGAGAGTGTTCCCAACTTCAAAGGGATGAAAATATTGACTCTTAAACATTAGTCATCTTCTCTCCATGGCATATAATATAGACATTAAATATCCTCAAACAGGTACCACAGTAGCATCAATACACTGGCTTTAAGTTATGATTTTCCCACCTGCTCTATAACATACATTTTGAGCTAACTTTTTCCTGTTAACATGTTTTTTGCCCATTCATTATACTGATATTTCATGAAAAAAAGTGTATTTATCAATAAATCCCACAATACAGATGCCTTCTCATCTATCAAAATCCCAAGGCCTTAAGGCAACAAAGCTCACCCCAGCTGTGCTCTTTTTCTTCAAGGTAATGCCAGAAGTGCAATACAATCAGGGGAACATTTTTCTCTTTTAATAACATTATTTTATGGTATGACTTTTAATAACATTATTTTATGGTATAAATAACAAAAGCAGCTGACACTGATTCTGTGTCCTTGGAATCCTCCTGAGGATGCTATACTTTGACGGCTCTACCTCTCCTAAGACTATCCAAGGGTAAGGAATAAATGTACCGATGATGCATGATACATACTGCTTATACAGTGTGTAAGAAAAATATGCACAACTTGTATTCTTAGACAAGTACTGTGATGAAAAAGAAAAGAAAAGAGAAAGAAAGAAAGAAAGAAAGAAAGAAAGAAGGAAGGAAGGAAGGAAGGAATGAAGGAAGAAAAGGAAGGAAGAAAGTAAGCTTGACATGTTAGGGGAAAAAAAGCACTAATTCTAAAGAGACTCAACCTATAGAGAAGTTTTCACAGATGATAAAGTTAGCAGTCACAGTGATGGAAAGGGTAGCATTATACTTTAAAATGTAATGCTGTTAGGACAGACGTGACTAGGAGAAGAAAAACAAGACTCTGCTGCATGTGTCTAGAAATACTAAAATAGAAAGAAAAATGCCTGCTTCGCCAATTTTTCTAAGACATCATGTATTTACCCACTCTCAGTTAAGCAAGGAATGGTTTCAGTCAAAAAATATTCTCCCTGTTAACAGGTTAAAACATGATCAACAGTTAAATAAACTATCATGAGCCTATGGAATTTTATGTCATTCAATTATTTACTGCCACGAAAGGTCCTCTTTCCCCATATAACAGGAAATTGACTTTCTTAGGAATGAAAAACACCCATCAATCTTGCAATACAAGTTTTATTATATGCATAAAAATCCATAAAATACCCCCAGCCAATGTTTTGTTGGGTCACACCACCCTGTCTAAACAATATGAAAAACTAACTGGTTTCTAGAATAGTACTGATATAGCTAAAACCTTCATGTATTTTTAATTCACAAGCTACATAACAAATGGCTTACCAAGGGAATTGAAGTACAAGTATGGCTTGATTTTACAGTTCCTTTAAGGAGAAAGACTAAATAATAATTCTTCCTCCCACACCCAGAGCTTCTTAGAATAGGCCTAGCAAAAGCTAAGTTGGGAATTGGATTCAAGAGGAATGTAGAAGATGTTTCCCTGAGTTTAGTTATTTTTGTTTCATTAAGAGCATAGTTCTTGCAATACATACATAAAAAGAATCCCACTAGAGAATCACATTTGGAAAGAAAGAGAATTCATATTATATTTGAAGCTCTTCAGTGCCTTTAAATATGGGAACATTGGCAAACATATGATGATGTGAACAGATCTTTTGTTTATACAGAAAGTATACACAGTGCAAAAATATACAATAAGATTAGACCATATAATTAATTCAACCAAATGCCTAAAGCAGGCAGCTTGGATTTGAGAACAACTTGACCACCTTGTGTGCCACTCCATAGATCACAGGGGTTGATTTGGTAAGTCTGTTGCAAGTATTTCCTTCTCATTCATATGTATTTCTCCAGAAGCTGTGTAATTCATCAGGGAAGGGACACACATTTCTTAGCCAAAGAAGAAAAGTAACCAAACTTTGGGGCTTATCCACTTTTCATGATGACTTCCAACATTCTTTGTAATCTACCACATTTTCAAACCCCACCACCAGAAAATTTGTTACTATCTTCACACTATTAATTAAAGTAATTTCAGTAATTTATATCTATAACTAATTTGAGTTGATTATTCTTATAATTCATATTACTTTCATACTTTAAAATAAAACTTAAAAATTAGAATACTGTAAATATTCGGCAGTGACCACACATTTCAGTCATTTCCATCATAAGAGAACTTCTTATGGTAAATGAGGACTGTGTATTTCATTATATATCAGTGATATAAATAATTTCTGCCCAACTCATCTTTGAAACCTCCAGTCTACATTGGCTCTACTACATAAAATCCAATTTTAGAAATCAAATATTTAATTCTAATACTTTAGTTGCATAATCAGAAAATGTATTTCTTGGTTTTTGGAACACATGCTATTAACTGTAATAAACTGCTAGACAATTTATTGTCCTCAAATGCCAATATAAAGTGAATCAACAGATTAACTACTCCACATTAAAGCTTAATTCACCTGAACAACACATATTCCACGTTTTCACCATCACTAAAACTATAATTTGGTAGTACCAAAAAATATAAAATACCTCAGTGTGACTCTAATCAAGCAAGTGAAAGATCTGTATGATAAGAACTTCAAGCCTCTGAAGAAAGAATTTGAAGATGATCTCAGAAGATGTAAAGGTCTCCCATGCTCATGGATTGGCAGGATTAATATAGTAAAAATGGCCATTTTACCAAAAGTGAACTACAGATTCAATGCAATCCCCATCAAAATACCAATCCAATTCTTCAGAGAGTTGGACAGAACAATTTCCAAATTCATCTGTAATAAGAAAAAAACCCAGGATAGCTAAAACTATTCTCAACAATCAAAGGACTTCCAGGGGAATCACTATCCCTGAACTCAAGCAGTATTACAGAGCAATAGTGATAAAAACTGCATGGTTGGTACAGAGACAGACAGATAGACCAGTGGAATAGAATTGAGGACCCAGAAATGAACCCACACACCTATATGGTCACTTGATTTTTGACAAAGGAGCCAAAACCATCCAATGGAAAAAAGATAGCATTTTCAGCAAATGGTGCTGATTCAATTGGAGGTCAGCATATAGAAGAATGCAGATTGATCCATGCTTATCACCCTGTACAAAGCTTAAGTCCAAGTGGATCAAGGACCTCCACATCAAACCAGAGAAACTCAAACTAAGAAAAAAAGTGGGGAAGAATCTCAAACACATGGGCACTTGAGAAAAGTTCCTGAACAAAACACGAATGACTTATGCTCTAAGATCAAGAATTGACAAATGGGATCTCATAAAACTGCAAAGCTTCTGTAAGGCAAAGGACACTGTGGTTAGGACAAAATGGCAACTAACAGATTGGGAAAAGATCTTTACCAATCCTACAACAGATAGAGGCCTTATATCCAAAATATACAAAGAACTCAAGAAGTTAGACTGCAGGGAGACAAATAATCCCATTAAAAAATGGGGTTAAGAGCTAAACAAAGAATTCACAGCTGAGGAATGCCGAATGGCTGAGAAACACCTAAGAAATGTTCAACATCTTTAGTCATAAGGGAAATGCAAATCAAAACAAACCTGAGATTTCACCCCACACCAGTGAGAATGGCTAAGATCAAAAACTCAGGTGACAGCAGATGCTGGCAAGGATGTGGGGAAAGAGGAACACTCCTCCATTGTTGGTGGGATTGCAGACTGGTACAACCATTCTGGAAATCAGTCTGAAGGTTCCTCAGAAAATTGGATATTGAACTGCCTGAGGACCCAGCTATACCTCTCTTGGGCGTATACCCAAAAGATGCCTCAACATATAAAAAAGACACGTGCTCCACTATGTTCATCGCAGCCTTATTTATAATAGTCAGAAGCTGGAAAGAACCCAGATGTCCTTCAACAGAGGAATGGATACAGAAAATGTGGTACATCTACACAATGGAATATTACTCAGCTATCAAAAAGAATGACTTTATGAAATTCGTAGGCAAATGGTTGGAACTGGAAAATATCATCCTGAGTGAGGTAACCCAATCACAGAGAAACACACATGGTATGCACTCATTGATAAGTGGCTATTAGCACAAATGCTCGAATTACCCTAGATGCACAGAACACATGAAACTCAAGAAGGATGACCAAAATGTGAATGTTTCACTCTTTCTTTAAAAGGGGAACAAGAATACCCTTGGCAGGGAATAGGGAGGCAAAGTTTAGAACAGAGGCAGAAGGAACACCCATTCAGAGCCTGCACCACATGTGGCCCATACATATACAGCCACTAAACTAGATAAGATGGATGAAGCAAAGGAGTGCAGACCGACAGGAACCGGATGTAGATCTCTCCTGAGAGACATAGCCAGAATACAGCAAATACATAGGCGAATGCCATCAGCAAACCACTGAACTGAGAACGGGACCCCCATTGAAGGAATCAGAGAAAGGACTTGAAGAGCTTGACAGGGCTCGAGACCCCATATGAACAACAATGCCAAGCAACCAGAGCTTCCAGGGACTAAGCCACTACCCAAAGACTATACATGGACTGACCCTGGGCTCCAACCTCATAGGTAGCAATGAATATCCTAGTAAGAGCACCAGTGGAAGGGGAAGCCCTTGGTCCTGCCAAGACTGAACCCCCAGTGAATGTGATTGTTGGGGGGAGGGCGGCAATGGGGGGGAGGATGAGGAGGGGAACACCCATATAGAAGGGGAGGGGGAGGGGTTAGGGGGATGTTGGCCTGGAAACCGGGAAAGGGAAAAACAATCGAAATGTAAATAAGAAATGCCCAAGTTAATAAAGATGGAAAAATATACCTATTATTTGGGAAAACCAAGAAACTGTGTGCTTGGCGAGTAAACAGGGCTTACTTAGAAATTGACCTTAAACAGAATTTAGTGAACAATGTACATTTTTTAATTCAATGACTGAATTATTATTTAAAGGGAAGCGCTGGGAAAAGTGGAGGGAGGGGAAATTGCAGTCACAATGAATTGAAAACAAACAATAGAAAACAAAAGAAAAAATAAATTCATAATTATTCCAGGCTTTTAAAGGATGGTGACTGAATTTCACCTTATTGCTACAGAGACAAAATATCTCAAAGATATTAGCAAAAAATATACTCAACAATCCAGCCAAGACTGCATCAAATATAATCTAGTATATCCTAAGGGTTAAGTGCACAATAAGACAACCTTGATTAAACTTTCTGAGCAAAGGTCAAAGAGGTATAATCAGAAAAATAACCACAAGAGATGGCAGGACAACAATGTTAACAACACAGAATTCTGTGACAATCTACATTTTCATATTGTAAAGTATGAATCTTATGTACTGATTACAGTTCCCAAAGTGTTAGAGTGCTACATTCCAATAACCAGAAGTGTTAACCTGGCATTTATATTTTGTTTTCTTTCATATGGACAACTTTAGTTATTATTTTAATTTTGTGTACTTATAGGGTATGGTATGGCATTTTGACACAGGCATAAAACATTTAATGATTAGAAAGTGTAGCATTTCCATGCAATTATGTTTTGTTGCATATTTGAAAAATGGTAAATTTCTATGCAAATATTCAATAAGTCAATTTATGCTTGGTTAGTGATGGTAATCTTTAATGAGTCAAAAGATCAGTAGCTAGAACCCATGAAGAAATAAATATTTTTTTAATCTCTTCTGAGGTCATAGCAACGTATCAGCTTACACTCAGTACATGAAATTGTATCCTTTATCTTCATCAGATGGGGTGGGTAGGTTTATGTTTATGTTTCTCTTTTGAAAGCATTCAGAGTACCTTCCAATACCAAGGACATTAGAATGCAGGGATGAAGAAGCCTCTGTGTAAGTACCAGCTCAACTTCTCCATGTTTAGTGAGTTGTGTAGGTATTGTCTTCGGTAATGAAGCTTCATTGTTAGTTTATGGAGAGCAACCTATATTCTTGGCAACAGCCTGGTGTCTTAGGGGGTTTCCACTGGGCCGCTTTGGCCAACAACTCAATTAGATGTAACCCAGTCCTAATATATGAAGCATCATTTGGTGACCAGAAATGTCTAGTTAGGACTCTGTCTCCCCCATTATTTGGTGATTTCACTCAGATAACCTTCATAGCATGCATATATTCATATACATACATGCACACATACATGTTTATATATGTATATTTTTATGAAGTAGATACTGTATAAGGTTTACACTCTATTCCTCAAATACCCCTTAATTGTAGCATTCTCTCCCCCATCCCTTCCCTTGTCCTCTCCCTGCCCTGCTTGATCCTCCCATTCCAGCCCTCCTTATCTAGCCATAATTATCTACTCTATTTCACATCTCTAGGGAGATATTTCTATCTTCCCTAGTCCCTAACTCTATGCCTAATCTCTGATAGTCTACAGAGTGTAGCTTTGTTATTATTGATTTGACCTCTAATATCCACGTATAAGAGAATCATACCATATTTGTCTTTCTGAGGCTAAGATACCTTACTCAGAATGATATTTTTCAGGTTCCATCCATTTTCCCAAAAATTTCATGATGTCAATTTTTTTTATTTTTTTTATTTTTTTTAACTTGAGTATTTCTTATTTACATTTCGAGTGTTATTCCCTTTCACTGTTTACGGGCAAACATCTCCCTAATCCCTCCCCCTCCCCTTCTTTATAGGTGTTCCCCACCCCATCCTCCCCCCATTGCTGCCCTCCCCCAACAATCACGTTCAGTCTTAGCAGGACCCAGGGCTTCCCCTTACACTTCTGATCTTACTAGGATATTCAATGCTACCTATGAGGTCAGAGTTCAGGGTAAGTCCATGTATAGTCTTTAGGTAGTGGCTTAGTCCCTGGAAGCTCTGGTTGCTTGGCATTGTTGTTCATATGGGGTCTCGAGCCCCTTCAAGCTCTTCCAGTTCTTTCTCTGATTCCTTCAACAGGGGTCCTGTTCTCAGTTCAGTGGTTTGCTGCTGGCATTTGCCTCTGTATTTGTTGTATTCTTGCTGTGTCTCTCAGGAGAGATCTACATCTGGCTCCTGTCGGCCTGCACTTCTTTGCTTCATCCAACTTGTCTAATTGGGTGGCTATATATGTATGGGCCATATGTGGGGCAGGCTCTGAATGGGTTTTCCTTCTGTGTCTGTTTTAATCTTTGCCTCTCTATTCCCTGCCAAGGGTATTCTTGTTCCCCTTTTAAAGAAGGAGTGAAGCATTCACATTTTGATTATCCGTCTTGAGTTTCATGTGTTCTAGGCATCTAGGGTAATTCAAGCATTTGGGCTAATAGCCACTTATCAATGAGTGCATACCAGGTGTGTTTCTCTGTGATAGGGTTACCTCACTCAGGATGATATTTTCCAGTTCCAACCATTTGCCTACGAATTTCATAAAGTCATTCTTTTTGATAGCTGAGTAATATTCCATTGTGTAGATGTACCACATTTTCTGTATCCATTCCTCTGTTGAAGGGCATCTGGGTTCTTTCCAGCTTCTGGCTATTATAAATAAGGCTGCTATGAACATAGTGGAGCACGTGTCTTTTTTATATGTTGGGGCATCTTGTGGGTATATGCCCAAGAGAGGTATAGCTGGATCCTGAGGCAGTTCAATGTCCAATTTTCTGAGGAACCTCCAGACTGATTTCCAGAATGGTTTTACCAGTCTGCAATCCCACCAACAATGGAGGAGTATTCCTCTTTCTCCACATCCTCGCCAGCATTTGCTGTCACCTGAGTTTTTGATCTTAGCCATTCTCACTGGTGTGAGGTGAAATCTCAGGGTTGTTTTGATTTGCATTTCCCTTATGACTAAAGATGTTGAACATTTCTTTAGGTGTTTCTCAGCCATTCGGCATTCCTCAGCTGTGAATTCTTTGTTTAGCTCTGAACCCCGTTTTTAATGAGGTTATTTGTCTCCCTGCGGTCTAACTTCTTGAGTTCTTTGTATATTTTGGATATAAGGCCCCTATCTGTTGTAGGATGGGTAAAGATCTTTTCCCAATCTGTTGGTTGCCGTTTTGTCCTAACCACAGTGTCCTTTGCCTTACAGAAGCTTTGCACTTTTATGAGATCCCATTTGTCGATTCTTGAGCATAAGCCACTGATGTTTTGTTCAGGAAATTTTTTCCAGTTCCCATGTGTTCATGATGCTACCCTAGTTTTCTTCTATTACTTTGAGTGTATCTGGTTTGATGTGGAGGTCCTTGATTAACTTGGACTTAAGCTTTGTACAGGGTGCTAAGCATGGATCGATCTGCATTCTTCTACATGTTGACCTCCAGTTGAACCAGCACCATTTGCTGAAAATGCTATCTTTTTTCCATTGGATGGTTTTGGCTCCTTTGTCAAAAATCAAGTGACCATAGGTGTGTGGGTTCATTTCTGGGTCTTCAATTCTGTTCCATTGGTTTATCTGTCTGTCTCTGTACCAATACCCTGCAGTTTTTATCACTATTGCTCTGTAATACTGCTTGAGTACAGGGATAGTGATTCCCCCTGAAGTCCTTTTATTGTTGAGGATAGTTTTAGCTATCCTGGGTTTTTTGTTATTCCAGATGAATTTGCAAATTGTTCTGTCTAACTCTTTGAAGAAATGGATTGGTATTTTGATGGGGATTGCATTGAATCTGTAGATCGCTTTTGGTAAAATGGCCATTTTTACTATATTAATCCTGCCAATCTATGAGCATGGGAGATCTTTCCATCTTCTGAGGTCTTCTTCAATTTCTTTCTTCAGAGGCTTGAAGTTCTTATTTTACAGATCTTTTACTTGCTTGCTTAAAGTCACACCGAGGTACTTTATATTATTTGGGTCTATTATGAAGGGTGTCGTTTCCCTAATTTCTTTCTCAGCTTGTTCTCTTTTGTGTAGAGGAAGGCTACTGATTTATTTGAGTTAATTTTATACACAGCCACTTTGCTGAAGTTGTTTATCAGCTTTAGTAGTTCTCTGGTGGAACTTTTGGGATCACTTAAATATACTATCATGTCATCTGCAAATAGTGATATTTTGACCTCTTCTTTTCCGATCTGTATCCCTTTGATCTCCTTTTGTTGTCTGATTGCTCTGGCTAGAACTTCAAGAACTATATTGAATAAGTAGGGAGAGAGTGGGCAGCCTTGTCTAGTCCCTGATTTTAATGGGATTGCTTCAAGTTTCTCTCCATTTAGTTTAATGTCAGCAACTGGTTTGCTGTGTATGGCTTTTACTATATTTAGGTATAGGCCTTGAATTCCTATTCTTTCCAGGACTTTTATCATGAAGGGGTGTTGAATTTTGTCAAATGATTTCTCAGCATTTAATGAAATGATCATGTGTTTTTGTTCTTTCAGTTTGTTTATATAATGGATCACGTTGATGGTTTTCCGTATATTAAACCATCCCTGCATGCCTGGGATGAAGCCTACCTGATCATGGTGGATGATTGTTTTGATGTGCTCTTGGATTCGGTTTGCCAGAATTTTATTGAGTATTTGTGCATCGATATTCATAAGGGAAATTGGTCCGAAGTTCTCTTTCTTTGTTGTGTCTTTGTGTGGTTTAGGTATAAGAGTAATTGTGGCTTCATAGAAGGAATTTGTTAGCGCTCCATCTGTTTCAATTTTGTGGAATAGTTTGGATAGTATTGGTATGAGGTCTTCTATGAAGGTCTGATAGAATTCTGCACTAAACCCATCTGGACCTGGGCTCTTTTTGGTTGGGAGGCCTTTAATGACTGCTTCTATTTCCTTAGGAGTTATGGGGTTCTTTAACTGGTTTATCTGTTCCTGATTTAACTTTGGTACCTGGTATCTGTCTAGGAAATTGTCCATTTCCTGCAGATTTTCAAGTTTTGTTGAATATAGGCTTTTATAATAAGATCTGATGATTTTTTGAATTTCCTCTGAATCTGTAGTTATGTCTCTCTTTTCATTTCTGATTTTGTTAATTTGGACACACTCTCTGTGTCCTCTCGTTAGTCTGGCTAAGGGTTTATCTATCTTGTTGATTTTCTCAAAGAACCAACTTTTGGTTCTGTTGATTCTTCCTATGGTCCTTTTTGTTTCTACTTGGTTGATTTCAGCTCTGAGTTTGATTATTTCCTGCCTTCTACTCCTCCTGGGTGTATTTGCTTCTTTTTGTTCTAGAGGTTTTAGGTGTGCTGTCACACTGCTGACATATGCTCTTTCCTGTTTCTTTCTGCAGGCACTCAGCGCTATGAGTTTTCCTCTTAGCACAGCTTTCATTGTGTCCCATAAGTTTGGGTATGTTGTACCTTCATTTTCATTAAATTCTAAAAAGTCTTTAATTTCTTTATTTCTTCCTTGACCAGGTTATCGTTGAGTAGAGCATTATTCAACTTCCACGTATATGTTGGCGTTCTTCCCTTATTGTTATTGAAGACCAGCTTTAGGCCGTGGTGGTCTGATAGCACGCATGGGATTATTTCTATCTTTCTGTACCTGTTGAGGCCCGTTTTTTAACCAATTATATGGTCAATTTTGGAGAAAGTAACATGAGGAGCTGAGAAGAAGGTATATCCTTTTGCTTTAGGATAGAATGTTCTATAAATATCTGTTAAGTCCATTTGGCTCATGACTTCTCTTAGTCTGTCTACGTCTCTGTTTAATTTCTGTTTCCATGATCTGTCCATTGATGAGAGTGGGGTGTTGAATTCTCCTACTATTATTGTGTGAGGTGCAATGTGTGTTTTGAGCTTTAGTAAGGTTTCTTTTACGTATGTAGGTGCCCTCGTATTTGGGGCATAGATATTTAGGATTGAGAGTTCATCTTGGTTGATTTTTCCTTTGATGAATATGAAGTGTCCTTCCTTATCTTTTTTGATGACTTTTAGTTGAAAATTGATTTTATTTGATATTAGAATGGCTACTCCAGCTTGCTTCTTCTGACCATTTGCTTGGAAAGTTGTTTTCCAGCCTTTCACTCTGAGGTAGTGTCTGTCTTAGTCTCTGAGGTGTGTTTCCTGTAGGCAGCAGAATGCAGGGTCCTTGTTGCGTATCCAGTTTGTTAATCTATGTCTTTTTATTGGGGAGTTGAGTCCATTGATGTTGAGAGATATTAAGGAATAGTGATTATTGCTTCCTGTTATATTCATATTTGGATATGAGTTTATGTTTGTGTGCTTTTCTTCCCTTTGTTTTGTTGCCAAGGCAATTAGTTTCTTGCTTCTTCTATGGTGTAGCTTGCCTCCTTATGTTGGGCTTTACCATTTATTATCCTTTGTAGTGCTGGATTTGTAGAAAGATATTGTGTAAACTTGGCTTTGTCATGGAATATCTTGGTTTCTCCATCTATGTTAATTGAGAGTTTTGCAGGATGCAGTAACCTGGGCTGGCAGTTGTGTTCTCTTAGGGTCTGTATAACATCTGTCCAGGATCTTCTGGCTTTCATAGTCTCTGGCGAAAAATCTGGTGTGATTCTGATAGGTCTGCCTTTATATGTTACTTGACCTTTTTCCCTTACTGCTTTTAATATTCTTTCTTTATTTTGTGCATTTGGTGTTTTGACTATTATGTGACGGGAGGAGTTTCTTTTCTGGTCCAATCTATTTGGAGTTCTGTAGGCTTCTTGTATACTTATGGGTATCTCTTTCTTTAGGTCAGGGAAGTTTTCTTCTATGATTTTGTTGAAGATATTTACTGGTCCTTTGAGCTGGGAGTCTTCACTCTCTTCTTTACCTATTATCCTTAGGTTTGATCTTCTCATTGAGTCCTGGATTTCCTGTATGTTTTGGACCAGTAGCTTTTTCTGCTGCACATTATCTTTGACAGTTGAGTCGATGATTTCTATGGAATCTTCTGCTCCAGAGATTCTCTCTTCTATCTCTTGTATTCTGTTGGTGAAGCTTGTATCTATGGCTCCTTGTCTCTTCTTTTGGTTTTCTATATCCAGGGTTGTTTCCATGTGTTCTTTCTTGATTGCTTCTATTTCCATTTTTAATTCCTTCAACTGTTTGATTGTGTTTTCCTGGAATTCTTTCAGGGATTTTTGTGATTCCTCTCTGTAGGCTTCTACTTGTTTATTTATGTTTTCCTGTGTTTCTCTAATGGAGTTCTTCAGCTGGTTAAAACATCATAATGTAAACGTACTGTATTTTCTTTATCTAGTCTTCTGTTAACAGACGTCAAGGTTGTTTCCAACTTCTGAATAGAGCAGCAATGAACATGGATGAGCAAATGTCCTTGTGGTAGAACAAAGAATAACTATATATCTAAGGAGGTATACCTGATTCTTCAGGTAGAACTATTTCAAATTTTCTGAGGAACCATTTCCAATGTGGTTTGTTCTTGTTCCCACCAGCACTGGAGGAGTGAGTGTTCCTCTTGTTCCATATCTTTGCCAGCATGAACTGTCACCCTTGTTTCTGATTGTAACTATTCTGACAAGATGGAATTCAAAAGTTGTTTTGATTTGCATTTACTTAATGGCTAGGGATGTTGAACATTTAAGTGTTTCTTAGCCATTTGAGGTTCTTCTTTTGAGATCTCTCTGTTTAAGACTGCAACTCCATTTTTTTTTATTAACTTGAGTATTTCTTATTTACATTTCGAATGTTATTCCCTTTCCCGGTTTCCGGGCAAACATCCCCCTAATCCCTCCCCCTCCCCTTCTTTATGGGTGTTTCCCTCCCCACCCCCATTGCTGTCCTCCCCCCAACAATCACGTTCACTGGGGGTTCAGTCTTAGCAGGACCAAGGGCTTCCTCTTACACTGGTGATCTTACTAGGATATTCATTGCTACCTATGAGGTCAGAGTCCAGGGTCAGTCCATGTATAGTCTTTAGTTAGTGGCTTAGTCCCTGGAAGCTCTGGTTGCTTGGCTTTGTTGTTCATAAGGGGTCTCGAGCCCCTTCAAGCTCTTCCAGTTCTTTCTCTGATTCATCCAACGGGGGTCCTATTCTCAGTTCAGTGGTTTGCTGCTGGCATTCGCTTCTGTATTTGCTGTATTCTGGCTGTGTCTCTCAGGAGCGATCTACATCCGGCTCCTGTCAGCCTGCACTTCTTTGCTTCATCCATCTTGTCTAATTGGATGGCTGTATATGTATGGGCCACATGTGGGGCAGGCTCTGAATGGGTGTTCCTTCTGTGTCTGTTTTAATCTTTGCTTCTCTATTCCCTGCCAAGGGTATTCTTGTTGCCCCTTTTAAAGAAGGAGTGAAGCATTCACATTTTGATCATCCGTCTTGAGTTTCATGTGTTCTATGCATCTAAGGTAATTCAAGCATTTGGGCTAATAGCCACTTATCAATGAGTGCATACCATGTGTGTTTTTCTGTGATTGTGTTACCTCACTCAGGATGATATTTTCCAGTTCCAACCATATGCTTATGAATGCAACTCCATTTTTAATGAAGTTTTTTGTTTTCTTGATGTGTAGGGATATGCTTTTTTCTTTTCTTTTTTAGAGTTCTTCATCTAGTTTGTATATTATCCCTCTATTAGATGTCTAATTGGTAAGAATCTTTTCCCATCCTGTAGGCTGCTGCTTGTACAAATGACAGTGCCCTTTGCCATGTTAAAACTTTTTCTATCTCATGAGGTTCCATTGTTTAGAAAGACTTTTCTTGTGCAAGTGAGTTCAAGTCTATGCCCTACTTTCTCTATTATCAGGTTCAGTCTATCTTGTTTTGTGTTGAGGTTTTTGATCCATCTGGACTTAAGTTTTCTGCAGGGGGATAAGTATAAATCTATTTGCATTCTTCTATAGGCAGATGTCAAGTTTGACCAGCATTATATATTGAAGATGTTGTCTTTTTTTCCAGTGTGAATTTCTGGCTTATTTACCAAAAAATCAATTTTCTATAGGTGTGTGGGTCATCAGGTCTATAGGTCTGTTTTTGTAATGACACCATGCTGTTTTTATATCTCTAGAGTTCAACCTGAAAGAATAGTGATCTCTCCAGCAGTTCTTTGATTATTCAGTATTGTTTTAGTGGGGTTTTTTTGTGTTTCTATATGAAATACAAATTTTCCTTTCAAGATCTGTGAAAAACTTTTCCTTTGGATAAGAATGTAGTGTCTTTTCTATCATTTCAGATTTGTTTTGAAGTCTATTTTGTAATATGTTAAAATGTCTACATTAGGTTGTTTAGTAGATCCATTTGCTTGGAATATTTTTTCTCAACCTTTTACCCAGAGGTGATGTCCATCCTTGATGTTAAGGTGTATTACTTGTAAGTAATTAACATCCCTCTGTTAGTCTACATCTTTTTATTGGGGAATTGAAACCACTAATATTGAGAGATATCAGTGAGCAGTGATTTTTGATTTCTGTTAACTTGCTGTTGTTGGTGTAGTTAGCCGTAGTAGTGGTGTGGTGGTGGTGGTGGTGGTGGTGGTGGTGATGGTGGTGATTGTGTGTGTGTGTGTGTGTGTGTGTGTGTGTGTGTGTGTGTGTGTGTGTGTGTGTTTAGTGTATGTGTATGCATGTTTCCCCTCTTTTGATTTCTTTGTCTGGGATTATTTATTCCCTGTGTTTCCTGAGTGTAATTAACCTCTTTAGGTTTGAGTTTACCTTCTAGCACCTTCTCTAGGTAGATTTGTGTTTAGATACTGTTCAAATTTGGTTTCATAATGGCATGTCTTATCATTATGGAATGTCTTATTTCTCCATCTGTGGTAATTCAATGTCTAGGCTGGTATCTGAGTTTTCCTGGAGTCTTTAGATTATGTATCCACACCCTTCTGGCTTTTGGCATTTCTAGTAGAATTTGGGTAAAATTCTAATAGGTCTGCTTTTATGTTACTTGGTCTTTTTAAACCCTTGAAGCTTTTAATAGTCTTTTTCTGTTCTGCACACCTAGAGCTTTGATTATTATGTGTTAAGGGTCCAGTCTGTTTGGTGTTCTGTATGTTTCTTGTACCTTGATAGGAATCTCAAACTTTATGTTAGGAAATTTTTCTTTTAAGTATTTGTTGAAAATATTTTTGTCCTTTGGCCTGGATTTCTTCTCCTTTCTCTATTCCTGTTATTCTTAGATATGGTCTTTTCATAGTGATCCAGATTTCATAAACATATTGTGCTATGAGTATTTTAAATTTAACATTTTGTTTGACTGTGGCATAAATTTCCTCTATCATACTTTCAATGTCTATTTCTTCCATCTCTTGTATTCTGTTGGTAAGGCTTGCCTCTGAGGTTCCTCTTAAAGTTTAAAATTCTCATTTCCAGATTTACATCACCTTGTTGCTGGTGTGTGCGTGCGTGTGTGTGTGTGTGTGTGTGTGTGTGTGTGTGTGTGTGTGTTTTAATTGATTATATTTCGACTTGCAGGTCTTGAACACTTTTATTTCTTTACTTCCACGGATTGCTTGTTTTTTTATAGATTTTTTAGGGGGTTTATCCATTTTCTCTTTAAGTACTTCTATCATATTCATAAAGGCAATTTTAATGTAGTTTTCTTATGCTTCAACTATATTGCAAAATTCAGAACCTATTGGAGTAGTATTGTTGGGCCCTAGTGGAGACATATTGTCCTAGCTGGTTTTGAGTGGTTTTGTTTGGTTTGTTTGTTTTTGTTTTTGTTGGAGTCTAGGCATCTAGATTTAGGTAGATTGTAATTCTTTGTGCTTATATACTGGTATTTTGTTGTTAGGTGAGTATATTTTTCCTTGTTTTCTGTTGTCATTTTTAGTTCTTAGCAGAGTGTGGTGGTTATGTGTTTGCCTGGTAAATTATGGGATTCTAATAAGTGTGGCCATTGGGGATTCCAGGCAAAAGGTGTTTCTAGGCATATAGAAGTTGATAATTAGGAAATGGGATGGGTGCTAGCAAGGATGTGGTTAAATAGGAAGACTCCTTCATTGTTGGTGGGATTGCAAGCTCTACAACCATTCTAGAAATCAGTCTGGCAGTTCCTCAGAAAACTGAACATAGTACTACCTGAAGACCCAGCTATACCACACCTTGGCATACACCGTAAGACTAGAGAAGCTCCCCGAGCCCTATGTTTGGGATGTCCCACTCACAGAGACACAGAGATGGAGATCGATGCAAAAAGCAAGAGGTTTATCGATCCAGTGCACTGGGGTCCTTCTGCAATCGGGGCAGAGGTGACCCTGAAGAACAAAGGCACATACTCCTCATACTTTTTCAGGGCATAGACTTTAGGTTACAGCATGAGTTGGTTATTTCTCATTGACAGGGCTTATTACCTTTTGAATTCATTGGTGGCTGCCTATTGTCCTTTGAATTCATTGGAGGCCCCTGGTAGAGAGACATCTCTGGTACACAGAAGGAGGGGTTATAGGGTCCCACTCTTACTGTGGTTCAGACACTTTCTGAATAGGGTGTTTACTCATCAAATTCTTGTGAAACTCCCTAGACTTGAGCTTATCGGGAAGTCCCAGTCATCTGACGTTTTCTGAGATAGTTTTATCTGCTTGGTTCCCACATTCCACAACACCCAAAAGGTTCTCAAACATATAACAAGTACACATGCTCCACTATGTTCATATTAGCCTTATTCATAATAGCCAGAAGCTAGAAAGAACCCATATCCTTCAACAGAGGAATGGATACAGAAAATGTGGTACCTTTACACAATGGAGTCCTACTGAGCTATTAAAAACAATGACTACATGAAATTCTTAGGCAAGTGGATGAAACTAGAAAATATCATCCCGAGTGAGATAACCCAGTCACAAAAGAGCACACATGGAATGCACTCACTGGTTAGAAGATTTTAGCCCAAAAGCTTGGAATAACTAAGAAAAAAAATCATAGATCATATGAAGCTCAAGAAGAAGAAAGAACAATGTGTGGATGCTCCAGTTCTTCTTAGACGGGAGAACAAAATACTCATGGGAGGAAATAAAGGGACAAAGAGTGGAGTAGGGACTGAAGAAAAGGTCATCCAGAGACTGCCCCACTTGGGGATCCATCTCATATGCTGCCACCAAACCCCGTCACATGAAGTGCTTGCTGACAGGAGCTAGATATGGGTGTCTCCTGTGAGGCTCTGCCAGAGCCCCACTGATACAGATGAGGATGCTTGCACCTAACAATTGGACTATACAAGGGGACCCCAATGGAGGAGTTATAGAAAAGACTGAAGGAGCTGAAGGGGTTTGCAACCCCATAGGAACAACAATAGCAACCAACCAGATACCACCAGAGCTCCCAGGGATTAAACCACCAACCAATGAGTACACATGGAAGGATCCACGACTCCAGCCACATATATAGCAGAGGATGGCATCGCCTAGCATCAATAAGAGAAAAAGCCCTTGGTCCTATGAAGGCTCATTTCCCCAATGTAGGGGAATGCCAGAGAGTTGAGGTTGCAGTGGGTGGATGGGAATGGAAGCATCCTCATAGAAGCAAGGGGAGGGGGAAGTGGGTATAGGAGAGGGAAGGAGGGAAATAACATTTAAAATGTAAATATATAAAATATCCAAGAAAAATAAAATAAAATAAACAGAAATGGGATGGGTTAGGGGTCAGGATAGGTAAGGGAGATTCCACAGGAGGGAGCAAATCAGGGTGTTCCATAGTTCCCTGGGAATGGGGGCAGAAAGTGAGGTGAGGCAGCAGCTGGTATTTTATTTCAGACCTATGGTTAAGACTGGGAATTAGTCTTGAGGGAATTGAAGAAGTGGATGTAAGGGTCCATGATTTGCCGAAGAATAATAAATACCCCAGACTCAAAAGCAAAAAATATAGAAAAGCACAGAATGTTTTATTCTGTAGAAATCCAGTATGCTGGGGTCTCCCATTCCAAGATCAAGAAGCCCAAGTAAACTCAAAGGCCACATTTAAAACATAATAGGGGAATTTCAGGGATGGGAAGGTGAACTCTATTGTTGGTTGTATCTCTAGAGACATTCCAGAACCATTCCCATGGGGGAGTGTGTGGAGGTGTGGAACTGTTGCTGAAGAAGTCTGGAAGCTGCTGATCAGTTCCCCTTTCTTGGACCACTGGCAGGGCAGCTTCTGAGTCCTAGACTTGCCTGCACTTGCCTGGACTTGTCCAGTTCTTGGAAACAGAGATTTAGGCCTAGCCTCTTAAACTGCCAATTTGAAGCCTGTCATGGAGTCATCCTGTCTCAGTGGCAAAGTTCCTTATTTTCAAAGTGACAAAGCAGTTAGTCTAGCTGCTTCTCCTGCCTTCATGACTTGTGGATTTCCCAGAGAATGCCTGATGGAGTTAAGTCTGCAGTGAAGCAATGAGTGCACAGAAGGAAGTTTTGAGAGGAAGATCTATGTGATCCTTTGGAGAAGGGGACAGCTAGGCTAGAAAGCTGTAGCAGGTGAATTTGTTCACAGCTAAGACTGAGATTAAGAGACTACTGGATTTTCAGGAGTGCATGGAGAGGTGGAGATTTGAATACCTGTTTCCCTAGTGAGTATCAGATGTTTTCTTAAGAATGCGGATCTTCCAGAAGAGGTAATGCATTCTCCCAGGGATACAGATCTCATATGTGATGGTTTTATATGATTTTTAAAAAGTGTCCTGTAGATACTATGCCATTGAGTGTAAGCCATACCTCTAAGTTAGATGTCAGGCATCAATGATTCCCAGAGTCTGCATTATGTATGTACAACAATACAAGTTTGCCTGCTGATAGTCAATAAATTTGGTTTGTATTTCCTTCGTTGCCTCCAGATTATTGTTTATGCTATCAAAAAGTAATTGCTTCCTCACACTAAAAATTTCTTGAGAGATACTGAAATGAAATTCTGTCAGTATCTGATTAATAATCCTGGGGAAACAACTATAATTTAACTGAACCGGCCTGTGTCAAGGACATTTGTTCCAACCCAACTTCATCTCTTAACACCCTTGATGGCTGCTCTCAAAAGGAAACCCTTTAAGTTAACAAAACTTCTTTAGTTTTCACTAGAAATATTTTTCACTAGATTTCCCACCACCAAGTAACTATTGTCCTATAAATCCTTATCAGAACTTTATTTCGCTAGTTTTGATTTGGTGCTATGCAAGAATTAACTCCTACAAGCTTGCTATTTATTGTGTGAATGTCCTTCCAACTTCACATTTTGTGACATGATGTTGATAACTTGTAGTCACAATGGAACTATTTGTACCATGGAAATCAGGGAGCATGGCAAATCAAGGTTTCTTAAAATGAAGAGCCAGTTTTTAAACATTAACTAGCACATAACTGTTGTGACTCAAAATTTTTGAAAATAGTCTCAACTCTCACACAAAAGAAATTTCTATTTTGTGTCAGTACTTACAATTTTTTATTCAGCCAGCTTTTGCTTTAATTTTATAATATTTCACATGTAGGGAAGACTGCATTTAATAGTCCATTGTTTTTCTAGAAATATAAGTTTTTAATCAGCTAAAATCTGGATCTTCCAAAATTTTACCACTTGCAACACCCTTCAAAAGAATGTGGGCTATTTTATCATACACATATAAAATATTCCAGGTATCCTTTAAAAGTACTCTGACCCAAAATTGCAGAAACGAACTATGGCCTCAAACCACAACCATATACCTCAGCCCCGCCATGGCCTGCACCTCACCCTGCCTGCCCCTGGGATCACAGTGGAGGTGGCCTCCTGCCAGGGATGTCTCAGGGGCCTGGTCCAGCATAGTCTTGCCTCCCACTGCCATCTTCATTCCCATTTCCCTTTCCCTATATTCCCACCATTTCTTTCTTGGGAAAAACCTTTTCCACTTCCCCCCCTACACTGCGTCCTGAGGTGTCCTCAAGATCAGGGCTGGAAGTGATCCACAGAGGAACATTTGAAGGGAAGGGGCTCCTTTACCCACCACTTTCAGTAGCCACGGTTACTGGCAGGTACCCAAGGACAAGATCTCTTGCTCTGCACTGCAGAACTCTTCTGAGGTAGATATAAGCTGCTTGGAGATCAGGTATTCTAGTCCATCTATTTCCAGTTTCCAGATGTTGTCAGAGATTAATAAAGGCTATTTATTTTACCCTGAAAAAAGTCCTATGCTTGAAAGATAATTTTTCTTTATAGAATTATAGCATCCAATACATGCTCTTTTTATGATTTTTCTTCTCATATAACTTTATTCACTAACCTCCTTGATTTCCTAAAAGTGATTTGAAAGAACTGTGTTAAGTAACATTTGAATGGCCTGTAGCTGCCCCTTGTTTCCCATTGCTTTGAAAACCATTATTCTCATAATTCTCCCAGAGAAATGTTTCTGCTATAAATTTTTTTCAAGACAATTTTTTTTGTTTTGTTTTTTGTTTTTTGTTTTTTGGTTTTTTTGTTTGTTTTTTTTGTTTTTTTGTTTTTTGTTTTTTGTTGTTGTTGTTGTTGTTTTTTTTTTTTTTTTTTTTTTTTTTTGCGTGTGTAGTGGCTATCCTAAAACTTGCTCAGCAAGATCTTAGAGCCTTACAGATACAGATGAGGATGCTTGCAGCTAACTATTGGACTAAGCACAGGGACCCCAATGGAGGAGTTAGAGAAAGGATTGAAGGAACTGAAGGGGTTTGCAACCCCATAGGAAGAACAACAATATCAACCAACCAGACCCCACCCCAGAGCACCCAGGGACTAAACCACCAACCAGTGAATACACATGGAAGGGCCCTTGACTCTAGCCATGCATGTAGCTGAGGATGGCATTGTCTAGAATCAATAGAAGGAAAAGCTCTTGGTCCTGTGAAGGCTCATTTCCCCAGTGTAGGGGAATTCCAAGGTGTTAAGGTGGGAATGGGAACATCCTCATAGAAGCAGGGGAGGGCGGGTATGGGTGAGTGGGGAAGGGGATAACATTTGAAATGTCAATACATAAAATATCCAAGAAAAATAAAATTTAAAAAAGAAAAAAATCTGGATATTTCTGAACTTTCATCTATAAAATTTTTTGAAGATTCATAAAAAAAAGAAAAGAATCTCGGATATCTGCTTGCTTTTTTCCCCCAGAGTGCTAGGATTAAAGGTGTGTGCCACCACATCTGAATGCTATAAAAAATTATAATCTGGCTCTACTTAATCTATATGTCCTCCTTATAGTCACACAAATATTTCAGATAGCTCCTTACACTCTTCATTTCAACCTTGAGCCCTGCTCTCCAGCTGTATGTCTTCATCCTTGAGGATGTTTCATACAGCTCCAATCTATTCCTATACTTTTCCCTGGTGGGTCCCCACGGTCCTAGCATCTATAATAATCTGGGATCTCAACTACAACTGAAGCTTTATCTTCACAGTTTCATGCAATGGCCTCTCCACCTCTCTTCAGAGACAATGGCTCTGTCATATACTGCCTGGCATTAGGTCCTCTCTAAAACTCAATGCCCCCTCAGTCAACCATACTCCATGCTTGCAAACCCAGTACCGTTTGGATAATACTGTCAAGATCTGCTACCACTTGGATCACAGTTGTATCAGCTTCTAGGTACTGAAACAAAGAGTACACTCTTGTAGCCACTGCATTTGAGGAACAAGGAATACCCTCAGCCGAATTCTCAATTCAGGCTTTCTCACTTCACCTAAATTTGCATATTTACAATTGAAAACTTTTAATGAATATGATCTTGCATCCAAGATACATTTCCTACTGTCTCCCAGTGCAGAATATTAGGTTCTCATTAATAGTGCTAATCTCTTTAACAGTCAGAGCTCCTTTGTTGTCTGTGTTCTTTCTTTTTTTTTTTTATTTGAAAATAAGATATTTAATTAATACTAGATTTCTGCACATTTGAAGATGTTTTGAAGAAGGTTATCAGTATATAGAATCAGTTATCTTTTTTCTTCTGTACACTTGCTACTGTAATATCCTCCTTAAAGTAAACAGCCTCTGGTTGATCCAGTTCATTTGCAATCCTGGTTGGGAGCAGTGCAATCTTACCCTTTGGGGTAAGGTTACTGACATGTGCCTTTCTGTACCATTCTTAGCAGAGTCACTCAATGATGTCAGAATGATTCATAAAATTAATTATAATTGTGTAAGAAAGTGATTAGACACAACAAATAATAGGGGTAGTGATTTTTAAGATAATCATTTGAGAAAGTATACAATAGACAAAGAAGTTTGCATGTATCATCTCATGTTACAGCCTTATGACAAAATTATTGCATTTATCTTTCATTGAGAATCTTGGGATTGTATCTCAGACATTAAATCAAATATATGATATATATGGTTATATATCAACAGACCTATATTAAAAACTTCTAGATCTTTTATCTTGATATATTCAGCTTGAGAATCATTAATTACTTGAGATCTAGAAATATGATGATTAAATATGAACAGCTCCAACATAATACTATCATCACCATATAATACCTAGTATCCTGTAAAGTGATACATTTACTTCTCAGTGGAGGAAATAAACTATTGAGCAGTTTACTGACAATGACACAGTGGTGGCAAACAGTGAACTCACTTTGTATTCTTCTCTGTTTTTTTCAGTTAACTACAGAAGATTTACTTGGAGGGCAAACTTTATAGTAAAAAAAAAAGGTAGATTTATGGACAAGAGACATGTCTGTAACTGATGCAATTTGCTACAGTACTTGGTCTGTGTGTATTTATCTCATTTCTAACATGGGCCTTTTACCTGGAATGGTCCACAGGCTTGGTGCCACAATGCAGATTTACTGGACAATATCAGTGAATTATAGTTACAACCTGACAAATGACACATAATCCAATTTCTCTTCCGTAGCAGCCATGTATCAGTGAGACAAACCCAAAGGGCTGTATGCATATAAAATTTTATCTATAAAAACTAGATCTGGAGTTCTATAATGGTAAAATCGTATAACCATATGTAAAATTGCATGTTTACTTCTGTGCTTCTAGATTTTTTTTTTTTTTTTTTTTTATTAACTTGAGTATTTCTTATATACATTTCGAGTGTTATTCCCTTTCCCGGTTTCCGGGCAAACATCCCCCTCCCCCCTCCCCTTCCTTATGGGTGTTCCCCTCCCAACCCTCCCACCATTGCCGCCCTCCCCCCATAGACTAGTTCACTGGGGGTTCAGTCTTAGCAGGACCCAGGGCTTCCCCTTCCACTGGTGCTCTTACTAGGATATTCATTGCTACCTATGGGGTCAGAGTCCAGGGTCAGTCCATGTATAGTCTTTAGGTAGTGGCTTAGTCCCTGGAAGCTCTGGTTGCTTGGCATTGTTGTACTTTTGGGGTCTCGAGCCCCTTCAAGCTCTTCCAGTTCTTTCTCTGATTCCTTCAATAGGGGACCTATTCTCAGTTCAGTGGTTTGCTGCTGGCATTCGCCTCTGTATTTGCTGTATTCTGGCTGTGTCTCTCAGGAGCGATCTACATCCGGCTCCTGTCGGTCTGCACTTCTTTGCTTCATCCATCTAGTCCAATTGGGTGGCTGTATATGTATGGGCCAAATGTGGGACAGGCTCTGAATGGGTGTTCCTTCAGTCTCTGTTTTAATCTTTGCCTCTCCCTTCCCTGCCAAGGGTATTCTTTTTCCTCATTTAAAGAAGGAGTGAAGCATTCACATTTTGATCATCCGTCTTGAGTTTCGTTTGTTCTAGGGATCTAGGGTAATTCAAGCATTTGGGCTAATAGCCACTTATCAATGAGTGCATACCATGTATGTCTTTCTGTGATTGGGTTAGTTCACTCAGGATGATATTTTCCAGTTCCAACCATTTGCCTACGAATTTCATAAACTCGTTGTTTTTGATAGCTGAGTAGTATTCCATTGTGTAGATGTACCACATTTTCTGTATCCATTCCTCTGTTGAAGGGCATCTGGGTTCTTTCCATTTTCTGGCTATTATAAATAAGGCTGCGATGAACATAGTGGAGCACGTGTCTCTTTTATATGTTGAGGCATCTTTTGGGTATATGCCCAAGAGAGGTATAGCTGGATCCTCAGGCAGTTCAATGTCCAATTTTCTGAGGAACCTCCAGACTGATTTCCAGAATGGTTTTACCAGTCTGCAATCCCACCAACAATGGAGGAGTGTTCCTCTTTCTCCACATCCTCGCCAGCATCTGCTGTCACCTGAGTTTTTGATCTTAGCCATTCTCACTGGTGTGAGGTGAAATCTCAGGGTTGTTTTGATTTGCATTTCCCTTATGACTAAAGATGTTGAACATTTCTTTAGGTGTTTCTCAGCCATTCGGCATTCCTCAGCTGTGAATTCTTTGTTTAGCTCTGAACCCCATTTTTTAATAGGGTTATTTGTTTCCCTGCGGTCTAACTTCTTGAGTTCTTTGTATATTTTGGATATAAGGCCTCTATCTGTTGTAGGGTTGGTAAAGATCTTTTCCCAATCTGTTGGTTGCCGTTTTGTCCTAACCACAGTGTCCTTTGCCTTACAGAAGCTTTGCAGTTTTATGAGATCCCATTTGTCAATTCTTGATCTTAGAGCATAAGCCATTGGTGTTTTGTTCAGGAAATTTTTTCCAGTGCCCATGTGTTCCAGATGCTTCCCTAGTTTTTCTTCTATTAGTTTGAGTGTGTCTGGTTTGATGTGGAGGTCCTTGATCCACTTCGACTTAAGCTTTGTACAGGGTGATAAGCATGGATCGATCTGCATTCTTCTACATGTTGCCCTCCAGTTGAACCAGCACCATTTGCTGAAAATGCTATCTTTTTTCCATTGGATGGTTTTGGCTCCTTTGTCAAAAATCAAGTGACCATAGGTGTGTGGGTTCATTTCTGGGTCTTCAATTCTATTCCATTGGTCTATCTGTCTGTCTCTGTACCAATACCATGCAGTTTTTATCACTATTGCTCTGTAATACTGCTTGAGTTCAGGGATAGTGATTCCCCCTGAAGTCCTTTTATTGTTGAGGATAGCTTTAGCTATCCTGGGTTTTTTGTTATTCCAGATGAATTTGCAAATTGTTCTGTCTAACTCTTTGAAGAATTGGATTGGTATTTTGATGGGGATTGCATTGAATCTGTAGATTGCTTTTGGTAAAATGGCCATTTTTACTATATTAATCCTGCCAATCCATGAGCATGGGAGATCTTTCCATCTTCTGAGGTCTTCTTCAATTTCTTTCTTCAGTGTCTTGAAGTTCTTATTGTACAGATCTTTTACTTGCTTGGTTAAAGTCACACCGAGGTACTTTATATTATTTGGGTCTATTATGAAGGGTGTCGTTTCCCTAATTTCTTTCTCGGCTTGTTTCTCTTTTGTATAGAGGAAGGCAACTGATTTATTTGAGTTAATTTTATACCCAGCCACTTTGCTGAAGTTGTTTATCAGCTTTAGTAGTTCTCTGGTGGAACTTTTGGGATCACTTAAATATACTATCATATCATCTGCAAATAGTGATATTTTGACCTCTTCTTTTCCGATCTGTATCCCTTTGATCTCCTTTTGTTGTCTGATTGCTCTGGCTAGAACTTCAAGAACTATATTGAATAAGTAGGGAGAGAGTGGGCAGCCTTGTCTAGTCCCTGATTTTAGTGGGATTGCTTCAAGTTTCTCTCCATTTAGTTTAATGTTAGCAACTGGTTTGCTGTATATGGCTTTTACTATGTTTAGGTATGGGCCTTGAATTCCTATTCTTTCCAGGACTTTTATCATGAAGGGGTGTTGAATTTTGTCAAATGCTTTCTCAGCATCTAATGAAATGATCATGTGGTTCTGTTCTTTCAGTTTGTTTATATAATGGATCACGTTGATGGTTTTCCGTATATTAAACCATCCCTGCATGCCTGGGATGAAGCCTACTTGATCATGGTGGATGATTGTTTTGATGTGCTCTTGAATTCGGTTTGCCAGAATTTTATTGAGTATTTTTGCGTCGATATTCATAAGGGAAATTGGTCTGAAGTTCTCTTTCTTTGTTGTGTCTTTGTGTGGTTTAGGTATAAGAGTAATTGTAGATTCGTAGAAGGAATTCGGTAGGGCTCCATCTGTTTCAATTTTGTGGAATAGTTTGGATAATATTGGTATGAGGTCTTCTATGAAGGTTTGATAGAATTCTGCACTAAACCCATCTGGACCTGGGCTCTTTTTGGTGGGAGACCTTTAATGACTGCTTCTATTTCCTTAGGAGTTATGGGGTTGTTTAACTGGTTTATCTGTTCCTGATTTAACTTTGATACCTGGTATCTGTCTAGGAAATTGTCCATTTCCTGAAGATTTTCAAATTTTGTTGAATATAGGTTTTTATAGTAAGATCTGATGATTTTTTGAATTTCCTCTGAATCTGTAGTTATGTCTCCCTTTTCATTTCTGATTTTGTTAATTTGGACGCACTCTCTGTGTCCTCTCGTTAGTCTGGCTAAGGGTTTATCTATCTTGTTGATTTTCTCAAAGAACCAACTTTTGGTCCTGTTGATTCTTTCTATGGTCCTTTTTGTTTCTACTTGGTTGATTTCAGCTCTGAGTTTGATTATTTCCTGCCTTCTACTCCTCCTGGGTGTATTTGCTTCTTTTTGTTCTAGAGCTTTTAGGTGTGCTGTCAAGCTGCTGACATATGCTCTTTCCTGTTTCTTTCTGCAGGCACTCAGCGCTATGAGTTTTCCTCTTAGCACAGCTTTCATTGTGTCCCATAAGTTTGAGTATGTTGTATCTTCATTTTCATTAAATTCTAAAAAGTTTTTAATTTCTTTCTTTATTTCTTCCTTGACCAGGTTATCATTGAGTAGAGCATTGTTCAATTTCCACGTATATGTGGGCATTCTTCCCTTATTGTTATTGAAGACCAGTTTTAGGCCGTGGTGGTCCGATAGCACGCATGGGATTATTTCTATCTTTCTGTACCTGTTGAGGCCCGTTTTTTGACCAATTATATGGTCAATTTTGGAGAAAGTACCATGAGGAGCTGAGAAGAAGGTATATCCTTTTGCTTTAGGATAGAATGTTCTATAAATATCCGTTAAGTCCATTTGGCTCATGACTTCTCTTAGTCTGTCGACATCACTGTTTAATTTCTGTTTCCATGATCTGTCCATTGATGAGAGTGGGGTGTTGAAATCTCCCACTATTATTGTGTGAGGTGCAATGTGTGTTTTGAGCTTTAGTAAGGTTTCTTTTACGTATGTAGGTGCCCTTGTATTTGGGGCATAGATATTTAGGATTGAGAGTTCATCTTGGTGGATTTTTCCTTTGATGAATATGAAGTGTCCTTCCTTATCTTTTTTGATGACTTTTAGTTGGAAATTGATTTTATTTGATATTAGAATGGCTACTCCAGCTTGCTTCTTCTGACCATTTGCTTGGAAAGTTGTTTTCCAGCCTTTCACTCTGAGGTAGTGTCTGTCTTTGTCTCTGAGGTGTGTTTCCTGTAGGCAGCAGAATGCAGGGTCCTCGTTGCGTATCCAGTTTGTTAATCTATGTCTTTTTATTGGGGAGTTGAGGCCATTGATATTGAGAGATATTAAGGAATAGTGATTATTGTTTCCCTTTATATTCATATTTGGATGTGAGGTTATGTTTGTGTGCTTTCATTCTCTTTGTTTTGTTGCCAAGACGATTAGTTTCTTGCTTCTTCTAGGGTATAGCTTGCCTCCTTATGTTGGGCTTTACCATTTATTATCCTTTGTAGTGCTGGATTTGTAGAAAGATATTGTGTAAATTTGGTTTTGTCATGGAATATCTTGGTTTCTCCATCAATGTTAATTGAGAGTTTTGCTGGATACAGTAACCTGGGCTGGCATTTGTGTTCTCTTAGGGTCTGTATGACATCAGTCCAGGATCTTCTGGCCTTCATAGTTTCTGGCGAGAAGTCTGGTGTGATTCTGATAGGTCTCCCTTTATATGTTACTTGACCTTTTTCCCTTACTGCTTTTAATATTCTTTCTTTATTTTGTGCGTTTGGTGTTTTGACAATTATGTGACGGGAGGTGTTTCTTTTCTGGTCCAATCTATTTGGAGTTCTGTAGGCTTCTTGTATGCCTATGGGTATCTCTTTTTTTAGGTTAGGGAAGTTTTCTTCTATGATTTTGTTGAAGATATTTACTGGTCCTTTGAGCTGGGAGTCTTCACTCTCTTCTATACCTATTATCCTTAGGTTTGATCTTCTCATTGAGTCCTGGATTTCCTGTATGTTTTGGACCAGTAGCTTTTTCCGCTTTACATTATCTTTGACAGTTGAGTCAATGATTTCTATGGAATCTTCTGCTCCTGAGATTCTCTCTTCCATCTCTTGTATTCTGTTGGTGAAGCTTGTATCTACAGCTCCTTGTCTCTTCTTTTGGTTTTCTATATCCAGGGTTGTTTCCATGTGTTCTTTCTTGATTGCTTCTATTTCCATTTTTAATTCCTTCATCTGTTTGATTGTGTTTTCCTGGAATTCTTTCAGGGATTTTTGCCATTCCTCTCTGTAGGCCTCTACTTGTTTATTAATGATTTCCTGTGTTTCCCTAAGTGTGTTCATGTCTTTCTTGAAGTCCTCCAGCATCATGATCAAATATGATTTTGAAACTAGATCTTGCTTTTCTGGTGTGTTTGGATATTCCATGTTTGTTTTGGCGGGAGAATTGGGCTCCGATGATGGCATGCAGTCTTGGTTTCTGTTGCTTGGGTTCCTGCGCTTGCCTCTCGCCATCAGATTATCTCTAGTGTTACTTTGTTCTGCTATTTCTGACAGTGGCTAGACTGACCTATAAGCCTGTGTGTCAGGAGTGCTGTAGACCTGTTTTCCTCTCTTTCAGTCAGTTATGGGGACAGTGTGTTCTGCTTTCCGGCGTGTAGTTTTTCCTCTCTACAGGTCTTCAGCTGTTCCTGTGGGCCTGTGTCTTGAGTTGACCAGGCAGCTTTCTTGCAGCAGAAAATTTGGTCTTACCTGTGGTCCCGAAGCTCAGGTTCGCTCGTGGGGTGCTGCCCAGGGGCTCTCTGCAGCGGCAGCAACCAGGAAGACCTGTGCCGCCCCTTCCGGGAGCTTCAGTGCACCAGGGTTCCAGATGGTCTTTGGCTTTTTCCTCTGGCGTCCGAGATGTGTGTGCAGGGAGCAGTCTCTTCTGGTTTCCCAGGCTTGTCTGCCTCTCTGAAGGTTTAGCTCTCCCTCCCACGGGATTTGGGTGCAGAGAACTGTTTATCCGGTCTGTTTCTTTCAGGTTCCGGCGGTGTCTCAGGCGCAGAAGTCCTGCCGCTCCTGGGCCCTCCCCCACGGGAGCCCAGAGGCCTTATACAGTTTCCTCTTGGGCCAGGGATGTGGGCAGGGGTGAGCAGTGTTGGTGGTCTCTTCCGCTCTGCAGCCTCAGGAGTGCCCACCTGACCAGGCAGTTGGGTCTCTCTCTCACCAGGTCTGGGAGCAGAGAGCTGCTGCGGGCCGGGATCCGCGGGTGTGGGACTTCCGGTAAACACAGACCGTGCCTCCTAGAGAAATTCTGCTTCCGTGTCCCAAGCTCACCAGGCAGCTTTCTTGCAGCAGAAAATTTGGTCTTACCTGTGGTCCCGAGGCTCAGGTTCGCTCGTGGGGTGCTGCCCAGGGGCTCTCTGCAGCGGCAGCAACCAGGGAGACCTGTGCCGCCCCTTCCGGGAGCTTCAGTGCACCAGGGTTCCAGATGGTCTTTGGCTTTTTCCTCTGGCGTCCGAGATGTGTGTGCAGGGAGCAGTCTCTTCTGGTTTCCCAGGCTTGTCTGCCTCTCTGAAGGTTTAGCTCTCCCTCCCACGGGATTTGGGTGCAGAGAACTGTTTATCCGGTCTGTTTCTTTCAGGTTCCGGCGGTGTCTCAGGCGCAGAAGTCCTGCCGCTCCTGGGCCCTCCCCCACGGGAGCCCAGAGGCCTTATACAGTTTCCTCTTGGGCCAGGGATGTGGGCAGGGGTGAGCAGTGTTGGTGGTCTCTTCCGCTCTGCAGCCTCAGGAGTGCCCACCTGACCAGGCAGTTGGGTCTCTCTCTCACCAGGTCTGGGAGCAGAGAGCTGCTGCGGGCCGGGATCGTCTGTGTTCTTTCAATCCAGAACACTTACCTTATTCACCTTTTCTACAACAAATACATCTTTACCTTTATAGTCAATTTCACCCAAGTTCTCAGGACAAGAGCAAAATGAAGCCCAATTCTTGGACAAAATTAAGTATGGACAGCTTCCATTTCACTTCCTGACCAAGATCTTGTTTTTCTGTGAAACTTCATGAGTTGGGCCTCTACTGTCTCCATGTCTCCCAACATACTTTTCTTCTAGGTTCTGACAAGAATGGCCTATTAGATTCTAACTAGAGCATTCAAGGATATTTCTAAACCAATGTTTCAGATTCTTCCACATCCCAGCAACAAAACAGGGCCTAAGAACCACATGGTCAGGTTTATCAAAGCAATGGCCCTCTTCTAGATACCAATTTTTCTGTCTTTTTTGTTACTCAAATTAGATATCTTAAAGAGAGCAACTTAAGAGAGAAGTGTTTTCTTTGGCTCACAGTTCAAGGGCTCAGTCCATCATGGTGGGAAAGCCAAGGTAGCAAGAACTTGGAGCAGCTAGTCACAATGCATCCAAAATCACAAAGAAAATGATAAATGAATACCACTGCGCAGCTCCCTCTTATTTTATACAGTCTAGGATCGCACCCAAGAAATTACATCATTTATTGTAGGTGTTTCTTTCTGCCTCAATTAGTGCAATCAAGATGATTCTTTACACACATTCTTATGTGATTCTAGATTCTGTCAAACTGATGATTAATCGTCATCATTAACACTAAGGTATCACACAACCAAAACTACATCCTTCTTTTTTCTTTTCCCAGATCAGAGCCACACATTCATCTACTGAATTAAACTCCCTAAAGAATCATTTAAGTATTCTTGCCAACACTTCCAGACAAGTCAATTTTCTATGTTTCAATGGCAATCACCTTGATATCACTCACCTCCGAGTAGAGACTAGACGTTACTTTCTCCTCTCATATATCTGGTCTACGGAGTTTGCTGAAAGAGAAAAAAAAAACTTTGTTCAGAGAAGCTTCATGGCAAAATCATGATCTCTAACTATATGTTGTCCCCCTGTTTTCTAATGTTCTTGTTTTTATTGTTGTTGTAAAATAAGTACTATATTTATCATTTTAGTATCTTGCATTAAAATTTAAAGGTACTTTTCTGAACATATACAGTTCTCTTTGAAATCCTTTTTATTCTTAGCCATTTTCAAGGAAAAACATCTTTAGATTTGAATATATAACCTGAAGTATCCAAAGAAGCAAGAAAAGTAAAAGAAGACTTAGGGAGTGAAAAAGAAGCTCTAGAGAGGGAAATAATGGCTACAAGTGCTATGAAGGTGTAATGGAAATAATTAGGTGAGCTTTAATTGGGGAATGCGAGGAGAAGGTGATACAGGAAGATAAGGGTAAACAAGGGACCCATAACACCAAGGATGTTTGAAAAGATTACAGGACCACACATTATTATATAAGCTTACTTAAAATAATACACATTATATGTATATATGTATGTGTATAAATATATTTTTAAAATAAAAACCAATGGTTCTGGTTTATTCCTCATTACTTAAAAGGAAAAAACATAGCAACTGAAATGTCTATTTCTGATCACATACTCCATATTCCCAACTCTTGAATCCATCAAATGGGCTGCTTTTCTGAACACTGCCTGTACCTTCTCAGAACATCTGTTTTATTTTTAAGTTAAAAAACCAAACAAACTCAAAAAATCAATTTACATCAAAGCATAGTACACAGTCACTATTACTGATGCCAAGAAGTGCATGGTACATGCTGACAGAAGACTGATATAGCTGTGTCCTTAGAGAGCTACCAGAGCTTAAGAAATACAGAGGCAGACACTTGCAGCCAACCATTGAACTGAGAACGGGGTCCCCATTGGAGGAGTTAAAGAAAAGATTGAAGGCCCAGATGCCCTTCAACAGAGGAATGGATTCAGAAAATGTGGTACATCTACACAATGGAGTACTACTCAGCTATTGAAAACAATGACTTCGTGAAATTCATAGGCAAATGGAATGAACTAGAAAATATCATCCTGAGTGAGGTAACTCAATCACAGAAACACAGACTTGGTATGCACTCATTGATAGTAGATATTAGCCAAGAAGCTCGAATTACCCAAGACGTAATCCACAAACCACAGGAAGCTCAAGAAGACCTTATGACCAAAATGCGGATGCTCCCACTCCTTCTTAAAAGGGGAAAAAATATCCATAGGAGGGGATATGGAAGCAAAGTTGAGAGCAGTGACTCAAGGCCATTCACTGTCCCACATGTGGCCCATATATATATATATATATATATATATATATATATATATATATATATATATATATATGGATATATTTATATCCACCAAAACTAGATAAGATTGATGAAGCTAAAAAATGCATGCTGAAAGGGACCGGATATAGATCTCTCCTGAGAGACATATCCAGAGCATGTTCAATACCAAGGTCAATGCTAGCAGCAAACCACTGAACTGAGAATAGGACCCCTTTGGGGGAATTAGAGGAAGTATTGAAAGAGTTGAAGGAGCTTGCAACCCCATAAAAACAACAATGCCAACCAACCAGAGCTTCCAGGGACTAAACCACTACCAAAAGACTACATGGACTGACCCAGGGCTCCAACTGCATAAGTATCAGAGAATAGACTTGTTGGGGCACCAGTGGAAGGGGAAGCCCTTGGTCCTGCCAAGGTTTGGACTCCCAGTGCAGGGGAATATGGGGGGGCAGTAAGGGGGATGTATGTGGGGAATACCCATATGGGGGAGAGGGATGGGAGGGGAGGAGGGCTTATGGACAGGAAATCAGGAAGGGGAATAACATTTGAAATGTAAGTACAGAAATATATCAAATAAAAAATTTTAAAAAAGAAAGGATTGAAGGAGCTGAAGGGACTTGCAATCCTATAAGAACAGCAATGCCAACCAACCAAAGCTCCCAGGGACTAAACCACTACCCAAAGACTATACATGGACCAACCCATGGCTCCAGTTGCATATGTAGCAGAATGGCCTTGTTGGATAGCAATGGGAGGAGAAGCCCTTGGTCCTTCCAAGGCTGGATCCCCCAGTGTAGGGAAATGTCAGGGCGGGGAGGTGGGAAGTGGTAGGTGGTTGGGTGAGGGAACACCCTCATAGAAGAAGAGGAGGGGGAATGGGATAAAGGGTTTATGGACGGGAAACTGGGAAAGGGGATAACACTTGAAATGTAAATAAATAAAATCATATCTAATAAAAAAGAATTCAAAAATAATAAAGGAATTAATAAAATGAGGGGCTAAAACTCAATGGAAAACCTCAGTAGCAGAATGGATCATATGGAAAACAGACCATCTGGGCTGGACGGTAACTTAAAAAATGTATGAGTGGAAGATGGGGAATCCCTAGGACATCACAAAAAGACCAAATCTTTGAATTACAGGTGTAAAGAAACAAGAAGACAACACCCAAGACATAAAAATTTTTCAATACAATAAAATAAATAAATGAAAACTTCCCAATGTAGAAAACAGTGATACCTAGCTGGTTTTATTGAACATCAAGATAGAAAGTACAAGAAAAGAAACTTCCCACAGTATATTATAATTGAAACCTAAAATCATAGACAACAGGAAGGGTATTAAAAGCTATAAAAGAATAGTATCAACTACTATAAAGTCAGGGTCTTCACAATAGCACTTGATTGTTCAACAGAAGCATTTAAAACCAGAAAAGCTTGGAAAGATATGTTCTAGGTTTTGGAAGAGTACAGCTGCCAACCCAGACTATTAAACCAGCAAATCTATATGTTAAAAGTGAGAGATGAATGAAAGTATTAACAATAAAAGTATACTAAAGAATTTATGGTCACTAATCCACTTCTACAGAGGATATTGGCAGGCCGAAAAGAGTGATAAACACATCAGGACTTCACTTGAAAAAAATATTCTGGTTGCCTTGCTCTTCATATCCAATTACTGCAGGAACCTCAAGTGACTCTATTTTGTGACTCAGGGTCTGAAACACTCAACATTCTCCCTTTGTTTTTATACATACATACCTCATCACTTATAGTAATGAAGAAAAGTCATGCAGTAAGTTCTTCTAATATGCTGCCATATAATAGAAAGTGGACACAGTTAAGGTAAATCTCATGTTTTGCTCTAAGGTTAAATGTGTGGTAAACCCTGAATATTAACATCAAAGTTATTATTAAATACCACCTTAGAACTTTCATTTCTCCCATAAAATATATGTACAATTAAAAAGAAATTAGAAGGACATGTTACATACTTAACTAAATTTTGATTTTATGCTACATCAGAATTCAAATTTTTCAGCTTAATAAGCATGTGTAAAGATTTGAAATTGTTAAAATTAAAAATGTTGAAAGCTCAAAGTTCTGTGTATATCAATCAGCTTTTCCTGATGAACAAAATTGCTCTGTAGTTTTCTGAAATACATCATGAGGCATTTATCTCCTTGTCATTTGATTGACTGGATATCATCCATTCTAGACTAAGTTCTGGCTTAACTCAAATCTAAAGGTTGGATTCAAATGTGGTTTATATAAGTGTTGTCCTCTTTGAACCAAAGAACTAGCTAAAACAAGAGTGTTTCAGGACAGAGGTACAAGTACATGCAGCATGTCAACTGTATGAAAGTAATTGTAGCCTGTGTTCACATTTATTCAGCTATATTCTATGGGTCCCAGCTAGTGATATGGACAGAGTCAACATGAATGATGAAGTAGCATATGAAGTTCTGTGAATACATAGAAGGAAATACTGATCACTTGGTCAACAACAAGTTATTCTGCCTTAACAGACAATCGTCTGTCAAATTTTACTAAGATGACCCCTCCCCACAAAAACCTGATACTATTAGAACACAGATGCTATTTTATTTTTGATAGAATTTTACCTCTAGTAGATTCATTATCAACTGAGAATATTATGTCAACCATTTTACCAAACATGATATAATATAGGTAGCATACCAAGGCATAGCCTGTATTAAACCTGTTCAGAAAATTCAGCCTATAGGTAGACAAAAATCATGTAACATAAACCCAGTTTAATAAGACAAGATTGAACTTTCTCATGTAATTAACTGAATGCAATATTTGGAAATAAAAATATTATAACAATTCTTTGGGGAGATTTTCCTACTATTGTGATTTTAAAAAAAAAAAGCACTAGTTGAACTATTCCTATTCTGGGATAGTCTGTTCAATCAACAGTTATAACTTCAATTACAACTTCAAAGTAAATTTTTTTGCTAGTCTGGTCCATGAATATTTTGTAAACAACATCTAATGCATCTTCACATTTCTGTGTTTTATAAACAGTTCAACAAATTAGATGTCAAAAAGTCCTAAGGGTGGAAGTTTCCTGATAAGAGGAATCTCGTAAAGAAATTATGGTATTTTTAGAAACCAGAATGACATTTCCATCTTTTATTTGTTTACCACTTGAACTTTAGAAACTATATGCCAATGCATTAAAAGTCTTCTTAGTCGTTTTCTTGGTGGTTTTCCAGCCTACTAAAAAATTATAGATTCACAACAGTTCAAGGACTTCACAATTCACTAAAATTGGCAAATGTCTGGAAAAGCTTTTTTTATCCCTACGATATTCAGGGCTTACTTAGAGCCTCTAAAACTATAATTGACCACCTTTCGGCTTGAAATCTCTCAACCTGTAGAATTTATTAATAAATTCATTATTTTCTAGTGTATCCTTAATTTTACCATATATAAATTATGGCAAAGAGATAAAAAGTGATTCTGATTTTTAAGATGCCATCAATAACAGCAGTTCTCCCAGCAATGGCAATTCCAAGTGCAGATCTGCCCAGTGGTTATGAAAGAGCTTCTCTATACATTAAGCCTCATGAAGGTACCCAATCATGATGGCATAATTCCAAGAGCTGTTTTATTTCTTTTTACTGGTGTGCGTCACATTTTGGGGAGTTGTTAATGCCTTCCTTCCCTCACATAATTTAGGGAGTTATTTATATCTCCCTGATACTCTTTAGGTTTCTGATCAGCTATATTTTATCATACATAGAGGAAAAAATACTTAGATACTTAAAAGGTTAGACTTTTGCTGTAACCATAGTGGTTTTGTCACAGCATGGACAGAGAAGGGAAAGAAGCCAACATGAAGCAGGGAAAGGAAACTCAGCAGGCAAGAGGGCAAAGTTTTTTAGTAAGAAAATTATATTGCACAGGATGCACACAAAGTACACTGTACTGAGCAATCAATATATGTAAAATCTGGCATTTAGATGGCATCTTTTATTCAAGAATTCAAGAAACTTTGCAGATACAAAGTACACTTTCCTATCAACTTTCACGTGGACAAAGAAGCAGTTATTTCAGAGTATGTGTAACACAGACTTGCAACAGAGGAAACAAGAAAGCATGAGTGGTCTTATCAGATAGAAATATTGTCAGTTAAGATCCTTAATATCACATATATCCTCAATACAATCCAGCTGTATTAATCTGCTTAAAACCAACTGATCCTACATTGTTAGAGTAGGACAAGTAGGACTGTGTGTCAAGGAACATTACCTAATCTGCCAGAAATCATAAGCTACGAAGTATTTTTTCCCAAGTGGGACAATTTGGCATTTTTGGACATTGAAAACTGCAGTAAGAGAGGACTTCATTTTGTACGAAACACACACGCATACACCACAGATTCATCTATGTGTTTCACTATTAAAATTAAATAAATACTTAAATATCAAGGATATTAACAAAACAGAAGAAAAGTTGCATAAATAAAATATGAGTCAAACTCAGAACTAAAATAATTAGAGGTATCACTTACTATTAAAAGACAAATTTTACTTATTTTAGAATATATACATTTGGGATAAAATTGATGATCATTGTTAATAAACTGACAAATGATAAGCAGACTTCTTATTAGCTTATGAAACTAGAATATAGAATAAGAAGCTTCATTGTAACATTTTGATATATATATGTATATATACATCAAAATATATATGTATATATTACCTGACCCCTGATCCCCTCCTACTAGTATCCTCCCTTTGAGGAAACTAAATTTTCATTTGCAAGTGGATAGCTTGTGGGTTAGGAATGAGTACAGCGGTCTACTTCTCTTCTCAGTTCTAGTCATCCATCTGGTACAGACCCATGTAGGCCCTTTCTATGCTGCTTCTGTATCTTTGAATTTATGAGTTCTTTTCATGTTGATTTAAGAGACCTCGTTTTCATGGTGTCCTCCATCCTTTTAGTTCTTACACTCTGTCTTCTCTTCTGCAGGGTTCTCTGAGCATTGAAGAGTGGATTTGATAGAGACGACTCATTTAGGGCTGAGTGTTCAAAGGTCTCTCAGTGTGTTTAAGAACGTGTATGCCCAATGTCTGGCTGTGTGTCTCTCTGTTTGTTCCAATATGCTGTAGGAGGAAATATCTCTGAGGATGGCTGAAAAGGCCACTGTTTTATTCTGAGTATAGCAGAATGTCATTAGAAGTCATTTTATTGCTATGGTTTTTTGTTTGTTTGTTTGTTTGTTTTTTGATCGTTTTCTTTTTAAAGAACAGTATCATTTGGTTTTGTCCTAGGTCCCTCGATTATCTCATTTCAGGTTCTTAGTCACTCAAACAGTGTCTGGGTATGGTTCACACCCTATGGAGTCAGATATTCAAGTCAGATATTGGTTAGTTACTCCCACAAGCTTTGTGCCGCTATTACCCTAGCATATATTGCAGGCAAGACACCATTGTAGATGGAAGAGTAAAAGTGTTTATGGCTGGTTTGGTATTTACTGTTTTTATTGTTTTTGTTAGAATGTAGGAGTGAAGGCTCTATGTAGCTATCATCTTGACTTATCTATGCTCCATAAATTATGAGTAATATACAGTCTTGATGTCAGTTTAGAAAGAGCAAACTATAGTCGTGGCAACAGCCTGGGTTGCTTGGAGACTATAGTGGGATTCCTTCGGCCAACAACTAAATTAGATGTAATCTAGTCCCAGTACTGGAAGCTTCATATGGTGACTACAGATGTCTAATTGGGGGTCTGTCTCCCCCATTATTTGGAAATTTCATTTAGGATCCCTCCATATATGTACATATATTAGAAAGCTTCTATTATATTAGATTTCCATATAACTCCTTAAATAGCCCTTAAATTTAGCTGTCTTTCCTATAGAGTCTTTCTCATCTCCCTCTTCACTCACCATTTCCACTTGATCTTTCTGTTCTAATCCCCCAATCCATCCATAAATATCTATACTATTTCCCTTCCTGGAAAATCTATTTGCCATGATGCAGTTCTATACTCTGTGGGTCTATGGATTACAGTTAGGTTATCAATAGCAAAACAGCTAATAACCACCTATAAGTGACTACATACATTTATGGATTTCTTGGTCTGGGTTACCTTACAATGATTTTTTTTCCTAATTCCATTTATTTATCTGTAAAATATCTGAGTAATAGTCCATTGTGTAAATATACCATACACTCTTTGTCCATTGTTCTGTGTAGGACACCTAGGCTGCTTCCACCTTCAGACTATTATGAACAGCACAACAGGAATGAACACGGTCAAGCAAGTGTCTTTGCGGTATCCTTTGGGTATATTCCCAAAATTGTTTTAGCTGGATCTGGAAACAAATCAATTGTCAAATCCATGTGGAATCACCACACTGATTTCAATTCTAACTGTATCCCAGCAGCAGTGAAGGAGTGTTCTCTATACTTCACACCCTTACCAGCATTGGCTGTCACTTGTGCTATTGATGTTAACCATCCCGACTAGTGTAAGCTGAAATCTCAAAGTAGTCTTTATTTGCATTTCCCTGATGACTGAAGATGTTGAAATTTAAGTGTTTCTCTGATATTTGAAGTTTCCTCTACTCATACTTTGCTTTTCAAATCTGTGCCCCAGTGTTAATTGGGTTGTTTTTATTGATAACTAGTTTTTGAGTTCTTTATATATTTGGGGTATTAGCCTGCTATTGTTGTGTAATGTGTATGCTACCATTTTATTTGAACAATTGTGAAATGACAAAGCTTTTCAGTTCCATAAGGTCCCATTTATTAATTGTTGTACACAATGCCTATGTTAAAAGTATTATGTTCAGAAAGGCTTTGCCTGTGACAATAAGTTCGAGACCATGCCCCAGTTTCTCTTCAGTCAGGTTCAGTGTATCTGATTTTATGTTGAAGTCTTTGATCAATCTGGACTTAAATTTTGAGCAGGGTAATAAATGTGGGTCTATTTTCATTCTTCTATATGTAGACATTAAGTTCAATCAGCATCATATGTTGAAGTTGCAATCTTTTTCTCCCTGTGTGCATTTCTGACTCCTTGATCAAAAATCTGGTGTGCATCTATAGGAGTATGCGTTTGTGTCTGGATCTTCGATTCAATTCTATTGATCAATGAGTCTGCCCTTTAAGAATACAATGTTGTTTATATTTATAAAACTCTGTAGCACAATTTAAATTGGTGATGATATCTCCAGCAGTTCTTTGATTATTCAGGATTGTTTTAGGTATCCTGTGGGGTGTGTGTGTGTGTGTGTGTGTGTGTGTGTGTGTGTGTGTTTCCACATGAAGCTGAAGATGGTTCTTTCAAGATAAGCGAATGCTTGTATAGGAATTTTGATGGAGATTGTATTTAATCTGTAGAATGCTTTTGGCAGATAGCAATTTTTACTATATTAATCATACTGATTCACGATCATGGGGGAATCTATCTTTTGGTATTTTGTTCAATTTATTTTGTTTAAAAGTTTGTATCATATAAGTCTTTTACTTGTTTTGGTTACAGTTACTCCAAAATACTTTACATCTGAGGTTATTCTGATAGGTGCTATTTACCTTCTCTGTCTGTTTGTTGTTGATGTATAGGAGAACTACTAGTTTGAGTGAGTGAATTTTATATCTAGCTACTTTGCTGAAAGTGTTTATCAGCTTTAAGGAGTTTCACAGTGGAATTTTTGGATCTCTTATATATACTTAGGATACTATCATATCATCTGCAAATAATACTTTGATATCTTCCTTTCCAATTTGTATTCATTTGATCTCCTGCAGTTGTCTTATTGCTCTAGATTAAATTTCAAGTACTATATTGAATAGACATGGAGAGAGTACAACCTTGTCTTATTCCTTATTTTAGTGGAAATGCTTTGAGTTCCTCTCCATTTAAGATGATGTTGGCTATGGTCTTGTAAACTGCTTTTACTATGTTGAGGTATGTCCCTAGTATCCCTATTCTCTGAAGGACTTTTATCATGAAAGAGTGTTAGATTTTGTCAAAGGCCTTTATTTTTAACATCTAATGAGATGATCATGTGTATTTTTCTTTCAGTTTGCTTACATGGTGAATTACATTTACTGATTTTCATATATTAGGCCATCTCTACATAACCGGAGTGAAGCCTACTTGATTACAGTGGATGATCTTTTTGATGTGTTTGATGTGTGATGATTGGGTTTGCAAGTATTTTATTGAGTATGTGTTCATAAGGGAAATCAGTCTCTAATTCTCTTTTGTTGTTGAGTTTTTATGTGGTTTGGACACAGCACAAAGATGGATCATGTTTTGCATCTATTCTGTTAGTCTGTGTCTTTTATTGGAGAATTGAGAGCTATCAATTACCAGTGTTTGATGATTCCTGATTCCTGTTATTTTCTTCTTGTATGGTGTGTGTGTGTGTGTGTGTGTGTGTGTGTGTGTGTGTGTGTGTGTGTGTCCCCTCTTATGACCTGCTGATCTGGGATTATTTATTTCCTGTGTTTTGCTTGGTGTGGTTAGCCCATTTAAGTTGTAGCTTTCCTTCCAGTACCTTCTGTAGGCCTGGGTTTATAGATAGATATTACTGCTTAAATTTGGTTTCATCATAGAATACCTTAATTTCTCCATCTATTATGATTGAAAGTTTTGGTGAGTGTATGACCCTATGAGTATATATGTGAGTATTGTGGTCTTGTAGAATCCAAAGCACATCTCTCCAGGCCCTTCTGGCTTTTAGAGTCTCCAATGAGAAGTAAGTATAAGTCTAATAGGTTTGCCTCTATCTGTTATGTGGTCTTTCCCCCTTGCAGCTCTTAATATTCTTTCCTTGTTCTGTATGTTTTGTTTATCATGTGCCAAGAAGACCTTCTTTTCTGGTTCAGTTTATTCAGTGTTTTGTCTGCTACCATGGTAGACATCTCCTTCTTTGGGTTAGGGGAATTTTCTTCCATGATTTTGTTGAAAAATATTTTCTGACCTTTGACATTGGCTTCTTCTCCTTCTATTTGTTTTATTCCTAGATTTGGCCTTTTCATAGTGTCACCGATTCCCTAGATGGTTTGTACCAAGAGTATTTTAGAGTTAACATTTACTTTGACTTAAATATTCATTTCTTTTATTATGTCCTCAATGTTTGAGATTATTTCTTTCATCTCTTATATCCTGTTGGTCAGAATTACCTCTGTGCTTCCTGTTTGAGTCCCTAAATTTTTCAATTCCAAACTTCCTAAGTTTTGTTTTCATTTTATTGACTATTTCTATTTGCAGTTCTTGAATGTTTTGTTTATTTCCTTCCTCTGTTTATTTGGGTTTTTATAGATTTCTTTAAAGATTTCTTTTTATTCTTCCTCTTTAAGTAGCTCTATCATATTCATGAGGCTATTTTAGGGTCTTTTTCTTGTGCTTCAGCTATGTTGCAATATCAGAGCCTATAGAGCTTTGGTTGCTCAACACTAGTGGAAACATATTGTCCTGGCTCTTTTACTTGTGTTCTTATGCTGCCACCTAGGCATCTGGGTTTGAGAAGATTGTAATTCTGGGTTCTGTTACATTTTGTCTTGTCTGTGTTGCTGGGTATTTTGTTTCTTAGTTTCTGTTGCCCTCTCAGGTCCTTAAGAGAGGGTGGTGGTTTTGTGTTGCCTGCTAGAAAGTTCTTCTGGGATACTGATAAGTTTGACCACTGGTGGTTCCAGGTAAAATGTGTTTCTAGGCATTAAGAGCTGACATTTAAGAATATAGATGGGCTAGGAAGGAGGTGGGCAGTTGGAGGTTGAGAGGCCAAAAGAGATAGAAAAGCTGGGTGTTCAACTTGGATCTGCACAGTTCAATGGGAATGGGGGCAGTGAGTGAGGACAAGAGGCTGCAGGCATTCTTCTACAGAGCTGTGGTTGAAACTAGGGTATTGAATTTGAAGGAGAGGAGAGAGAGAGAAGATCTGAAGCTTTACTATCTGCTTTTCGGGCCTACTTGCGTCTTTGGCAGGTTTGGCTGATGGGTTCCCCGAGAATACTTGCAAAGTTGGGGGCTAGTATATTATGATGAGTTGGAAGAAGGAAGTTTGGAGAAGATATTGTGATCAATTGGAGATGGGGGCAAGGAAAAATGGGATACCTCAGTAGGTGTTCTGCTACAGAGATGGGGTCAAGACTGGGAGATTGGATTTAGAGGAAAGAAGGCAGATATGAAGATCTGAATTAGCTTCCCTGCTAGGGTGGCTTGCAGTTTTCCAGGGAATTCCTGTTGGAGTTGGGGGGCTGGGATCAACCAATAAATGGGTGAAAGGAAGTTTGGGGGAAAGAGGTGACTTGGAAATGGGGAAAGGAAGGACACTAAATTACAAGAGGTAGTCTGCTACAGAACTGGGGATAAGACTGAGACATGAGTTAGGGGAGGAAAGTTTGGAGGGGAAGTTCTGTGTGATCCACTGATTATTTCTTACATGCACTAAGTGTACTAAGATATTTTCCTTTCATACATAATACCTAATATTATTTAATAGAAATTACAATATTAACATTGCACAGTGGAATCTAGTAGTATATACAAATACAAATGAACAAAACAGCAACTCCAAAAATTGTAAATGTTTACTTTATAGAGGTCTTGTATATATTTCTTGTATTTAAACCAACTTGACTTATTTGCTCACAATCTATAGAAACTTTGGATAAAAATAAAGTCTTTAAAAAGATTTATAATGCTAATAAAATGTATATATTTTTAAAAACAACCTTCACTGCTTTTTATTTTGTTTTGCATTTTAACCTAAGGGCAGAGAAGGGTGTTGTAGCTGTTGCTAAGATTTGTGTGCCAGAAAATATAAACACATATACACACACAGAGTTTTGAAAAGGAATTTATAGTACTTGTGTACCATCCATAGAAGTGAAATAACAAAATAAAGACAGATGGCAAGGAATTAATCTAACACCTAACTTTAACACTTTTCAGCTATGTTGCCATTGCATACTTCTCTACTGTACTAATTCAGATTTTATCTTGACATTGATTTGAAAATTATATGCATCTTTCAACACCATCTGCTGAATAAGTGTAATTCAAGGGTGTGGGCAGAACCACCATGGGATATCAACAACAATAATTATGATTCTACTGTAATATCTCTCTAATGGGAAAAGGTGGTTAGTTGGACTAGCATCATTGCTTGCCCAATTATTGACTAAAATCCAACTGGCACTTCTCCCCTTCAAATGATTTTGCAAAAACAGAGAGGCATAATGCAAATAGTTGTTTCTGATTTATATATCTTTTAAGTAAGTTTTCCACTTGAATTGAAAATCAATAAAGCTTTATAAATAGACATTTTAGTTACATTTTTCCTGTCAGAAGGATTTCAAGCCAACGGAGAACAAGGAGATTTTGACTGTGCCAAGTGTGGAAATTGGACTGAATATTCTGTGTACACAAAGCCAAAAATACACATACAAACCAAATGCCGTGCTTCCAAACAAACATCTGAAGTACCAAGCTATCCTTACCCAATTATTCAGTCCAAACCTTAGAGTAAATCTAGAATTTTAGCTCATTCTTAGTCAGGATTCATAGAAAAGGTTGTAGCAATGTCAAAATCGTGTATGAATCATACATTTTAGGCTGCCCATTGAGGAGAAAATGAAACATTAGATTATGATGATGCAGAGAGGTTTAATGCACTGTTTTGACAGTCTTCAGATACTTAAAGTAAGAGAAAACCTTTCAATAATAAAGCAGAAACAAAGATGAAAATATAGCTAAGTAACTAAGAGTATAATGGAATATATTTGAAGATATTTTGACACTTCCCCCCAACAGTACTCTTTTTGGAAATTTGTAAACTAGAGAACATGCATTCATGAAATGAAGAGAGAAAACAACAACATTTTCAAAAATAGTTTTAAAACTCTACCAAGCAGCATGTTTACAACATTAGCATTAAGGCTTACCAAAGAGTATACATGGAGGGAGCCATGGCTCCAGCTCCATTTGTAGCAAAGGATGGTCTTATCTGACATCAATGGGAAGGGGAGTCCCTTTGTTCTGTGGAGGCTTGATGGTCCAGTGTAGGGGGATGCTAGAGCAGTGAGATGGGAGTGGGTAAGTGGGTAGAGGTGTACCCTCATAGAGCAAAGGGGAGGAAAGGGAGGATGGGATGGGGGTGTTGTAGAGGGGTGATCGGGAAGAGGGATATCATTTGAAATGTACGTGAAGAAAATGATTAATAATAAAACATGTAATCATAGCTAAAAAAAAAAAAGGAAAGGAAACAAAAGCTTCTGACACAGTTTTGTTCTTGTTGTAATAGCCATGTATTCACTAAACCCCAGAAGGGGTTCACCTTCTTTCTACATTCTTATTTATTAGCAAAAATATTGAGTAAATAATACAATAATCATTGTCCTAGGAAAGATGCTATAAGGATACCTTTACTGGCATTAACTCAACATTACTTCCTAAATAAGCTAGAGTATTTGAAAATTAAAATTTGGGTTGAAGAGATGGTTCAGTTGATAACAACACTGGCTACTCTTCCATAGGACCTGAATTCAAGTCTTAGCACTAACATGGAAACTCACAACTGTCTGTAACTCCAGTTCTAGAGTATCTAACACCCTCATACAGATGAGTACAGGCAAAACACCAATACACATAAGATGAAATTAGATGAAATGTTATAAAAAATTAAAATTCCATTGCAAATAGATTGTAGTGAAAATATTGGTTTCTTGAAAAACAGAAAAATATTATGGGAAAATGTTTTCATTTTAATCCTAGTTGTGGGTATATGAGGATGCTTCACAGCCAGAAACTATGACTTGCCTCAGGCTCTAGCATGAGTGTGAATTTGTCAGCTGCACATAGTTTCTGTGAGTGTATGTTTGGAACTCTGGAGACTTTTCAGAGACTATATAAAGCCTAGAGCCCCAATATAAGGAGCTGGTTGGCTAGTTAGTGGATGGATGCGTTGGTTGCTGTTGGCTGTGGTTTGTTGAAGTTTGCTAAGTCATCATATGTGAATAGATGAAAAAGAGAAATTAAATATCCTGATGGCAAAGACCAAACTTACCTTAAAGAACTCCCTAATTAGTAAGAAGCAGTCTAACAATACTGTGGCCCCTTTCCCCCTCTACCCTTTTTTCTCTCCAACCTAGTGTTAAGGGGTTGATAGGGTTGAATAGGTGGGTGGGGTGAAAGAAAAGAATTACAAAGTAGCCAAAAATCTGGCTACAGTAGGTTGCTCTCTACAAACTGAAAGCAAGACCCCATTGTTGAATGTAACACCTACACAACTCACAAAACAAAGAGGAGTCAACCTAAGTTATTGCCTACATACAGCATTGCTGCCACCCGCACCTGTTCTAGCCTCTTTGGTACAGGAAAATACCATGCACGCTACCAAAAGAAAAACATCAACTTAGCCACAAACCACAAACCCTTTTATGTACAATGGTGTCCTACCTGCAAGATATGATATGCTAGGGCAGTGGTCCACAATGCTTGTGAGAATAACCAATCAATATCTGATTTGACTCAAGGTCCAATCCACAAAATGGAACTCATGCAAAATATTCTTGGGTAGCTAAACATGTGAGACTAGATAGCCTAGGGACCTGTTATTTTTTGGATAGTTTATGTGTTTACATTTCAAATGTTATTCCCTTTCCCAGCTAAGCCTTCTACCATTCCCCCTCCCCCTGCTTCTATGAGGATGCTCCACCTCTGACCCACTCACTCCCTCCTCACCTCTCTGGCATTCTCATACACTGGGGAATGAAGCCTTCATAGGACCAAGGAGGAGACTCCTATTGACGCCAAACACTACCATCTCTGCTATATGTATAGCTGGAGCCATGGGTCCCTCCATGTGTATTCTTTGGTTGGTAGTTTAGTCCCTGGGAGATCTGGTGGAGTCTGATTGGTTGATATAGTTGTTCTTCCTATGGGGTTGCAAACCCCTTCACCTCCTTTAGTCTTATCTTTTTCTAACTCTGCCATTGGGGTTCCCATGCTCAGCCTAATGGTTAGATGCAAGTATCTTAATCTGTATCAGTAAGGCTCTGGCAGAGTCTCTCAGGAGACATCCATATCAGGCTCCTGTCATCAAGTACTTCTTGGCATCCACAACAGTTTCTGGGTTTGGTGGCTGCATAATGGATCCGCAGGTGGGGCAGTCTCAGGATGGCCTTTCCTTCAGTATCTGCTCCACATATTGCCCCAGTATTTCCTCCACTGAGTATTTTGTTCCCCTTTCTAAGAAGGACTGAAGCATCTACTCTTTGGTCTTCCTTCTTCTTGACCTTCACATGGTCTGTGAGTTGTATATTGGGTATTCCAAGCTTTTGACCTAATATCCACTTATCAGTGAGTACGTATCATGTGTGTTCTTCTGTGATTGGGTTACCTCACTCAGGATGGTATTTTCTAGTTCCATTCATTTGCCTATGAATTTCATAAAGTCATTTTTTAATACCTGATTAGTACTCATCATGTAAATGTACCACATTTTCTGTATCCTTTCCCCTGTTGAAGGACATCCAGTTACTTTCCAGCTTCTAGCTATTATAAATAAGGCTGCTATGAACATAGTGGAGCATGTGTCTTTGTTATATGTTAGAGCATTTTTCGGGTATATGCCCAGAAATGGTATAGCTTGCTGGGAGTGATGCCCTTGAAACCCTCCATTATTGATGTTAATAGTATAGTTAGAGTTAAGTATGACTGGGTTCATGGAAAATCCCCAGTCAGCTGCAGAAGACTAATACAAATCTGGTGGTCAGGATGAATAATGATATGATAAAGTTGTGACCTTGCTGAGAAATACATCTGATGTCAAGATGCCCAAGGTGATGATCTATAACCTTTCTGAAAAACCAACATCATGCTGACTAATGATATGACCAACCTGTAACCTTTCTGTAAAACCAATATCCTGCTGACATCAGCTGACCACACGAATACTGTGCCCTTGGCCTGTGTAAATGTTTCATATTTACCCCCTCCCTCTGTTACCCCTGTTATGGTATAAATTCAGCCTTGGGAAAAAATAAAATTGTTGCCTTGATCAGTAAGGCAACAGGACTCTTGGTGTCCCTCTTCGCATCTCTTGTCCCCCATTCTCTTCCAGGTATCCTCAGCACCCTTGTTGACAATAGCTGGGTCCTCAAGTAGTACTATGTTCAATTTTCTGAGGAACCACCAGACTGATTTCAAGAGTGGTTATACCAGCTTGCAATCCCACCAACAATAGAGGAGTGTTCCACTTTCTCCACATCCTCACCAGCATTTGCTGTCGCCGGAGTTTTCTATCTTAGCCATTCTCACTGGTGTGAGGTGGAATCTCAGGGTTATTTTGATCCTGATGACTAAGGATATTGAACATTTCTTTAGCTGCTTCTCAGCCATTCCATATTTCTCACTTTGTTTAGCTCTGTATCCCATTTTAATAGGGTTATCTGACTCTCTGGAGTCTACCTTCTTGAGTTCTTTGTATATATTGAATATTAGCCCTCTATTGGATATAGGATTGGTAAAGATCTTTTCCCAATCTGTTGGTTGCCATTTTGTCCTATTGACAGTGTCCTTTTCTTTTCAGAAACTTTGCAATTTTATAAAGTCCCATTTGTTGATTCTTGATCTTAGAGCATAAGCCATAGGTGTTCTGTACAGGAAAATTTCCCCTGTGCTTATGTGTTCAAGGGTCTTCCCCATTTTCTCTTCTATTAGTTTCAGGGTATCTGGTTTAATGTGGAAGTCCTTGATTCACTTGGACTTAAGCTTTATATAAGAAGATGAGAGTGGATCAAATAGATTCACTCTTCTATATGCTAACTACCAGTTGAACCAGCACCATTTGTTGAAAATGCTGTCCTTTCTCCACTGGATGGTTTTTAGCTCCTTTGTCAAAGATCAAGTGACTATAGGTGTGTGGGTTCATTTCTGGGTCTTCAATTCTATTCCAGTGATCTACCAGCCTGTCTATGTACCAATAGCATGCAGTTAAATTTCTTTCTTTATTTCTTCCTTGACCAAGTTATCATTGAGTAGAGCATTGTTCAGCTTCCATGTGTATGTGGACCTTCTGTTGTTTTTGTTGTTGAAGACCAGCCTTAGTCTGTGGTGATCTGGTAGGATACATGGAATTATTTCAATCTTCCTGCATCTGTTGAGGCTTTTTTGTGAATGATTATATGGTCAGTCTTGGAGAAGGTACCATGAGGTGCTGAGAAGGTATATTCTTTTGTTTTAGGATGAAATATTCTATAGATATCTGTTAAATCCATTTGGTTCTTAACTTCTGTTAGTTTCACTGTGTCTCTGCTTATTTTCTGTTCCCATGATCTGTCCATTGATGAGACTGGGGTGTTGAAATCTCCTACTATTATTGTGTGTGGTGTAGTAAATGCTTTGTGCTTTAGTAAAGTTTCTTTTATGAATGTGATTGCCCTTGCATTTGGAGCATAGATATTAGGATTGAGAGTTCATCTTGGTATATTTTTCCTTTGGTGAATATGAAGTGTCCTTCCTTATTTTTTTGGTAACTTTTGGTTGGATGTTGATTTTATTCATTATTAGAATGATTATTCCAGCTTTTTTCTTGGAATACTTTGCTTGGAAATTTTTCCCCAGCTTTTTACTCTTAAATAATATGTCTTTGTTACTGAGGTGCTTTTCCTGTGTGCAGCAAAATGCTGGGTCCTATTTACATATCCAGTCTGTTAGTCTATGTCTTTTTATCAGGGAATTGAGTCCATTGATGTTAAGAGATATTAAGGAATAGTGATTGAGGTCCTCATTTATTTTTGTTGTTTGAGGTGGAATTATGTTTTCGTGGCTATCTTCTTTTGGGTTTGTTGAAAGAAGATTAATTTCTTTCTTTTTCTAGAGTGTAGTTTCACACCTTGTGTTGAAGTTTTCCATCCATTATCCTTTGTGGTACTGGATTTGTTGAAAAATATTATATAAATTTGGTTTTTCACATGGAATATCTTGGTTTCTCCATCTATGTTAATTGAGAGTCTTGCTATATATAGTGGCCTGGGCTGGCATTTGTGTTCTCTTAGGGTCTGTATGGCATCTGCTGAGGATCTTCTGGCTTTCATAGTCTCTGGTAAGAAATCTGGTATAATTTGATAGGTCTGCCTTTATATGTCACATGACCTTTATCCCTTAACGCTTTTAATATACTTTCTTTGTTTATTGCATTTTGTGTTTTGACTATTATGTGATTGGAGGAATTTCTTTTCTCATCCAATCTATTTGGAGCTCTGTAGGCTTCTTGTATGTTTATGGGCATCTCTTTCTTTAGGTTAGGGAAGTTGGCCCTTTAAGTTGGGAATCTTTGCTCTCTTCTATATCTATTATTCTTAAGTTTGGTCTTTTCATTGTGTCCTGGATATCCTGGGCATTTTGGATTAGGAGGTTTTTGCATTTTTCATTTTGCATTTTCTTTAACTATTGTGTTAATGTTTTCCATGGCATCTTCTACCCCTGAGATTTTTTTTTCAATCTCTTATATTCTGTTGCTGATGCTTGCATCGATGATTCCTGATCTCTTTCCTAAGTTTCATAGGTCCAGAGTTGTCTCTCTTTGTGATTTCTTTATTGTTTCTATTTTCATTTTTATAACATGAATGGTTCTATTCAATTCCTTCACTTGTTTATGTTTTCCTGTAACTCTTTAAGGGATTTTTTTTTGTGTTTCTTCTTTAAAGGCTTCTCCTTGTTTACCTGTATTCTCCTGTATTTATTTAAGGGAGTTATTTATGTACTTCTTAAAGTCCTCTATAATCATAATGAGATGTGATTTTAAATCCAAATCTTGCTTTTCCAGTGTGTTGGGGTGTCCAGTACTAGCTGTGGTAGGAGAACTGTGTTCTGATGATGTCAAGTAGTCTTGGTTTCTGTTACTTCTGTACTTGCCTCTCTCAATCTGGTGATCCCTGTTGGTCTTGCTGCCTCTGACTGGATCTTGTCCCTCCTGTGGTCCTGTGAGCCTGTGATCTTAGGAGTCAGAGCACTCCTGACACCAGCTCTCTCTGGGTAGGCTTTGGTTCTGGAAGGCTGTGGGACAGCCCTAGCTCTGGGTATAGTTGGAGACCTGAGGGATCCTATCCCAGGCTGCTCCTAGGTTCCTGTGTCCTGTGAACTCCTGGAGGCTCCCTTTACAGACAGTAGAGAAAAAGTGGGGTCTCACCTGTGGGCTTAGCAGTGAGCATACTCCTGGGAGACCAGCTCTCTCCAGGAAGGTTTTTCGGTCTGGAGGGCTGTGGGACAGCCTTAGCTCTGGGTGCAGATGGAGACCATAAGACTAGGGACCTATTCTTATCATCAAAAAAATTACCATAGCAATAAACTGACTCCTAATGATATTCTGTTATTCTTATAGATCAGTGACTTGCTCAGCGTCCTCCTGCAATATATGGGAACAAATGTTACCATAAGACTTACAAGCCCACATTATCCAGAGAGTGAGAATACTCAGCCATAAGTAGGATGTGTCTATTAAATCCCTCCCCTGCTGGGATCAGGGGACCATGCAGAAGAGAAGGCAGAAAGAATGTAACAGACGGAGGGGAAGGAGAATACCAAGAACACAAGGCCCTCTAAATCAACATGAACAAAGTTTATATGAATTCACAGAGACTGAAGCAGAATGCACAGTGTCTGCATAAGTCTGTACCAGGTCCTCTGCATACATATTATGGCTTCTAGTTTAGTATATTTAATGGAATTCCTGAATGTCAAAGAGAGTGGGTCTCTCTGATTCTTGTGCCTTCTCTTGGGCTCTTTTTCCTTCTGTCTGTTTGTCTTGTCCAATTCTGATGTGTAATTTCTTTTATTCTATTCTTTTATATTACATTACATTATATCGCATTACATTATATTATCCTAAGGAATAAGTCTGTTTGTTTTCTAATGAGAGGCATAAATGGCCTGGATCCCGATGGAAGGGGAGTACAGGGCGGAACTGATTGGAGTACAGGGAAAGGAAACCCAAGTCATGATTAGTATGTGAGGAAAACTTTTATTTTCAATAAAAGCCAAACAGAGAAAAAGTTTTCCCCAACATCTTACCATTGAATAAAGAGGCAAATTATTCTCCTTATAAAAAGGAGTCCCTTTATTACAAAAGGATTTACATAAAATAACATTCTCCTGCAGCTTTTGGTTGGTTGGTTGTCTTTGGTTAGTGCTGAGAGTCAAACCCAGGATTTTGCATGTACTAGACAAGTACTCCACCACCAAATGACATCCCCAGCCTTTCCTGAAACATTTTGTCAATGTGTTCATGACCCAGAAGTAGTTATCTACCAACCAGAAATTATAGTAAATCTTAAAGCATCAGACAGAATTACTGAATTGTAACTCTTGTAGTAATATCCTAAAAGGAGTATACATTGAGTTTCTTTATTTATTTTGTTTGCTGGGGTTTTGGTTTTTGTTTTTTTTGTTTGTTTGTTTTTTAGTATGTAACTACCCAGCATGGAAGTAGGAAGACTTTGTGTCTGCCCTGCTGCTGAAATGTGCTTGTGAAATGTAGCAAACTCATGTCTCAACTGAGAAGGGCATCCGCCATGGCTCAGCACTTGCTATGGACCAGAGTGCCACTTGCAATTTCCACTTGTAACATGACACCAGGAAAGAACCCCCTGCTTGGGCTCAGTTCATGGGCCTGTTTGACACTTTCAGCTCTGCTTTGTGCTCTGCTTTAGATCTCCAATGTGAAGAGAAGTCTGTGTACTGTTCAAGGGGGTCAATATGATATGATGGTAGGTAGGAGTATCTTTTAAGTCAAATGAGAGGTTTCATTCACCTGTAGCAATCATGGGCTATGTGTATCAAACTGAACACCAAATGATTTTTATGTCCATATGCTGGGTTTAACTATGAATATTTTTCAAATTATAAGTATCTGTCAACTACTTTGATATGATAATACATAAATAGAATGTAATTTAAAAACACTTTAAAAACCTACAATCATATAAGTTAGTAGTCAAAGGTTCTGAAATTTTCTTGGACCACATGGCACACTGTGAATTTTAAAGAGGTTATATTTTTCAGAGTTTTAATTATCTGAGATTTTGTACTGATAAAATTATAAATGCAAAATAAAATGTAAAACTGCATGATTGATGACCTCATTGTGGTTTATTCTTAGGTGAACTAAAATGTTGTATTCATATAAATATGTATACTTTGCTTTTGTTTGGATATAGTGAATAATATTACCTAGCATTATAAAATATGCTTGCCTGAGAAAATTCAGTTATGTTCACTGAAATGTACTTGAGGTATTTTCTTTCCATCACATTTTAAAATGTTTCTATTTCTATTTTATTTACAACAATAAAATAGCAGTTTATAGGCATTTCGTAAATTTTGATAAAATATGGCTTCCTTTTTAAAAAAAATTAGTTTCACTGTCTACACATATAATTCACAAAGTTTATTCAAAAAATACCAGAAAATTCCCTATAGTTCTGTATGAGAAACTGGAAACAGAATAGACTAAGCTGCTACATCCCATTCCCTTTATGAAAGCTTTTTACAAACTTGTAAAAGGGGTTCATTTGTACACTCTGTAAATACTTGGGCAAGTAGGTATAAAACAGGTTTCCAAGCCAGGGCAAAGATCATGGAAGACCAAGAGAACTACAGTGAAATCACAAAAGCATGCATGATGTTAGAAGAACATTTGTACACCTTGTGGCAGATTGCAGAAAGTGGGTATTTTCATCAAATTTTGAATGCTAACAAGTAGAACTGTTATTTTCAAGGCTAAAAAAATGAAAGTACAATCAATGATTTAAGAGTTGTGTGTTGTGCTTTGTTTGGTTGTGTGTGTGTGTGTGTGTGTGTGTGTGTGTGTGTGAGGCATGTATCATATACTTTAAAGCCTCATAAAGGTTTCTGTTGTACAAAGGTAGTAAGTTCCATTCTTCTTTAATATTAATGGAAATAACTGAACAGAAAACTAAGAGTGCTATTTATTTGTGAGCCTCCCTGCTTCTTCAGCAGAGGGCACTCTGCAATGAAAAGTGACTGGAAGCAAAGATGTTGTATTTTCAATGTAGTATCCAAGAATACAGTTAAACTGTTAGAGGCAAAAGAATTGTTTCTCCACCTTAACTCACCTATGTAATGTGGTAATAGTTTTGCTACAGTGATCACAGTTATTCTGATGCTCACTCTCAGTTGCAATATCACCTAAACCTCTCAATATGCCTTCCTTGTTCTATTAGGGGCATATATGTGTAGCAAATAGATCAACAAATCAATCCTATGAAAACTGAGAAATCATTATAAATTGCCAAAAACGTCAATGTTCCTGCACACACAAAAATATTTATTAAAAAAATTGGTGGCTTTTGATGGACAAACACTATAGAATTAAGCTTTCTGTTCTGTACCAAAACAGTATTTGCTATACTTTCCTAGCCTCATTATTTTGGCTACAGCAGTCAAGTAACTTTCATTGCTGAAACACAGACAGTGTTGTACAAGAAGTATAGCTTAATAAACAGTAGTCTAGGCCCAAGTTCTGCTACTTATATACTTAATTTGTGACTTGGAGCAACTTAGTTAACCTTAATCTTGTAATGTTTTAGTTCCTCTTCAAGGTATACATTTCAGTATTTTGGGAAGAAATGTGTTTAAGGTAGTCATGTTTATTTCAAATATCAAAATGCAAGTTATATAATGTGTGTCAAGTGTTCATTCCTTGGCACAGCAAATTCTCTGGGTATTTCAGTACTTATCCTCATTAATAATTATAATACCTCTGTCATTTCCCTCTTCTTTTCATCATTTCATTATTCCATCCTTGAAACATATCCATTTTTCTTGTTAAGTACTTATTTGGATATTTTTAGAATAAAAAAGTTAACATACTCACATAAACAGTTCAACAATAAAGGACATAAAATAAAGATTTGGTAGTTTATATCTATATACTCACTTATTGGCATAACATTACCAAAACAGCACCAAAATTTAGAGGTTTTAATTTCCATAAAGTTTATATTATATTTGTGTGTGTTGGCTTTTTGGTCAATTATTTCCATCCACATTATGTATATACCATGACATAGTTGCTCCTTTCTGGATGAATGTTCACTATACATGGATTTATTGAACTACATATAGAAAATATTCCAAAAAATTAAATTGTTACTGATATGAACTATTCATTTAGGCTAATGGTTAGTATGAACAATGTCTTCTTTGTCATTAATGCATACAGGCAGCTGTGTATACTTTATATTCAAAGCATAGTCCATTGTATATGAGAAAAACCACACACTCACTTTGTTAGTATTATAATTTCAAGGATATAAGCTATGTTCTGAATTAAAATGCAGAATTTTAAAAGCAAAATCATTACCTTTCCTACCTTATCTATCTTTTTACATAGAAAGGGATATGTATGCCTTATAGACTATTTTTCGCATAGATTCTCTCAAGATTTATTAACTTAGTGAGTAACTAATGGAAACTCTTGAGAAATAAGAGAAGTAAGTGGCTTCTATAATACATCTAAAAGACTGTGTGTGTAAGTTAACGGTAGAGCACTTGCTTAGCCTGCAAAAGGCTCAAGATTCAATCCCTAGTATAACCCCCCCCAAAAGAAACAACTAGGAAATTTTAATAATTGATGAAAGCTTATTCCTTTTTCTTTCTTTTTTAAAAACCTTTTTTCAAAATGCTCTCTATCTTCTAAAGTGGTATGATTTGCCAACAGTTTCAGAGAACAGTTGTCATAAAAGACATGGCCTAAATAAATGTCTTTTCTAAACTTGGAGTTTAGCATGCAAATTTTTTTAGTGCACTGAATGCACTGTAGTGCACTAAGCCATCAGGTGGTGGCACATTAGTGGCTTCAGAAGCCTTACCAAGACTATAAATTACTCTCCAAATTTTTGGATAGAGAAATTACTATCAATTAATGCAATTAGGATCAATCTAAAAGCCTGCATGAGGTAGTGTTTGAACTGTTCACACCCCAGTAATTCAGATTTGGCAAAAAGTTAAATGGAGCACCAAAAATAGGCCAGAGAATTGTCGGCAGGTCCGATAAAACATTTCAGTGATCCTGGGTGCAATACAGTACTATGCTACCAATTACATGAGGTGGCAGCTAATGGTTCAAGGATCTACAGTATTGGGTGACAACTTGCAGCATTTAAAATGCCACCTATTAATTTTGTTGTCTGTTATTTATTTTAGATAAATATTAGTCAAAGAGCGTCAACTGGACTTCAGGCTACTAGAAATCCTCTAGATAGTATAATTTCCCTGACAGGAAATTTACTTATCAGTTTATCATTTAATGACATTTGTCATTTTTGATGGATGATAAGGTATGAGATGTTTTGACTTTTAAAATGGTTTTGACTCGTTTGCTTCTCCCATAATTTTAGATTGAAATTTATGTAAAGCATTATTTTTAAATGCATTTTTATATTAAAACGTAACCATATAAATACTAGGAAATACAACCTTTGAGCACCTAACATACCTCACACCCATGCCCCCAGGATATCAATTTCTGTCATTGCATTTTACCCTTACCACAATCGTACCAAATTGGTTCTGATGTGTTTTTCACACATACAGAAGTGGATACAGTGAATTTGAGTGATTTGATCAGAGTCACAGAATATTATCTGCCTTCAAAGCTCATATCTTACTGTACAGCTACTTTTCTACAACTACCAAAACTTCAAGAAAATCTTTTTTAAATAACAGCCTAAGCAAAAAGGAGATGGCATCTTAATTTCTGGGAATATTTAGCATTGAAATTAACCAGTTCCCCCAATCAAGAAGGAAAGAAAAAGAATGATGAATGCAAATGCCTGATTTACAAACAGGCAGAGAAACACTGAACATCATTAGTCAATTATGGATTGCTTTCACTAAAGAACAGAACAGACATTCTGACAATCTGGGGAATACAATCTTCTTAAAAATTATATATGACCTTGGACTGCTTATTTTCTTTTTTGAATCTTATTCCCTAGACATTAACATTTTGTTAAAGAAGCATTTGTTCCAGGCTGGATCTGATTCAGAGGAAGCTGACACCATCATCTATAGCATTTCCCAACCAAACCTCAGCTTCTACACTCAAATCACAAGCTGACTTTAAGGACATACAAGGCCACAGTAATGGCTCATTGATAGAGACTTTTATAGACAAGTGAAAAATCAGAGTTGCATTCCTGGAACCTTATAGTGAAAGAAGATAAGTAACTCCCAAGAATTGTCCTCTTGCTTCCATATATCTATATCTATATCTATATCTATATCTATATCTATATCTATATCTTACAAAGCGATCTCAAAACAAATCAGATTTTAGAAATACAAAACATAAGCAGAATAAAACCAGATAAAACATCACAGTTGATATTATTAATTTGTACAATTAAAATGTGTTAATTAAAATAAGTAAAAAAGGAAATTGTAAATCAATGGGAAAATGTGAAGTATTACAGAGAATTATTCCTGTCCAAAGATAAAATGAGAACACTTTTAAGTTGCAGATGGCTTTTAAATTGTTATAACAGTTTTGTGAGTTTATTTTTATTAATAGTGCATAATAATGGAAAATTCATAAGAGGAGATTTTTTTAAGTATAAAATGTAGTGCCAATGATACTAAAGGTTGCAATATTTTCTTCATTCATTCATATGTCTTTACATTATTAAAATGTTCTTATTAACTTGTATATGACATACATCCAAAAGATGCTCCCACATATAACAAGGACACATGCTCCACTATGTTCATAGCAGCCTTATTTATAATAGCCAGAAGCTGGAAAGAACCTAGATGTCCTTCAACGGAGGAATGGATACAGAAAATGTGGTACATTTACACAATGGAGTACTTCTCGACTATTAAAATCAATGACTTCATGAAATTCATAGGCAAATGGATGGAATTAGAAAATATCATCCTGAGTGAGGTAACTCAATCACAGAAAAACACACATGGTAGGCAATCCCTGATTAGTGGATATTAGCCCAAAAGCTCGGAATAACCAAGATACAATTCACAGACCACATGAAGTTCAAGAAGAAGGAAGACCAAAGTGTGGATGCTTCAGTCCTTCTTAGAAGGAGGAACAAGGGCTGGAGAGATAGCTCAGTGGTTAAGAGCACTGACTGTTCTTCTGGAGGTCTTGAGTTCAATTCCCAGCAAGCACATGGTGACTCACCACCATCTATAATGAGATCCAATGCCCTCTTCTGGTGTGTCTGAAGGTAGTGACAGTGTACTCACAATAAATAAATAAGTAAATAAATAAATCTTAAAGAAAAGAAGGAGGAACAAAAATATTCAAGGGAGGAAATATGGAGACAAAGTTTGGAGCAGAGAGTGGCCATTCAGAGCCTGCCCCACCTGGGGATCCATCCCATATTCAGCAACCAAACCCAGACGCTATTGTGCTTAATGACAGGAATCTGATATAGCTGTCTCCTGAGGGGCTCTGCCAGAGCCTTACAGATATAAATGAGGATGCTTGCAGCTAACCATTGGACTAAGCACAGGGACCTCGATGGAGGAGTTAGAGAAAGGACTGGAGGAGCTGAAGGGGGTTTGCAACCTCATAGGAAAAGCAACAATATCAACTAACCAGAATCCCCCTCCTGAGCCTCCAGGGACTAAACCACCAACCAAAGAGTACACATGGGAGGGACCCATGGCTCCAGCCGCATCTGTAGCAGAGATGCCTTATCTAGCATCAATGGGATGGGAAGTCCTTAGTCCTCTGAATGTTCGATGCCCCAGCATAAGGGGATGCTAGGGCAGTGAGGCAGGAGTTGGTGGGTGGGTGGAGGAGCATACACGATAAATAAATGCACGATAGGGGGTAGGAGGTTTGTGGAGGGGACATTGGAAAGGGGGATAACATTCAAAATGTAAACAAATAAAACATCCAATTAAAAAGGGAAAAAAAGTTGTACGAGACAGTTTTAAAGCAGAGAACAAATCAGGGAGACATTTGTCAAAGTACAAATAGTTAAACGAGAACCATCTTTAGGTCTTTGTTCTACCGTTTCTGATAGAACACTGTAGCTGAAGTTAAAGCAAGTGTACCCTCTCTTCCAAGAAAATATTCAGTAGTCATGTTTTTTTAAGCTCCTAGTAGATTTATTGGGCATTCAAATAGGTAGAAGAACAAATTTTCTTTATTTTTTTTACTTTGTGTATGTGTGTGGGGGGGGTGGAGGATCACACCATGTAGCCTTGGTTGTTCTGGAACACATTCTGCCATTCTCTGCCTTTCAAATGCTACGATTAAAGTAAAGGTGTGTGCCACCACACCTAGACAGCAAATTTTAAAAGTTACACTTTAACGAGAAAGTCATTAGGATGATCTACCACCAATTAACTGGCCAAATTAGGAAAATCTCGTAATAAACAAGAGTTTCCTTTGTATATATTTTAATTAATATTTATGCATTTCTTTGAACAGCACCTCTCAGTTTTATACTATCTCTCATCCTAACAATGAAGTCATAAAAGCAACCAGGCAGCAATTACCTTCCTTTCATAGGTGAGGAAATTCAGTTTATAAAATGTCTTTAATTTAAGTTGGGTCATAAAGCCAGCAAGTTGGAACTGTGAGTTTGACCTTAACTTTTTTGCTCTTCACACATCTTCACAAAGCTATCTGGAGATGCCTTGCAGCCCTAAAATTCCATTATTCTTTGACTAAGAAATGACTTTCAAATTAAATTCATAATCTTCTCACTCCAGCTAAATAAATATGAAAATTCCACGGAAAAAAGTCAATATGTTTTTCTAGTTCGAAATGAGAAAAAAGATTGGAGATTTTAAAAGCATAACAATCAATCATAATTTTAGCATCTCTGATAGATTTAAAAGGTTTTACATACTTCACAAAAAAGAGTGGAGCAATTCCTCAAAAGAGCATTAATAAAGCTGCAATCAAATCTTAGACAATGTATCATCACAAGACAATAGAATCCAAAGAGTTCATGATTTCATTTTGTCCCTTCCTCTAAACTATAGTAGGTGATAAACAGCAATTCTTATATGAACTTAATAGTATTAGAAAATAAGGGAGCAGCTGTTGCCTCCATTAATCATGGTTTGAAAGTACACTACCTATTATTCTTAGTATCTCAACTATGAAATGAAAATCTAAGTAAAGATAATTAAATTATAAAAAGTGAAAGAAAGATATCTTGTAAAAATTTTGACACTGATACTCTATAATTATTGATTTTGTAATTACTAACCAGTTTGTGTTAAGCAGCAATCTAAAGAATTTTAATTACCTTAGTAATTTACAAAGAAAGATGGGCTGGCTTCAAAAACATTAATTTGTCTCAAAATAGCTACAAGACTAAAATAAAAATTAATGCTGGTAATAGAGAACACACACAAACATCTTCAAATATGATTTAAAATCCAGAAAATGTAACATTATAAATCTGTGTTAGTACCTAGGAAGCTAGGAAGCCTGGAACAATGGAGAAATTGACAAAGACACAAAGCATCTCAAATTCACAGAAAAATCCAAAACTGTTAAAGAATCCATAACTATGTCAAGGCAACGGGGTAGAAATGTGAATTTTCCCAGCTGAAGCCTGAAATAATTGCAACTATAGAAGCCGTAGTGGCTGAGAAAGAGCTATCAATCAAAAATGGTAGAGTTGTACCCCCTAACCATAGAAACATGACCATGCCATTTGCTCCACACATTAAAGCATTTGGAATATTTCTCCACACAAAATCAGGAGTTCGAAAAAGAAACCCTGGTGTGTTCCTTGCAGTGGGAAAAGTAGGGCAGTACTCAGAGATCATGTTAGGCCATTATAAGAGCAGGGAAGGCCCCACACTCAGAAAGCAAGATACACTCACAAGCTGTCTAAAAATGAAAGGGCACAGCTGGATAAACTCAGACTCCTCCACATAAGTGCTGCATTCAGGAACCCTACTATCAAATTTGTACTTATTGCCACGGAAACAAGACCTCTCCTCAGATATAGGAATTATGCCTCTAGGAATAATGACCAATCTATCCTAGCAACTATCAATCTGAAAAGACAACCAAGAACCTGCAAATATTTGAGGGTGAAAATAACAAAATGGAAAAAACAAACAAAAAACACATACAAATGGTAAGAAACAATACCACGCAAAATGTAAAATAGAAGAAATAACTAGCCAACTATTAAATACAGAGCATCTAGTGAGACTGCTCCATTTAACAACAATTTTCTCTGGAAAAGAAGCAACAAAGTGCCCTGCTTGACTTCATCAAGCTCAACAGATACAAGAAAATTAAAATAACTTATATCTTACCAGATTCCCATAGATTAATGTTGGTTTTCAACAACAACAGAAACACCAAAGGGCCTACACACTCATGGAAATTGAACAACTCTCTACACAATGATCTTTGTGTCATGGAAGAAATAAAGAAAGAAATTAAAGACTTTTTAGAATTCAATGAAAATGAAGGCACAACATGCCCAAATTTATGGGACACAATGAAAGCAATGCTCAGAGGAAAGTTAATAGCACAAAGTGCTTCCATGAAGAAATTAGAAAGTTCTCATATAACCAATTTAAAGGCACACCTGAAAGCTCTAGAAAAAAGTAAGGAAGCACATTTGAGAGGAGAAGAAGGCAGGAAATAATCAAAATAAGGGCTGAAATCAATCAGTTAGAAACAAAGAAAACAATACAAAGAATCAATGAAACCAAGAGCTGGTTCTTTCAGAAAATCAACAAGATAGACAAACCATTACAAAACCTAACCAAAACACACAGAGACAGTATCCAAATAAATAAAATAAGAAATGAAAAGGGACACATAATATCTGACAGTGAGGAAATTCAAAGAATCATTAGGTATTACTTCAAAAGCCTGTATTCCACAAAATTGGAAAATCTGAATGAAATAGATGATTTTCTAGACAGATACCTCTTACTAAACTTAAATCAAGATCAGGTAAATGATTTAAACAGCTCTATAACCCCTAAGGAAAAAGAAGCAGTCATCAAATCTCCCCTGCCAAAAAAAAAAGAAAGAAAGAAAGAAAGAAAGAAAGAAAGAAAGAAAGAAAGAAAGAAAAGAAAGAAAGAAAAGAAAAGAAAGTGCTCTGGGCCAGATGGTATTAGTGCAGAATTCTACCAGACTTTCTAAGAAGAGCTAAAACTAATACTCTTCCAACTATTCCACAAAATAGAAACAGAAAGAACACTGTCAAACTCAGTGTATAAAGCCACAGTCACCCTGATATCTAAACCACACAAAGACTCAACAAAGAAAAAGAATTTCAGACCTATTTCTCTTATGAACATTGATGCAAAGATACCTTAATAAAATACTCGAAAACTGAATCCATCAAAACATCCAAAACATCACCTATGATGATCAAGTAGGCTTCATCCCAGGGATGCAGGGATAGTTCAATATATGAAAAGCCATCAATGTAATCCACCATATGAGCAAACTGAAAGAAAAAAATCATGACCATCTCATTAGATGCTGAAAAAACCTTTGACAAAATCCATCACTCCTTCATGTTAAAGGGATTAGTGAGATCAGGGATATAAGACCCATATGTAAACATTATCAAAGCAATATACAGCAAGCCAATCGCCAGCATTAAACTAAATGGAGAGAAACTTAAAGCAATTCCACTATTATAGGAACAAGAGAGGGCTGCCCACTCTCTCCCTCTCTATTCAATATAGTACTTGAAGTTCTAGCCAGAGTGATAAGACAACAAAAAGAGATCAAAGGGATATAAATCAGAAAGAAAGAAGTCAAACTATCACTATTGGTGAATGATATAATATACATATGCAAACCCCCAAAGTTCTATCAGAGAACTCCTGCAGCTGGTAAACATCTTCAGTAAAATGGCTGAATACAAAATTAACTCAAAGAAATCTGTAACCCTCTTTTATACAAATGATAAACAGGCTGAGAGAGAAATTAGGGCAACAACACCCTTGACAATAGCCACAAATAATATAAAATATCTTGGCATAACTTGTAGCAAGCAAGTGAAAGACCTATATGACAAAAACTTCAAGTCACTGAAGAAAGAAATTGAGGAAGACCTCATAAGATGGAAAGACCTCACATGCTCATGGATAGGTAGGATCAACATAGTAAAAATGACCATCTTACCAAAAGCAATCTATAGATATAATGCAATTCCCATCAAAATTCCAACATAAATCTTGACAGAGCTTAACAGAGCAACTTTTAACTTCATATGGATGAAAACCCAGGATAGCAAAAATATCCATAACAATAAAAGAACTTCTGGAGGTATCACCATCTCTGACCTCAAGCTATACTACAGAGCAATAGTAATAAAAACTGCATGATATTGGTATAGGAACAAACAGGATTATCAATGGAATTGAATTGAAGACTGAAATAACCCATACACCTATGAACACTTGGCTTTTGACAAAGAAGGCAAAACCATACAACAAAAAAGGAAAGCATCTTCAACAGCAAATGATGCTGGTCTAATTTGATGTCTGTATGTAGAAAAGTGGAAATAGATCATATCTATTACTGTGCACAAAACTCAAGTCCAAGTAGATCAAAGACCTCAACATAAAACCAGATACACGGGAGGAGACACCCTTGGTCCTGTGAAGGCTGGATGCCCAGGTGTAGGGGAATGTCAGGGTGATGAGGAGGGAGTGAGTTGGGGAACACCATCATAGAAGCAGGGGGAGGGGGATGGGATAGGGGTTTGTGGAGGGGAAACCAGGAAAGGAGATAACATTTGAAATGTAAATAAATAAAATATCCAATTACAAAAACAGATACAATAAATTTGATGAAACAGAAAGTGGGAAACAGCCCTAAACCCAGTAAAGGAGACAACTTCCTGAAAAAAAAAACCAACAATGGCTCAGGGTCTAAGATCAACAATTGATAAATGGGACTTCATGTAACTGAAAACAAAAAAAAAAAGAAAAAAGAAAAAAAGAAAGCCTCTGTAAGGCAAAGAACATTGTCAATAGGACAAAAATTGCAGCCTACTAATTATGAAAGGATCTTCACCAACCCTACATCTGACAGAGAGATAATATTCAAATATATAAAGAACTCAAGAAATTAGACACCAACCACCTAAATAGCACAATTAAAAAATGGGATAAAAGCTAAACAGATGGGAAACCAAGGTAAGAATCTTGAATAGCCGAGAAGCACATAAAGAAACTTCCAGATGCCAGGAAACTAAGAGATTCTCAGGAACCAACAGGGATGACATTAGCTGAAATACCCGACAAAGGTGAGAGAGCACCTATAAAGACAATATCCAAAGGTTAGGCACGGCCCCCAGTTGAGGGATGGGGCCACCCATCCATCTCCAAATTTTAACCCAGAATTACTCCTGTCTAAAGGAAATGCAGAGACAAAAATGGAGCAGAGACTGAAGGAAAGACCATCCAGAGACTGCCCTACCAGGGGATACAATCCATATGCAGCCACCAAACACAGACAGTATTGCAATGCCAAGAAGTGCATGCTGACAGGAGCCTGATATAGCTCCAGCTACATATGTAGCAGAGGATGGCCTTGTAGAACATCAATGTGAGGAGAAGCCCTTGGTCCTGTTAAGGCTAGATGCCCTAGTGTAGGAAAATGTCAGGGCAGTGAGGTGGGAGTGAGTGGGTGGGTGGAGGGGACCACCCTCATAGAAGCAGGGGGTGAGGAATGGGATAGAGGGGGTTGTAGAGGGGAAAACAGGAAAGGGGATAACATTTGAAAGGTAAATAAATAAAATAACCAAGAAAAAAAAGCAAACTTGGAATAGTTCTACCTCAAGATACCACTCCTGTGCAAATACCCAAAGGATTCTCCACCATGCAACAAGGACACATACACAGCTATGTTTATAGCAGCTTTATTCCTAATAGCCAGAAACTGGAAACAATCTAGATGTTCCTCAACTAAAGAATGGTTAAAGAAAAATGTGGTACCTGTGTACAATTGAATACTACTCGGATATTAAAAACAAAGACATGATGAATTTTGCAGGCAAATGGATGGAAATTGAGAATATCATCCTGAATGAAGCAACCTAGACCCCAAAGGACATACATGGTATCTACTTACTTATAAGTAGATATAAGCCATAAAATACAGGATACCCATACTACACACTACAAACCCAAAGAAGCTAAACAAGAAGGATGGCCCAAGTGAGGATACTTGTCTCACTTAGAAGGGTGAATAAAAGCATTATAGGAAGCAGATGGAGGGAGGGAACTTGGTGGGAAAGGGGATAGGAAGACAATGTGGGGTTCAGGTTCAGGTGTTGAGAGGACAGGAAAGATGGTCATAAGGCCATGAGAATGAATGGAAATCTGCAACTGATAGGGATGTAAAGGTAGGTGGCATCTTGAGGATGTGATAGGGGAGGCTCCCCAGAATCATTGAGGGTGTCCTTGTATGTGACTCACAGCATTTCGGATATGGAACCTGAAGGGGCCATCTCCTGTAGCCAGGCAGGAACAGCAGTGGAAAAAAAAGGGACACCAACATACCCACAAAAATTTGACCCCAAATTTATCCTGTATATAAGAAATGCAGGAACTGGAAGCAGAGACAAAGGGAATATTCAACCAATAGCCAATCCAACTTGAGACCCACCCCATGAGCAAGCATCAATCCTTCACACTGTTAATGATACTCTTTTATGTTTGCAGACAGGAGTCAAACATGGAGGTCCTCTGAGAGGCTCCACCCAGCAACTGACTCAGAGGGATGCAGACACCCACAGCCAAACAGTAGGTGGAGCTTGAAGACTCTTATGGAAGAGTAGGAGGAAGAATTGCAGCCCCAAAGGAAATAGGAAGTCTACAGGAAGACCAACAGAGTCAACTAACCTGGACTCTTGGGCCTCTCAGACACTGGACTACCAACTAAAGAGCATACACGGGCTGACTAGAGCCCCAACCCTGCACACATGTAGCAGATGTACAGCTTGGTCTTCATGTAGGTCCTGAACAACTGGAGCAGGGGCTATCCTAAAAGCTGTTGCCTGTCTTTGGATTATGTTCTTCTAGCTAGGCTGCCTTATCTGGCCTCAGTGGGAGGAGTTTTACCTAGTCCCACAGAGACTTGAGGTGCCAGGATGGGGCTATACTTGCTTGGGGGTTTCACCTTCTCAGAGAAGAAAGGGGGAAAGATTGTGAGAGGGGGTGACTGGAAGTCAGGCAGTAAGTGGGATGTAAAATGAATTTTTTAAAAATAGGTATCATAAGAACCAAATGCAATGGCAATCTTGAATTGGTTCTTTAGGAAATAAAAGGACTTTAATAAGAGTAGAAAAATTCTAAATGGTTATTTAATGATAATGAAGAATGTTACTTTACTTCTCTTTTTACAAATGTGCCCAAAAGTACCAGATGGCATCATGTCAGAAAAACAACTTGAACAAGAACACAAGAATATTCTGTTATCTTAGAAAGTTTTCTGTAAAATGAAAAGTATTCCAAAATAAAATGTTTTTTGAAACCAAAAAAAAGAAAGAAAAGAAAAAGAAAAAAGAAAAGAAGCAACAAAATATCTGAAAATGTAAAATCTCATAGTCACTCCCTAAATCTCAATAGGTTGGCTGAGATTATGTTTAAAATAAGGAAAGTTGAATCAATAAATTTCCCTGAGTACAATGCAGAGGAATTAAAAAGTATGAGCCCCAAACTAAGGCATATAGGGCAAATTCACTGGTTCCAATAGCGGATCTACTAGACAGGGGTTGAGAAAGATAAAGTGGAAAATGTTTGTTGGACTGAGAAAAGATGACTCCTCAATTTGTAATATCCAGCAAGTGTTAAGAAGTAATAGCCAAATGACACATAGATAATTATTGGTAAAATTTCTGAAACATCATAAAATCTGAGAGGTATTGGCAATAGGACTGATAATATGGTTTTTGCTAATGGCATGAGATTTGAGAAAACAAAAGGAAAAAGTCTTTATACTATTCTTCTAAAGGACAAATTGAAAATGCAGTGATCAATCTAGTCATATGTACCAAAGTTAAAATGAACTATTCCCTAACAGTGCAACTGTACTCACAGGAATTTATTCTTCTAGTGAGTTTGCACTGACCCAGATTATATACATAGAATCATACAGACCTAGCTAACTAGAGAAGGTCTATGTAAATTAAAAATTATTGTGTTCTCTATATTTTTTAATGCTGGAAATTAATACAGTGACAATTACTCCTTAACCAGCCCTTTCCCAAATAACCACACAGAGATCTTTTAATATGTCAAAGCCTTAGGCCTTACCTGGGCAGACTCTCAATTAGCTCATCTAAATTAACCCTACCACCCATCCAGCCATGTTGCTAGCTAGACCTTCACATCTGTCTCGTCTCATGTCTCCTGGTGAAAAGGTTTTCATCCTTCTTCTAGGGTTGAAAAACTATGGACTGGACATTGTAAATGTATAGCATACATTATTATTTTCATTATTGTTATAATTGTATTCAATCTGTATTTGAAAGAAAAGGAGCCTTTTATTGGACTAAAAAGGGATTGTAGAGAGAATATGTTGTATATTGTATGGATGCATTACCTGTTAATTAAAAGAACTGTGTGGCCTATAGGGAAGGATAAAATAGAAGGTGAGACATTTGGGAGGCAAAAAGAATTCTGGGATAGAGCCAGGTGCAGAAGATTCACCTGGGAAGCTGTGACAAACAAACACAGGGTGCCTGAGCACAGGTAACCAGCCACATTACAGAATGTAGATTAGAGTAAATGAGTTATAATAAGTTGTAATCTAGTCAGAAAAGAGCCTAGCTATATGGCCTAAGTGTTTGAAAATATATTTTGACTCTGAGTCTTATTTCTAGGAGCATAAAGCTGGGAGGAAGAACCAAGACCAAACTTCTACAGGCCCACACATACCTGTGCAAGTTGCCGTTACCTAACAATCCCTATTTCACTACCTCATTTCCTCAGACATCCAACAAGCTAATTGCAACATAATTTCTTCCCTAACTATCCATCTTAGACTACCAAATTTATTTCCATATATGTCAAATTTCTCCAAGCTTATGAACATTTGTTTACATCTATAAATAAGATAACTATAGGATGTAGTGATGGGGGCATATTTTTGTACATCAAAATGTTTTTTCATTCAAAGTAACAAGTAATACTGGAGGATGTCAACCTGGAATAATTAAAAAGGGAAGCTTTTCTCATACCGAATAAAGATATATTTTTTCTCCCATCTAAATTTATTATTTTCTTTTAAACAAATAGCATAATAAGGACTGTGATGAGTCTCCCAAAAGAGTAAGATATATCTACACATAGTCTGAAAGGAGAAAAGAACACGAGTATAAGATGAGAAAAGACACAAAGAAGAGACTGGAAAAATTAAGTCTACAAACTCCAGGTTGCCTGGAAAGAGTAGGAGGGTCTCTTGTATGAGCACAGCGTGGGTCTGCTTTAAGCTAATTCAAAACCCTTCCAAATGAGCTTATTAGATTCTAATTTGGTGGCTCAGAACCTAATAAGAATTCAGATCAAACTGTTCTTCTTTCTCGAAGAGACAGCATTGTCAAAGAGCCAAAATTGGAGTGGGTGTTTAGGGGATTGAGTTATACAGCTTTCACATTATGATTCACCTCTCTACAGCAAAGCCCTTCCCCCATCACAATAACATCTGCCATACATTTTTATTCAAATTCCTCACTACTCAGGGCAATCAGAAGCTAAAGAGATGCTCCTACAGAAGTGACCCCAGCAAAAATAGAAGTCAATAACATGGCCAGCTGACATAGAAGATGTCAGGAAGTGTGAAATGATGAGGGCAAAGAAAAAAAGGAAAACCTGTGTAAGGCAGAAAAGTAATGATCACAGGACAGGATGAAAAATTAGGGCAATTATCTGGATAATTCAGCCTCAAAACTCTCTTCCTGATGATTGACATAAATGTGTGTTTTCTTTTCTCAGCTCCATTTTCACAGTAGATGGCACACTGGAGCTGCAATAAACAGCATTCTATTCTTCATCATTGATATTTATAAGAAGTTTAAAGGAAATACACCTTCTTCACTCACTTTAAGCTTTATACCTACTGTGAATAAATTTTTAAAAATATGATGTTATGTGACAGTATGTCTAAGAAAGAAGATAAAATTACCTTCTTGCCTGGGATGTTCTTTGCCTGTGTTATCTGAATATTGATCTGCCTTCTCCAATTCTGCTGATAATTAGAATTGGGTCCCCAGGAGTTGCAGGTTTAAAGCCAACTTGAAGAAGATAGAGAAGTAAGTGTAAGATTTGTCATTTCCATTGTCTTTCCAGTTTACACAAATTTGCATATACCTTTCATGCGGACACATTCAATTAACAATTTTTATATTAAAGGAATGTTAAAACCTGAAAATAGAGCACATACATTTAGAAATCTTTAAAATTATCTTCAAACCATTCATGATGTGGGTGTTTTGTAATCTTACTTGACCAAAATGGAGTAGGGAGAAATGAACCATTATTTTCTAAGCATCTAATTTATCCCATGTTCAATCTGACCCAGTATGTTCTTTATAATTTAATCTTTATACTATACAGAAGTTACAATGTGATAAATAAACGAGGCTAAGAAAAAGCTAGTAGTTCAACCTCAAGTCAGACAGCTCACAAGTGACATGCATGGTCATGTGACCAAATGAAATCCAACTTGCTCTGTAGCCTACATGTCTCTTCACAGGTAAATGAGTAAAGAAAATGTGGTACATAGATGCAAGGAAATTTTATTCAGCCAAATATAAGGAAATCAGGGAATTTGCAGGGAATGGGTACAATTGTAGATCATTATATTAAGTGAGAAATATGTCAGATTCAGAAAGACAAATACCATTTCTTCATAATATTTCTCTCAAATGTGGAATGTAGATAGAGTGGGAGAAGGGAAGGAGAGAGCAAGAAAAGAGTGAGATATAATACCATGTATGTATGAAAATATCATTGCTTGCTAGGTTTAAAATATTTTAAAATTCTGACATAAGATTCACTGGTATGCAAATCATTAAGGGATGTATATCTGTACAGCTATGTAAGGATGCATAAAGTGACATAAAAAGCAATATACTATCCAAATAGGATAGGAAAATTCTTTAGTTTCTGATTGAGCAAAATGGCATCCTGGCATCAGTGGGGACATGAGTATAGAAGAGAAATGTCCTTTCTTCTCTTTTCCATTGTAAACAAGGATAGACTCCAGGAAACGATCAACATTCTTGGATTTTCAACAAACAATTTCTACTCTTCCTAAGAGATGCTACATAACTTCTGATATCCAATAACTGAAAATTATCCTGAATTACAAACATGAACTAAAGACAAGGAGGGCAAGGATAGGTAAGAAAAGTACACTTGGTGAGGAAACCTAGTCTACTGTTGAATGTTCTTCTCCAATATGTACTTGTTATCTGTAATGGATCCTGTCCTTATAGTAATACAATTATAGGATGATTGAGGGATATCATAGTTATTCATCGACCTCCATGATGGTGAAGAAGGAGAGGGGCCCACTGAAATGAAGAGCTGGCTTCCTCGATTGAGTCTATAAAGATAAACTTAGTTAGCAAGCATCTTGGTTATAGTTATCATTATTATGATCAAACACCTGATAAGCAGCAGTTTAAATAAGGAAAGGTTTACTTCGGCTCACAATTTGAAGGTATGCTTCATCATTGCAGAGAAGGTGTTACCAGCAGGAGCGTGACGCATCTGGTCAAGGTATATTCTTAGTCAGAAAACAAAAATGAATGGTAGTGTTTTCTCTTATTTATTCAGTCTAAGAACATAGCCCATTGCCAACGTTTTTGATGGGTCTTACCACATTATTTTATATGATCTGGTTAATTCCCCCACTTACATGCCCCAAGATGCATCTCCTAGGTGATTTCAAATCCAGTCAAGTTGACACTGAAAATTACCCATCACAGCTACTGTTAAGAAAAGTTGTAGTATTTCCTACCTCTTATCACTTCCAGGAAGGAGACACTGAAATGTAACATATACTTATACGCATTGCCACTGTTGAGCTCTCTATGTTAAGTGCAGGGTAAATCAACAAGGTATTTAATTTCCCAGAATTACTTACTGAGGCTTATGAGGTGGAATTTTTTCAAAGTATTATTCTATATTGATTGACATTTGTTCATTTTCTATTAAATATTTTCTCAGTCTATATTTCCCAACATCAATCCACATATTGATGACTCTGAATCATGATTGCTATGTTTTGAAACCTTGGTAGTTGCCTTAGCCTTTGTGATCATTGTTATTGAAATAATACAATGCCTAAGAATGAGTAATTATAAATAAAAATGTTATTTTGCCTCATGGTTCTTGAGGCTGGAAAGTCTAAGATCATGATACCAGCAACTGTTGTTTGGTTCTTGACAAGGGTCTTGTGCTGCCTTAACTCGTGGCACAGGGTGGAAAGGATTAAAGGAGAATGAACTGAAAGAGCTAAACTCTTTCCAAAGGAAAGGCATGAACTCATTCAGAAAGCCTCTGCCCCTCTTACAGACCTCACAGTGCACCTCACCTCTCATTGTTGCTACGTTGAGAAATTGAGGAATAACATTAGATTTTTGTTCGAAAAAATCCATATTCAATTCATAACAAAAATTCTCCTACCAATCAAGGACCATTCACTCCTTTAGGTGCCAAAACTAGCGATTTTGGCAATCACATTGAGAAATTTGATATTGTTCCTTAGTGCATCAAAAATAACAATGATAGGCATTCTAAGTAGTAATAGTGATAGTTCATTCTGAGAATCAGCAGGCAAATGAAACTTACTTTCAATATATTATCCAAGCTAATATATTATTTGAATGTTTGTTTCTGAACATTAGTAGAGGACTGTCCTAATAAATATGGACAGAATTTCACTCTTTATTCAACAGAAAAGACAACATGTTAGAAGTATTGAAAGTGCAAAATTTTTTGTGGTGCTGTGGATCAAACTCAAGACCCCAAAAACCTTTGCCTACATAGGATTAGACTAGAAAGCTAACTCATAAAGTGCTTCAGCTAATAAATCCTTTCCCAGCTTCTATCAGCTAGTTGCTGATATGACTACAAACCAAATGCTAACATCTCAGAAGATAACAAATGACATTAAATAAGATGATAACCTACCAATGTATTTCAGACCCAGTAGCTATTATTTTCTGTTAAAATAATATATATTTAACTCAGAACAAAAAATGACACTTATGGTGAAATATAATTATGACAACTAATAATATAGACTTATAATAAACAAAATCCTGAAAAAAGTTTACTAACTAATGACAACTGGCACTGTCCCCTATATTTGACAATGTGAAAAGACAAGCAAAGTAACTTCCATCCACTAAGTTTAATCAATAACTAACTCTATCTTGAATTTTAGCTGATTCCAATTCTATGTAACTTTATCACAAAATCATAGTTAACTTCCAGAAAGGAAATAGCTTGCCCTACTCCTAACTCTTATGATTAACTGTCTTCCCAAACAAGTGGGGGAATTGTCTTTTTGTCAGATACTGTATAAGCTCTTTTAACCATAATTCATAAAACAATGCACCAAGATTGGCATTATAGTACATTAAATGCAGAATCAGCTTGGTACTCCTCTTCTCATTGTCAAGTAAGAAATTGTGAAGATAAATGAACCCTGGGAATTTTAAGATCTAGAATGTGATGCCAGCTGGTGCATGGAGGAAACAAATTCAATCAGGCTACCTGATGCTTCCTGCTGCTGCCTGGAGCAGGGCAGTCTGCATGCTTGTCAAAGGACCCAATTTATCCTTGTCTTGCTTGTGGTTTAAGTGCCAAGGGAAAGGGGTCTTTAACTCTGCTGATAAGTAAAGGGAAAATATATAAACTGGTGGAAACTTTATAATGTGCCTAATACACTTGATTTGGAGACTGAGAAGGAATTTTGACAAGTTATTTTAACAGTTATGTTTTAGCCCATAGGAAAGCTAGCACTGTACGGTGGCTAATGTATAAAAGATGCACTTTTCAAACCTTCCCTGTGCACATAACCCTCTAGTTTTCTTGAAAGCTATGAATGAGTTAACAGAATGATAAAAAACAGGATTTCAGATGTTTGAATGAACTGCACTGTCTTACTAAGCATTTTAATTCATTTTGCATCTTTGCTTTTACAGTGTTTCTGAAATCCATTTGTGTGAGAATCACGCATTAACTACCTACCCTGTAGTGAAGGCTGTACTAACTGTTCAAAATACAAAGTTAAATGAGACAGGCTTCCTCTTCCAAAGGCCTCAAGTTTCTAGAACATGTAGGTGCGGAGAAGTAAACCACATACCTATCAGTCTGCCATTTTACAAAGCCATTTGGTGATAACAGAGAAATATTTAGTGTGATTTAAAAAAATTAGAGATGCCATTTAATCTAGGATGGAAAGCAGAATGACCTTTCAGTTTACAAAGAATTGTCAGGAAATGTTGATGGGTCAAATGTACAAAAGAGAAAATGCATACAAATTCAATTTAATCATGATCATTCTGCAAGTTGTAGCTTCCTGCTTCTTCCTGATACGATTTCTCCCTTGAAGATTTGCTCTACTACAGGATGATCTCAAGTCTCCTCTACTCTCTCAAGACAATGAATTAACTCTATTGTCTCAGATTGTTTATACACTCTATAACAGACTATTTGAGGGGGTAATTTCCAAAAGAAAGAGATTTAGTTTGCCTCACAGGTTTGGATTCAGGGAATCCTGGATTGAGGTTGAAGGGAAAGGCCTCGTGCTAGATCATAATATCACAGAAAGGGCAGGGGTAAGCAGACCTGTGCTCAAAGGGCAGAACTCACAAGGGGCAGCCTTGTTTTATAACAACCCACTCATGTAGCAGCTAATCTAGTCCTGTGTCAGCAAGAACTTGCTCCTTCTGTCTACAGTTAAGCCACTCATATAAGAGAGGCATTAATATCTCATAAAGTTCTCATCTGCCAACACAGCAGCAGAAATCAAATTTCAATATGACTATGAAAAGAGGCAAAGCACACTCCAATTACAGCACTTATTCTCCGTCTTATGTTAAACAGTTCTACTAAGGTGTCCTACCATTATTTCAGATCTAGCATAATACAAAAATTACCACCTGAATCCCCAAGACAGCTCTTGCCTACTCTATTTTCACTATGCCATTCTTTAATTCATTCAGATGTAAAACTCTGGGGTTACCTTTGACATTGTTTCCCTCTGTACAATGAAAAATGTCGCCAAATCCTTTGAAATCCATGTACTTTTCCTTTGTCATCCCTGCCACTCAGTTCCAGCATGTATAATATAGCTAAAGTGAGACTTCTATGACAATTCACTGTCCAGCTTTATAAAATATGAAGTGGGTGTCCCTAATCAGGCATTATTAATTCCCCTTTAAAGTTGTCAAGATACTTTTTCTTCATTTCTCTTCCTGAAGAACCCTACATGTAGACTTATGCCCTCCTGAAATCATGTGCTTTACTACCCGCCCTAGGATATCACTTTTTAGAATCATTCTGATTCATTCCCATCCTTTAAGTTGCTATAATTCACATTCAAAGTTTATTGACTGTTCTTTTCTACTATTTAAAATATATGCATTACTGTACATATCCTTAAGCTGTACTGTATGAAATTGACAGTGTTCTGTCAAATTGTATCCAAAATTAATTAGTGAAAACACAACTTTAATTGGTTCATCAGGATAAATGTTGTTTTATTATTCACAAGGATTCACAACCTGTATGGTACATAATAAGGAATCAATTTTCTGTCTCACCTTTATCTGTAAGCTGAGCAAGTGAATGAGGAAATAGTAAATTCCCTAGGGGAGAGACAGCAGTCTCCCCAATCTAATAGTCCTTCATCACTTACCACAGTTTAGACTTAGTCACATTAGCACTTCTGCACTGAAAACACTATTTTCTGCTTCACTTAGGATAAGCTGGCCTATTTGGCTAGGATGCTTCAGTCATAACCCTCTGGCTACCATAATAGGTTCTGTAATAGTTTCCAAGAGCTGCTATAATGAGGTACCAAAAACATACTTAAAAGAACAGAAATCTATTATTTTGTAGTGCTGAAGTCGTAAGTCTGAAATCAAAGTGTCTGCAGGGCCATGCTCACTGAGACCTTACAGTGAATACTTCCTTGCCTCTCCTTTGTTTCTGGAGGTGACGGTCAAGCCTTGGTGATCCTTGACTTCAATGTGCAGCACTTCAACTACTGCCCCCATCATCACATTGTCGTCATTCTCTGGTCACATTTTTGGTGCCCTACTCTCTTCGCTTAACATTGGATTAAGAATCCATATGATATTATAACCTCATATTGACTGATTAAATCTGCAATGACCCTGTTTCTTAAAAAATATTTTCTGAGGTACTAAGAGGGAAGACCCAAACTCATTGTTTAGGCATCGAAAAATTCAACTAGTAACAGGCTCCTTCATGAAAGGTTGAAGTTTATCTACACTGAAAACAGCATGCTCTGCATATGCATGCATACGGATCTATTTTTGAGACACAGGCTCACTGTAGAGCTCAGGCTGGCCTTGAACTAAGACTCCTAGAGGTGGTAGATACTGAACCTGAACCAGCCATCTCCTATAGTCAGGTCAAGACTTCCAGTAGAAGTTTTGGGACAGCAACAGAGTCACAAAACCTTAGACCTACAATCTGTCCTACCAGCATGATATGCTGGAGTAAAGGTGGCACAGAAACTGTGGGAGTGGCCAACCAATGACTAGTCCATCTTATGATCCATGTCACAAGAGGCACCCACACCTAATACTACCTGGAGGACCAGAATATAGAAGCCTGCTGACCCAGAGGTCTAGGATAGAACCAAACACAACTGCCCCCACCACACACACACAATGTCAACGCTATACTCATAGATTTGTGCCTAACCCAGTTATCATCAGAGAGGCTTCATCCAGCAACTGATAGAAACAAACAGAGAACCACAGCCAAACATTAGACAGAATTTGGTCCTGCTGAAGACGGGGAGGAAGAATTTTAGGAGACAGAGGGGAACAAGGACACCACAATTAAATCCACGGAATCAACTATAACCTGAGCTTATAAAAGCACAAAGAGACTGAACCAACATTCAGGGAACCTGAGTGGGTATAAGCTAGACCCTCTGTACATATTGTAGATGTATAGCTTGGTGTTTGTGTGAGATCCCTGATAGAGGGAGCAAGGGCTGTTTCTGATACTTTGGGCTTCTTTAGGACCCTTGTCATCCTACTGGTTTACCTGATCAGACTTAATATGAGGGGAGATGCCTAATCTTATTGCAACTTGATAAACCATATTTGACTGATGATATCCCTGGGAGGCCTGTTCTTTTCTGAAGAGAAATGGAGGAGGAGTGGATAGTGAGGGAGGGAGGATTGGTCATGGAGGAGGTGGGAGGGCAGAGGAAGGGAGGGCAAACTGCAGTCAGGATGTAATATATGAGAGAAAACAATAAGATTAAAAGTAAAATTTAATGCTTCACGCCTTCTTTAAAAGAGGAACAAGAAAACCCTTGGCAGGGAATAGGGAGGCAAAGTTTAGAACAGAGGCAGAAGGAACACCCATTCAGAGCCTGCCCCACATGTGGCCCATACATATACAGCCACCAAACTAGATAAGATGGATGAAGCAAAGAAGTGCAGGCTGACAGGAACCGCATGTAGATCTCTCCTGAGAGACACAGCCAGAATACAGCAAACACAGAGGCGAATGCCAGCAGCAAACCACTGAACTGAGAACGGGACCCCCATTGAGGGAATCAGAGAAAGGACTGGAAGAGCTTGAAGGGGCTCGAGACCCCATATGTACAACAATGTCAAGCAACCAGAGCTTCCAGGGACTAAGCCACTACCTAAAGACTATACATGGACTGACCCTGGACTCTGACCCCATAGGTAGCAATGAATATCCTAGTAAGAGCACCAGTGGAAGGGGAAGCCCTGGGTCCTGCTAAGACTGAACCCCCAATGAACTAGACTGGTGGGGGGAGGGCGGCAATGGGGGGAGGATGGGGAGGGGAAGCCCATATAGAAGGGGAGGAGGAGGGGTTAGGGGGATGTTGGCCCAGAAACCGGAAAGGGGAATAATAATCGAAATGTAAATAAGAAATACTCAAATTAATAAAGATTAAAAAAGTAAATTTTAAAAAGGAAGGAGGAAGGAAGGGAGGGAAGTATGGAGGGAGGGAGGGCAGGCAGGCAGGTGGGAAGGAAGGAAGGAAGGAAGGAAGGAAGGAAGGAATCTACAGGTTACTATATTAAGCCACAGGAAATTTAAAATGTTTTACTGTAAGGTCAAATTCCTTGTACTGTCTGCCTCACATGCACAAGGCCTGAGTTCAATCCCTAACATCACAAAAATGTTCTTAAAAGGTAGAAACTGTATTTCTATGGATTTCAGCACATCTATAGATGTGGTACAATTGAATGATTGGTTTTACTGTCAGTTCTGTCAGGAAAGTGAAATTTTAAAAATACTTTCTTTGCTAAGATGCATTCAAAAACTATTTTAAAATATTTTGCTTTGAGTGACAATCAGAGTAGCAGAAAAGAAACATTGCATTGCCAGCCAAATGATACTTAGAGGAAACGTCACTGCCTTTTAAAAAAAGGTTTTTTTTAGAAAGCAAAAAATGCTTAAAATAGCATCACTCCTAAATGCTTTAAATAGTAGACAAAATAATTACAACAATAAAGTTAAACATACATTTACAGAAAATGAAAAGAAAATTATCAGGATATAGATGACCTCAACAACACTGGCAGCCCACTTGATCTGATTGGCATTTATAGGACATTTTTCAACTGCATGCCGGGACAGACCATCTTCTAGACCGTAAAGCAAAACTTAACATATTTAAAGTAATTGGAACCAGGAGAACAAAATCCTCTGAGAACAAAATAATTGAACCACTTATAAACTTTATGTAGAATGCATCTAGTTCCTGCTGATTTCTTCAAAACAGCTCATTAAAATTATATATTTTTCAAGGCCACAGAAACCAGAAAAAAGCAAGCAGATTGTAGAAGCTGAAAAGTAAATGAACAGTCAGTTCTTGGTGGATCACGACTGAGAATGTTGATCCCTAGGAAAAAGGACAGGAGGAACCTTGTCTTACAGAAAGACTAAGATTTGTTCTTCTACGTCTGAAGATGCAACAAGGCTAAAAGACAAAAACAAATTCAGATGCAGTGACAAAATGAAGCTCTCCCCACTCATCCCATAAAGCAAAGTTAACCCTTCCTGCCCCAGATGCAGAAAGAACACTACTGTGTATTATTCTCTGCAGAGGAAAAGATCCAGGTACTTTGAGCCTTACCATCCCCAGGCATAACTGAAGGCAGAGTTACCATATACACTGAGAGGGGACATTGGATTGAGAGGGGACATTGGAGGAAAATATAAATACTGAATGAATGGCTACAAGTAAAGAAGTGGACAAAAGGGTATACTCACTGTGACACACTACAGCTTCTATTACAAGATACTTTTTCTTTGGGAGGGAGGTTGTAAGTGCAGAGGGTGGTTACAAAGGGATGGGGAAAAGAGTGGGATTAGGGAGTATGATGTGGAATTCACAATCAATTAAAAGTTAAATAAAAATAAAAGATTTTTAACCCTCTTAAACTTCTTCTTCTACTAAGCTGTCAAAATGTAGTGACCAGACTTAGATACTCCAAGGAGAAAATGTGAAGAACATTTTTCTACAAAATCTGACTCACAGAAAGAACTGTTTTGTTTTGTTTTTTTAATGACGTGATAGACTCTGTTTGCAAGTATGTCTATCCAGAAATAAAATGAACAAGCCTTGAAGTTAAGTTGCCAGTGAGGTTTTAGTGAAACTGAAATGTTCAATGGCCCCATATAAAAGCAGTTTAGAAGACCATATACAACAAAGGAAGCTTAAATAAAGGTCTTGTTTATCTGAACAAGAAACAAGAAGATATTGTCAGCACCTTCACAGCAAGTCACAAACATGTGTAACTGCAGTCCCAGGGGATCTGGTGAGTTTTCTTCTGGACTCTTCAACCACAGTCATACGGGCTTCACAAATCATCCATACACATAAAAGTAAAATATAATTATTTCCTATAACTAAAAACCTGAATTTCTAGATAGAAATAGCCTATTAAATAAAATAGAACACACCATATCCCAGCCCCCACGCACAGACAATTCACATCATTAATAAAATAGAAACACCAAGGAGAAGATTCTTAATGTTTTCAGACAAGAAAATTAGATTTCATTGAAATGAAAATGACTTCAGACTTCCTAGCAGTATTACTGAAAATTAGAAGGCAATGAAGTGGGGTACTATCTTTTAGATTCTCATTAAATGACCTGCATCCTACATTTATATTTTGTCTTTTCTTTTGAAAATTTAATATATACATGTAATGAAACATGGTCAATATCTACCCCTTCCAACTTCTATAGATCTCTTCTAATATGTCTGTCTCTCAATTTCCTGTATGTGTATATATAAATGCATGTGTGTGTGTGTGTGTGTGTGTGTGTGTGTGTATTTGCACACCTAAGTTTAGTTTAAGTTGCCCATATGTTTATGAGTGTGGCGCCATCTACTGGAGCATAAGAGAGCTAACAAAAGGAATAATTCTCCCTCAGCCACTGCCCAGACATACTGTAACCCTGATCTAAAGCATATCTTTGTAGCCAGGTAAATTCACATGTGTAAATAACATCCAAAACTTGATGTTTGAGAAACTTTTATAGAGGAGTAATTAAGGGAATTGCTGTAACAATGAGAGTATACCGAGAAAGAGGGAAGCATAGGCTCCAACAGTAAAGAGGGAAGGATGGAGCTCCTCAGACAATGGTAAAGTGATGACATACAACAAGTTAGGGTGAGAGAGAGACCCAACCGCCTGGTCAGGTGGGCACTCCTGAGGCTGGAGGCGGAAGAGACCACCAACACTGCCCACCCCTGCCCACATCCCTGGCCCAAGAGGAAACTGTATAAGGCCTCTGGGCTCCCGTGGGGGAGGGCCCAGGAGCGGCAGGACCCCTGCCTGAGACACTTCTGGAAACTGAAGGAAACAGACCAGATAAACAGTTCTCTGCACCCAAATCCCGTGGGAGGGAGAGCTAAACCTTCAGAGAGGCAGACACGCCTGGGAAACCAGAAGAGACTGCTCTCTGCACACACATCTCGGACGCCAGAGGAAAAAGCCAAAGACCATCTGGAACCCTGGTGCACTGAAGCTCCCGGAAGGGGCGGCACAGGTCTTCCTGGTTGCTGCCGCTGCAGAGAGCCCGTGGGTAGCACCCCACGAGCGAACTTGAGCCTTGGGACCACAGGTAAGACCAACTTTTCTGCTGCAAGAAAGCTGCCTAGTGAACTCAAGACACAGGCCCACAGGAACAGCTGAAGACCTGTAGAGAGGAAAAACCACACGCCCGAAAACAGAACACTCTGTCCCCATAACTGACTGAAAGAGAGGAAAACAGGTCTACAGCACTCCTGACACACAGGCTTATAGGACAGTCTAGCCACTGTCAGAAATAGGAGAACAAAGTAACACTAGAGATAATCTGATGGCGAGAGGCAAGCGCAGGAACCCAAGCAACAGAAACCAAGACTACATGGCACCATCGGAGCCCAATACTCCCATCAAAACAAACATGGAATATCCAAACACACCAGAAAAGCAAGATCTAGTTCCAAAATCATTTTTGATCATGATGCTGGAGGACTTCAAGAAAGACGTGAAGAACTCCCTTAGAGAACAAGTAGAAGCCTACAGAGAGGAATCGCAAAAATGCCTGAAAGAATCGCAAAAATCCCTGAAAGAATTCCAGGAAAACATAAATAAACAAGTAGAAGCCCATAGAGAGGAGACACAAAAATCCCTGAAAGAATTCCAGGAAAACATAAATAAACAAGTAGAAGCCCATAGAGAGGAGACACAAAAATCCCTGAAAGAATTCCAGGAAAACACAATCAAACAGTTGAAGGAATTAAAAATGGAAATAGAAGGAATCAAGAAAGAACACATGGAAACAACCCTGGATATAGAAAACCAAAAGAAGAGACAAGGAGCTGTAGATACAAGCTTCACCAACAGAATACAAGAGATGGAAGAGAGAATCTCAGGAGCAGAAGATTCCATAGAAATCATTGACTCAACTGTCAAAGATAATGTAAAGCGGAAAAAGCTACTGGTCCAAAACATACAGGAAATCCAGGACTCAATGAGAAGATCAAACCTAAGGATAATAGGTATAGAAGAGAGTGAAGACTCCCAGCTCAAAGGACCAGTAAATATCTTCAACAAAATCATAGAAGAAAACTTCCCTAACCTAAAAAAAGAGATACCCATAGACATACAAGAAGCCTACAGAACTCCAAATAGATTGGACCAGAAAAGAAACACCTCCCGTCACATAATTGTCAAAACACCAAACGCACAAAATAAAGAAAGAATATTAAAAGCAGTAAGGGAAAAAGGTCAAGTGACATATAAGGGAGACCTATCAGAATCACACCAGACTTCTCGCCAGAAACTATGAAGGCCAGAAGATCCTGGACTGATGTTATACAGAACCTAAGAGAACACAAATGCCAGCCCAGGTTACTGTATCCAGCAAAACTCTCAATTAACATTGATGGAGAAACCAAGATATTCCATGACAAAACCAAATTTACACAATATCTTTCTACAAATCCAGCACTACAAAGGATAATAAATGGTAAAGCCCAACATAAGTAGGCAAGCTATACCCTAGAAGAAGCAAGAAACTAATCGTCTTGGCAACAAAACAAAGAGAATGAAAGCACACAAACATAACCTCACATCCAAATATGAATATAACGGGAAGCAATAATCACTATTCCTTAATATCTCTCAATATCAATGGCCTCAACTCCCCAATAAAAAGACATAGATTAACAAACTGGATACACAACGAGGACCCTGCATTCTGCTGCCTACAGGAAACACACCTCAGAGACAAAGACAGACACTACCTCAGAGTGAAAGGCTGGAAAACAACTTTCCAAGCAAATGGTCAGAAGAAGCAAGCTGGAGTAGCCATTCTAATATCAAATAAAATCAATTTCCAACTAAAAGTCATCAAAAAAGATAAGGAAGGACACTTCATATTCATCAAAGGAAAAATCCACCAAGATGAACTCTCAATCCTAAATATCTATGCCCCAAATACAAGGGCACCTACATACGTAAAAGAAACCTTACTAAAGCTCAAAGCACACATTGCACCTCACACAATAATAGTGGGAGATTTCAACACACCACTCTCATCAATGGACAGATCATGGAAACGAAATTAAACAGTGATGTCGACAGACTAAGAGAAGTCATGAGCCAAACGGACTTTACGGATATTTATAGAACATTCTATCCTAAAGCAAAAGGATATACCTTCTTCTCAGCTCTTCATGGTACTTTCTCCAAAATTGACCATATAATTGGTCAAAAAACGGGCCTCAACAGGTACAGAAAGATAGAAATAAGCCCATGCGTGCTATCGGACCACCACGGCCTAAAACTGGTCTTCAATAACAATAAGGGAAGAATGCCCACATATACGTGGAAATTGAACAATGCTCTACTCAATGATAACCTGGTCAAGGAAGAAATAAAGAAAGAAATTTAAAACTTTTTAGAATTTAATGAAAATGAAGATACAACATACCCAAACTTATGGGACACAATGAAAGCTCTGCTAAAAGGAAAACTCATAGCGCTGAGTGCCTGCAGAAAGAAACAGGAAAGAGCATATGTCAGCAGCTTGACAGCACACCTAAAAGCTCTAGAACAAAAAGAAGCAAATACACCCAGGAGGAGTAGAAGGCAGGAAATAATCAAACTCAGAGCTGAAATCAACCAAGTAGTAACAAAAAGGACCATAGAAAGAATCAACAGAACCAAAAGTTGGTTCTTTGAGAAAATCAACAAGATAGATAAACCCTTAGCCAGACTAACGAGAGGACACAGAGAGTGCGTCCAAATTAACAAAATCAGAAATGAAAAGGGAGACATAACTACAGATTCAGAGGAAATTCAAAAAATCATCAGATCTTACTATAAAAACCTATATTCAACAAAACTTGAAAGTCTTCAGGAAATGGACAATTTCCTAGACAGATACCAGGTATCGAAGTTAAATCAGGAACAGATAAACCAGTTAAACAACCCCATAACTCCTAAGGAAATAGAAGCAGTCATTAAAGGTCTCCCAACCAAAAAGAGCCCAGGTCCAGACGGGTTTAGTGCAGAATTCTATCAAACCTTCATAGAAGACCTCATACCAATATTATCCAAACTATTCCACAAAATTGAAATAGATGGAGCACTACCGAATTCCTTCTACGAAGCCACAATTACTCTTATACCTAAACCACACAAAGACACAACAAAGAAAGAGAATTTCAGACCAATTTCCCTTATGAATATCGATGCAAAAATACTCAATAAAATTCTGACAAACCGAATTCAAGAGCACATCAAAACAATCATCCACCATGATCAAGTAGGCTTCATCCCAGGCATGCAGGGATGGTTTAATATACGGAAAACCATCAACGTGATCCATTATATAAACAAACTGAAAGAACAGAACCACAAGATCATTTCATTAGATGCTGAGAAAGCATTTGACAAAATTCAACACCCCTTCATGATAAAAGTCCTGGAAAGAATAGGAATTCAAGGCCCATACCTAAACATAGTAAAAGCCATATACAGCAAACCAGTTGCTAACATTAAACTAAATGGAGAGAAACTTGAAGCAATCCCACTAAAATCAGGGACTGGACAAGGCTGCCCACTCTCTCCCTACTTATTCAATATAGTTCTTGAAGTTCTAGCCAGAGCAATCAGACAACAAAAGGAGATCAAAGGGATACAGATCGGAAAAGAAGAGGTCAAAATATCACTATTTGCAGATGACATGATAGTATATTTAAGTGATCCCAAAAGTTCCACCAGAGAACTACTAAAGCTGATAAACAACTTCAGCAAAGTGGCTGGGTATAAAATTAACTCAAATAAATCAGTTGCCTTCCTCTATACAAAAGAGAAACAAGCCGAGAAAGAAATTAGGGAAACGACACCCTTCATAATAGACCCAAATAATATAAAGTACCTCGGTGTGACTTTAACCAAGCAAGTAAAAGATCTGTACAATAAAAACTTCAAGACACTGAGGAAAGAAATTGAAGAAGACCTCAGAAGATGGAAAGATCTCCCATGCTCATGGATTGGCAGGATTAATTTAGTAAAAATGGCCATTTTACCAAAAGCAATCTACAGATTCAATGCAATCCCCATCAAAATACCAATCCAATTCTTCAAAGAGTTAGACAGAACAATTTGCAAATTCATCTGGAATAACAAAAAACCCAGGATAGCTAAAGCTATCCTCAACAATAAAAGGACTTCAGGGGGAATCACTATCCCTGAACTCAAGCAGTATTACAGAGCAATAGTGATAAAAACTGCATGGTATTGGTACAGAGACAGACAGATAGACCAATGGAATAGAATTGAAGACCCAGAAATGAACCCACACACCTATGGTCACTTGATTTTTGACAAAGGAGCCAAAACCATCCAATGGAAAAAAGATAGCATTTTCAGCAAATGGTGCTGATTCAAATGGAGGGCAACATGTAGAAGAATGCAGATCGATCCATCCTTATCACCCTGTACAAAGCTTAAGTCCAAGTGGATCAAGGACCTCCACATCAAACCAGACACACTCAAACTAATAGAAGAAAAACTAGGGAAGCATCTGGAACACATGGGCACTGGAAAAAATTTCCTGAACAAAACACCAATGGCTTATGCTCTAAGATCAAGAATCAACAAATGGGATCTCATAAAACTGCAAAGCTTCTGTAAGGCAAAGGACACTGTGGTTAGGACAAAACGGCAACCAACAGATTGGGAAAAGATCTTTACCAATCCTACAACAGATAGAGGCCTTATATCCAAAATATACAAAGAACTCAAGAAGTTAGACCGCAGGGAAACAAATAACCCTATTAAAAAATGGGGTTCAGAGCTAAACAAAGAATTCACAGCTGAGGAATGCCGAATGGCTGAGAAACACCTAAAGAAATGTTCAACATCTTTAGTCATAAGGGAAATGCAAATCAAAACAACCCTGAGATTTCACCTCACACCAGTGAGAATGGCTAAGATCAAAAACTCAGGTGACAGCAGATGCTGGCGAGGATGTGGAGAAAGAGGAACACTCCTCCATTGTTGGTGGGATTGCAGACTGGTAAAACCATTCTGGAAATCAGTCTGGAGGTTCCTCAGAAAATTGGACATTGAACTGCCTGAGGATCCAGCTATACCTGTCTTGGGCATATACCCAAAAGATGCCTCAACATATAAAAGAGACACGTGCTCCACTATGTTCATCGCAGCCTTATTTATAATAGCCAGAAGCTGGAAAGAACCCAGATGCCCTTCAACAGAGGAATGGATACAGAAAATGTGGTACATCTACACAATGGAATATTACTCAGCTATCAAAAACAACGAGTTTATGAAATTCGTAGGCAAATGGTTGGAACTGGAAAATATCATCCTGAGTGAGCTAACCCAATCACAGAAAGACATACATGGTATGCACTCATTGATAAGTGGCTATTAGCCCAAATGCTTGAATTACCCTAGATCCCTAGAACAAACGAAACTCAAGACGGATGATCAAAATGTGAATGCTTCACTCCTTCTTTAAATGAGGAAAAAGAATACCCTTGGCAGGGAAGGGAGAGGCAAAGATTAAAACAGAGACTGAAGGAACACCCATTCAGAGCCTGCCCCACATGTGGCCCATACATATACAGCCACCCAATTAGACAAGATGGATGAAGCAAAGAAGTGCAGACCGACAGGAGCCGGATGTAGATCTCTCCTGAGAGACACAGCCAGAATACAGCAAATACAGAGGCGAATGCCAGCAGCAAACCACTGAACTGAGAATAGGTCCCCTATTGAAGGAATCAGAGAAAGAACTGGAAGAGCTTGAAGGGGCTCGAGACCCCAAAAGTACAACAATGTCAAGCAACCAGAGCTTCCAGGGACTAAGCCACTACCTAAAGACTATACATGGACTGACCCTGGACTCTGACCCCATAGGTAGCAATGAATATCCTAGTAAGAGCACCAGTGGAAGGGGAAGCCCTGGGTCCTGCTAAGACTGAACCCCCAGTGAACTAGTCTATGGGGGGAGGGCGGCAATGGGGGGAGGGTTGGGAGGGGAACACCCATAAGGAAGGGGAGGGGGGAGGGGGATGTTTGCCCGGAAACCGGGAAAGGGAATAACACTCGAAATGTATATAAGAAATACTCAAGTTAAAAAAAAAATAAAAGATTTACACGTAAAAAAAAAAAAAGAAATGTGTATAAGAAATACTCAAGTTAATAAAAAAAAAAGAAAAAGAAAAAAAATGGGGTTCAGAGCTAAACAAAGAATTCACAGCTGAGGAATGCCGAATGGCTGAGAAACACCTAAAGAAATGTTCAACATCTTTAGTCATAAGGGAAATGCAAATCAAAACAACCCTGAGATTTCACCTCACACCAGTGAGAATGGCTAAGATCAAAAACTCAGGTGACAGCAGATGCTGGCGAGGATGTGGAGAAAGAGGAACACTCCTCCATTGTTGGTGGGATTGCAGACTGGTAAAACCATTCTGGAAATCAGTCTGGAGGTTCCTCAGAAAATTGGACATTGAACTGCCTGAGGATCCAGCTATACCTGTCTTGGGCATATACCCAAAAGATGCCTCAACATATAAAAGAGACACGTGCTCCACTATGTTCATCGCAGCCTTATTTATAATAGCCAGAAGCTGGAAAGAACCCAGATGCCCTTCAACAGAGGAATGGATACAGAAAATGTGGTACATCTACACAATGGAATATTACTCAGCTATCAGAAACAACGAGTTTATGAAATTCGTAGGCAAATGGTTGGAACTGGAAAATATCATCCTGAGTGAGCTAACCCAATCACAGAAAGACATACATGGTATGCACTCATTGATAAGTGGCTATTAGCCCAAATGCTTGAATTACCCTAGATCCCTAGAACAAACGAAACTCAAGACGGATGATCAAAATGTGAATGCTTCACTCCTTCTTTAAATGAGGAAAAAGAATACCCTTGGCTGGGAAGGGAGAGGCAAAGATTAAAACAGAGACTGAAGGAACACCCATTCAGAGCCTGCCCCACAGGTGGCCCATACATATACAGCCACCCAATTGGACAAGATGGATGAAGCAAAGAAGTGCAGACCGACAGGAGCCGGATGTAGATCGCTCCTGAGAGACACAGCCAGAATACAGCAAATACAGAGGCGAATGCCAGCAGCAAACCACTGAACTGAGAATAGGTCCCCCGTTGAAGGAATCAGAGAAAGAACTGGAAGAGCTTGAAGGGGCTCGAGACCCCAAAAGTACAACAATGTCAAGCAACCAGAGCTTCCAGGGACTAAGCCACTACCTAAAGACTATACATGGACTGACCCTGGACTCTGACCCCATAGGTAGCAATGAATATCCTAGTAAGAGCACCAGTGGAAGGGGAAGCCCTGGGTCCTGCTAAGACTGAACCCCCAGTGAACTAGACTATGGGGGGAGGGCGGCAATGGGGGGAGGGTTGGGAGGGGGACACCCATAAGGAAGGGGAGGGGGGAGGGGGATGTTTGCCCGGAAACCGGGAAAGGGAATAACACTTGAAATTTATATAAGAAATACTCAAGTTAATAAAAAAAATAATAAAAAAATTAAAAAAAAGAAAAAAAAGACAATATTAAGCATAAACAAAGTTTTGAAATTTAAAAAAAAAAACAAGTTAGACAGCCACCAAGCCAAGAATACAAAAACTTTTCAAAAGGCCATTTAAGTGATTTTCCAAGAAGAAACCAAGTACTCAATGCATGTGTATATATTAAGAAGACTTTGAAGTTAAACCACGGATAAGAATGTAGAAATTAAGCAAATATAAAAACAAGATAATTATTATCTCCAAAGATAATTAAAGGGTTTTCTAGAAAGGAAAGCAGAGCAATCAACTGTGAATAACCATTCCTTGGATCACAACCTTGGCTGAATATTAGAACTGCCTAAGAATCTTTTTAAAAATTCAGATGCCCAAGCCACACATGGATCATCGCTTCAGAAACAAGCTCTGGCATTTTAAAGCTCCCCAGGCATTGTAAATGGGTAGGCAGTATGACAGTGATTATTCAGAATACACTGAACATTGATGTAAGACTATAACAAATTGGAAGCCTAGAGAGTCAGTAGAAAAGTGTGTGGTGGATAAGGATGGGGAGTAGTGAGACAGAGAGCTAATTCTCAACTTCTGTGATAGGAAATCAGTTTGAAGTGCCCCAAGCTGAGCTTTCAAGATGGAGATTGATCAAAAGGTACATAACAATTCATTCATCTAAAACAATTGAGTATGGCTGTCCACAAAAAATGGGGAACAGAAGGGTGCTCCATGTTTCTCACAATATGCTTTATAGAAATGCTTGACTCCAAACTGTGAACATGTAGGACTAACTTTTCAAAGTAAATTAAAGTATATATAAATAAAAGCTAAGGTAATGTAGAAATTAGTTATTTTAAAACCTAGTTAAGAAAACCTTGGGCTGGGCTACAAAACACATGTAGATATGTATATAGAGAATACACATACATACATGCATGCATACATACATACACATAGACTCCATGCACTCAGACAAATGAATGATAGGTAATGTCACATAAAATTGCAAAAAATGATATAACATTTTAGAGTCAACTTAATAAGTCAGATAAGCTGAATGATTTCCTAAGCCAAACAATAAATTAGCTACCACACTTGAGTAAAGATAAGACTTTAAAAGCCTGATAATTATAAAAGAAATCTAAGAGTTCTATTCAAAGTCAAATAAAATGAAGATATTCTCTATCCCATCAACTTCACTTCTATATATCTATCTAGAAAAGTGTTTGTACATTTGAGCAATTGTGAATGTTCAAAGATTTTCATTTTATGAGACAAAAAGTCCTCCAATAATGCCATTAAGTTTGTTTTGAGTTGTCAGTCTACTGCCTTGTTGAAACTCTTCCCCCACCAACCACCTTTTTTAACCTTAGAGGCCTGTTGCATATATATCATATTTTCTGTTTTTGTGTTTTTATGAGATTTCTGTGTGTGCAATGTTGTGTGTCTTTGTGTCTATATGTGTTTCTTGAGCTTTTTCTTTGGTTCCTTTTCTTCTGTTTTTTTTTTCATTGTATTCTGGCTTTTTTTCTTTCTTTATTTGTTTTATCTTATTTTATTTTTAGATGTCTTTTTGCTAATGAGAGAGGGAGAGAAAGAGAGAAAAAGAAAGAGAGAGAATTTAAATGGGAGAGGAGGTGAGGAAGATCTGGAACAAGTTGAGGAAGGGGAAACTGTAGTCAGAATACATTGTATAAATTATTTTTTCACTGAATTAATAATTAATTAATAAATAGAAAAATATGTTCATCTTAATATTATGCATATGAGTAGAACGTGGAAAATAATATCAATCTCATCAGCATGAGAATGGTTAACTACATTATGTTCAAACTCTTCCCTGAAATACAATGCAGCACTTTCTAAAGTAGACTTCAGTGAAGAGATATTGTTACTCTACAAATATTTGTTGCCCAAGTGGCATAATTTAAAACATACATTTATTTTTATACTTGCTTATGTATATATTAAATTACATTTAAATCATTTAGTATATGCATGTAAAATGTGTGAAAAACATCTTCTGAAAATATCTCAGTGTGAGTTAAAGAGAAAGCTCAGTGAGAAGGTATTTGCTATGCAAGCATGAGGACCTAAGTTCAGATTCCCAGCACTCAGATAAAAGAGTAGAGCATGCTGATATGCATCTGTAACCTGAGCAATGAGTGTAGCAGAGAAAATGGATCCCAGGAATTTTCTGGCCAGACAGTCTAGCCAAAACAGTGAGTTACGGGTTCAGGCAGAAATCCTGTCTGATAAGGTCAAGTTCATTGCTTCTCTATTCACAATAACTAGGAAACAGAAACAACCTATAAGTCCTTCAACAGATGAATGGATAAAGAAATATGGTCTGCTTACACTATAGAATGCTATTCAACAGCAAGGAAAACTGAGATTTGCAGGTAAATGAATGGAATGTTGTGTGAGGTAACCCAGACCCAGAAAGACAAATACCACAAGTTCTCATTCATCTGTGGTTCCTATCCTAAGTGTTCAGGTGTAAGTACATAATATGGAATAACCACAGAAATCAGGGAGTAAAGTTAGAGGGGGCGTTGTGTGGGAATGGAAGAGGAGGATACAGGAAATATGAAGTGAAAAGCAGAATAACTTGGAGGGGATTCCAACTGAGGAGGAAAAGACGAAACCAATACAGGAGAAGAAAGAGAGGAGGATGGGGCAAATAACAGCAAGGTTGTTTGATAAAGCCTGTCTTACCTAGGGTTTTACTACTATGAACAGACACCATGACCAAGGCACGTCTTATAAGGACAACATTTAATTGGGGCTGGCTTACAGGCTCGGAAGTTCAGTCCGTTATCATCAAGGCGGGAACATGGCAGCATCCAGGCAGGCATAGTACAGGTAGAGCTGAGAGTTCTATATCTTCATCTGAAGGCTGCTATGAGGAAACTCACTTTCAATCAGCTAGGACAAGGGTATTAAAGCCCATGCCCATAGCAACACAACTACTCCAACAATGCTACACATCCTAATAGTGCCACCCCCTGAGCCAAGCATATACAAACCATCATGAAGACCCAAGCAATTGTATTTTATGTTTATATAAAATTATAATATATATGCTTAAAAGAAATACACACACACATATATATATGTATGTATATGTATATATATATATGTACTTATAATATACACACATGCACACATATACACACACACTTTTAAGGGAGTCATAGGCTATCTAACAAAAACCCAGTACCAGGTATGAAAAAAAAAACTCCTTTCCTGTTGTTGGTCAGGGTAGTCCGAGTAATTTCCAAAACAATATAGGCTATTGCTATTGTCCTTGGTTTTCTCTTAGAGGTTGATGATAAGTCCCTATTGCTAAAGATATTGCACAGGACTTAGATGATTCAAGCTGGATCTACTATAAAAGACACCTTGCAGTAGACAAGCTTCCATAATGTCAAAAGGTCGAAAAGTAGTATGCAAGCTGCCAAAAGAGGAAAGCAATCAATAGTCATATTCAGCTGTGATGCCTATGAGCCACAATCCAGCAGAGCATGATATTCCTAAAGGCACAATAGTGGCAACTCATAAGTTGATAATAATCAGTAGTGATCTGATTGGACTTAAGGCCCACACATTAGGAGGGAAACCATGTCTGGTACTAGACACATAGCCAACTACTCAGAGATAGTCAGGTCATGGATCTTAGAATAGAACTTTCTATTGCCCAATTCCCTGGACAATCATAATTCTTAACTAGATTCTAAAACTTATTCTTAGACTCCCAGATAAATGTATCTCAAAGAAGGTTATCTTAATTACAAATAGGAACAATTATAGAAAAATACACTTGGACATAAATCAGAGATCTCCTGATTGTTAGGAGCCCAGCCACATCTACAGCACAACACCTGTGCATGAGGCTCAGGAAACATTGTAGAAGATGGGAAGGAAGATTATAAGAGCCAAAAGACCAGGAAATCTGCTATGAAACTGTCTTTCTTAGAAATGGCTGTCTAAAATAACCTGAAAGATAACTATATCAATAGACTTGCCAATGACAAAGTTCGGGGGAGAACATTACTGCAGGAGTGCTTCACTAGACAAAGAACTATAAGTAACTAATGACTGCTGAGAGATGAAATATGCACACAAACAACAAAATCTGGTATAGTATGATATATATATATATATATATATCAATAATAATCAAAGAATGTGAGGGCATAAATTTGACAGGTAATGAGAGAACATGGGAAGCACTGGGTGGACGTAATGGGAAGGATTGGGGGAAGGAAACAGAAGAGGTAAGCAATATAAAAGTATTTTACATGTAATTAAATTAAAAACTCAAAATAAAAAAGAGCATTCTAAAGTTTTATATGAAGCTGAGTTTACAGGGCTGACTCAATTCACCGAGACTCTTAAATATTAATAAATATGAGAAGATTTTAGATGTGAAAAGGAGTGATAAATCTTCCATTCCAAATTATATCAGATGAACGGCCAATATGCAGTATGAGTATTTTTCTTTGAGTATTAAAACAACTTTAACTATATCTCTGCCCACAAATTTTGACAATATAATGAGCCCCATGCCTGACCTAAGGCTATTTCTGGGTCCAAGGGAACATCTTTAAACTAAATAAAATGTTTTTTAAAAACCAAACAAATAGCTTACTGTCTGATAATAGAGAATATAAAATTGTTTACAGTCCATTTTCATCTTGCTTGACATCAAACAAACCATCTGATCCACGCGTTTTAGATGTTACAAATCAAATTATGGAAGGCAGTGTAAAATATTTTGACTTTGAGGCAGCCTCAGAGAGAAGACAATTTGGTGAAACCATATCCAGATTATACCATATCCTAAAAAAAAATCCAGTCTTCCTATAGTACATCATGCATGTAATGGGAATAGTGTTAAGTGTGTAATTTTTAAGAAAAATCATGGAAAGGGTATTAAATATGAAACTTTAGAAACAAAATTTAGTGATGATGACATCTGTTTTTGCCCTCTTACCAATTTAATGATATTTCTTTTCATTTTCCCAGGACCTTTAAAACAAGTAGCTTTGCTTTATTTTAATGAAACTCAGATAACAGAAAGATTCAACATGAAACACTATCACGATACTTCTATATCCTTAACTTATATAACCTTATTGTTCGCTGTATTACTTGGTCTTCCCATGATAACAAATTAGATAGAAAAGGCACTTAGAGCTAACTGTACACTGAAGCTTTTCACATTTGGCAGACTCCAGGTGAAGATTCAAAGTATTGCAATTATGAGTGGAGCTCAGAGTGAAGACTGCTTCCTGGACTCTCACTTCCTCTATCACTGAGATTACTTGCCTTCTCCTTAAGAGTCACTCAGCCTTTAAGACAGTGACCTTAACCTATAGAAATTCATGGTCCTCTAGAATACCATTACGGCACATGATCAATTCATCCTAGATCTCTATCCTCTACTAACAATGTAGTATTTGAGTTTATCCTTGGTTTCTGTCCATATCCTCTTAAGAGGAAAGGGATTTATACGAGCTGAAGAGAATGCATAGTGTCTGTCAATATTCTTGATGTAGGTTGGTAAACTAGACAATCCAGCTTTTAGATCTCTATTTCATCTGCTAACTCTACTTTAAACAAGTTTTATAGTTTCTACAAATCTCAGTTTGATTATTGTTAACATTTAGAAAAGCTAATCCTACCCTATTGTAGTGGTTTGAATATGTGTGGCACATAGAGTGGCACTATTAGGAGGTATGACCTTGTTGGAATAGATGTGGCCTTATTGGAGGAAGTATGTCTACTGTGGTGTGAGCTTTGAGACCCTCCTCCTGGCCACGTGGGAGTTAGTCTTCTTCTAGCCTCGGAACAAGAGGTAAAATTCACAGCTCCTTCAGCACCAGGCCTGCCTAGATGCTGTCACGCTTCCTGCCATGATGATAATGGACTGAACCTCTAAACCTGTAAGCAAGCCCCAGTTAAATGTTGTCCTTTATAAGAATTGTCTTGGTCATGATGTCTATTCACAGCAATAAAACTGTAACTAAGATAGCAATAAAAAATATAGTGCAGGGTAGATGTTGAATAAATGCTGATTTTTATCACTTTTATTTTGTTGATTTTGCTTTGAAAATCTGAACAATATATTAGAATCCCAAAAATTGGAAACCTAAGGGCTGGAGAGATGATTCATGGTGTGATAGTTTGCATATGCTTGGCCCAGAGAGTGGCACTATTAGAAGGAGTGACCTTGTTGGAGGAAGTGTGTCACTGTGGGGGTGGGCTTGGAGATCCTCCTCTTAGCTGCCTGAGGATGATCAGTCTGTTCCTGGCTTCCTTCTGGTGAAGATGTAGAACTCAGCTCCTTCTGCACCAGGCCTGCCTGGATTCTGTGATGCTGCCATGTTACTGCCTTGATAATGGACTGAACCTCTGAACCTGTAAGCCAGCCCCAATTAAATGTTGTCCTTTATAAAACTTACATTTGGCAAGGTGTCTGTTCATAGCAATAAAACCCTAACTAAGACACATGGTTAAGAGCATGGGTTGTACCTGCTGGCAATGGGCAAAGAGACACCTTGTTGGCAGTGTTGATTCTTCTATCAGTCACGGGCAGAGCAGATGGCAGTTATATGTTCATCCTAACTTGATGCCTGGCTTGATAGCCAAAACCTTTTTATGCCTGGGACTCATAAAAATCAAAACCAGGCAGTACAATACAGGAGAAGAAAGGCAAACAGAAACCTCAGGACTGCCATGAGACCCACAGGCCTGCCCTCTAGTGCATGGGACAAATGGACCATAGACACCTGCTTGCTGACACAAAATGCAGCATGGATGAAGGATCACCCTAGAGCCCACCATCCATGTGGCCAGCCTGCAGCTGGAGCCACTACAAGCAAGTATGTGGTGGTCAGATGGGAGAGAAAGTGAAGCAGAACAGCTTGGGCATTATGAAGAAAGATGGAATTGGAGACTCGAGTGGGGGAGGGAGGAGTGACCTGTTTTGAGTGGCCAGCCCCACTATCTGGAGCGATAGTGATGCCTCAGGCTGAGCTGCTGCTGGAGGCCATGTCTGAATCTATGGCTACACAGTGGCAGAGGTCGTTGTCAATGTTCAATATTCATGCTTATATATACTAGAAGACATGGGGATGTCCCCTGCTGGGACAGCCAAGGGACACCATCTGGACATCCAGGGGATGTACAGAACTGGCCCCATCCCCCATTGGATGAGGTGCCCTGAAGAGCTGTCCACATCTCTCACCACTGATACCATTCAGGAGAGCAAGCCCTGCACCTTTTCCAGGTAACACAGTGGAGTTAGCCCTGATTGAGGGTGGTAGTGGGGTGGACAGTGAGCAGGGCCCCAAGGACATGAGTTTGGGAGAGATAACAATATCAGTAGTCTAACCTGGAGTGGCAGAAGCACAGAGATGATAGAATTGATGCCCCTCTCCTTTTGCCCAAAGGTTCTTTACCTCCTAAAAGCTATTGCTGCCCTTCACCAGCTACAGAGAACAGATACTGCACCTCACCTGGACAGCACAGTTGAGCCTATCCTGATGGAAGGGGATGCAGGTGAGCCAAACCTGAGGTCAAGAGACTAGAGAGCTTGCCCAGCCACTTATCTGCCATGAGGTGGCATCTGTATGGAGGTGATACATATCCCCTGCCCTTCACAACCTGCAGCATTTGGGAGAGCTGGCCCTGGGGCTCATGAGAGCGGGTGAGCTGACCCTATCCCTTGCTGACTGCAGTGCTCAGGAGATCCTGTGCCTTGCCTGGCCAACACAGTGGAGCTGATCCTAATGGTGAAGGCATGGATGAGCCAGCCACAAGGCTGTATGAGCAGGAGAGCTGTCCCTGTCCCTCTGGGCCCTGTGTCTGGACTGGGCAGCACAGTGGAGCTGGCTCTGAAATTATGAGTGCAGGTTTGCTGCCTTTGAGAGCAGGAGAACAGGAGAGCTGACTTTGCCTCCTGCTGATGGTGGCATTGAGTGGCCTAAAGAGAGCAAGAGAGCAATGTTGGAGAGCTCACCCTGGTGGAGAGGATAAAGGAGAGCCAGTGGGCTGACCAGCTCTGCTAACAGAGAGGCCCAGATCCAGGGCTCTGAGATGGCCCACACCCAAATCTACATCATTGTGAACAGTTAGGGTGAGTGAAAGCCAGTCCTGCCGACTCAAAGTTGCAGGACCTCCATGACACAAGGCAACAACAGGAGAACTGGGAGGAGGCCTGATGAGGATCTAATATTAATGGTGTCACAGAAGCCAGAGAGCTGGAGCCAGATCAATAACTTGTTGCAATGAACATTAGCAAATGAAGATGTGTAGACAGAAGGATATACTGTGGGCCACACTGCGACACACTGCAGCTTCCCTGATGAGATGTTTTCTATGCTTTGTTTGTTTGTTTGTTTGTTTGTTTGTTGTTGCTGTTCCTGCTGCTGCTGTTAGTGAGTTTTTTGTTTTTCTTGTTTTTTTCTTTTTGGTGGGAGAGGGTTGCCAGGGCAAAGTGTGGATATGAGGAGACAGGGAGATCAGTGGGACTGGGTTGTATGTTGTGAAACTCACAAAGCACCAATAAAAATGTTAATTTAAAAGAAAACATTGACTGCTCTTGCAGAGGACTCAGGATCAATTCTCAGCACCCACATAGCAGCTCACAATCATCTGGATCTCCAGCTCCGGGTGATATGAAACCCTCGTCTAGACTCTGTTGACATTGCATGTATGTTGTACAGCCAAGTAAAACACCCGCCCGTACCACCATTGATATGAGATAGAATTAAATATTTTAAATAACTGGAAATATGCCTTACTCTTACAATTCTATTTTATTTTCCCTGTGGATGTCCCCTCCATGGTTACATGAAGTGTCAGAAGAGAGATAAAGAGTATTGGCTGAAGAGAACACTGTAGGAGGAGGGGAGCAAGGGACAGAACAGATGGGATTCCTGTCAGTAAGCTGATTGGAACTAACTGCTAAATTATATTTTGGTCCCTCTTGTTCACAAGTGTTATAATACAGCTTTTACACGCATGTTATAAACTCTCACAGCACTGCAAGACAACACTGCTTTCATGTTAGCATATGGAAAACTGAGCCTTTATATGATTAAATCGTATTCCAAATTTCTCTTAGCAGCAAGGAACAGAGATGATATATGAACTCATTTGTCATCTTCAAAACCCTTTCTTCTAAAAGGATGGGTTACTTTCTCCCGAGAGTACATTTCCCCTCACCATTATACAGAATTCAGTGGACTGTTTCCAAATGTTTTTAAATGTTTAAATTGTAAGAGTAATTTATACTAATTGATCAATGAAAATCACTCCCAGAATGTGAACTTGAATGTCATTTACCTGAACCATAGTAATAACTAGCAATTATTCGGAGGTTATTATGACTTTGACACCATTCTATTTATGTATATGAACTCATTTAATTCTATGAATCATAGAATTATCTAGATTATCTAGATAATATTACAATTCCCGTTTTACAGTTGAAGAAACCAAGCCCAGAGAGGTTAAATAAATTACTCAGGACCACACTGGTAGAGATGTGATCAGAATCCACGCAATCTAGATACAGGGCCCAAGCTATGTTTTACTGCCTCTCAACAATCAGAGTAATTGTGCCAAACTCTCCACTTAACTTTGCATGTAGAAAAAAAATGTAGCAATTTAATCAATTCCTTTGATATCTGAAGCTACCAAAAACCATTGATGGAAAACTAAGAAGTGGCAAGTGGGGTGCAGTCACACTCCCTGATTACTCATCACGTTGGATTTTTTCCTCCACAAAGACTGAAGACAGAAAATTCTGCATGTTACTGCAGATGTCACACTTATCTAAAGAGGACGTATTTCAGGGTAAAGTGGAGCCACTTCCAAGAAAATAATTTCTCCTACAATAAAATTAATATTACTTCTCTTGTATCTGTGTAGAAGTTTTAAATTCTGGCAGTATCATGTATACTGAAGTCAGAGTTTATCATCTAACTTCTCAGTAAAGTAGTTTGCCTACCACTCTGAAAATCTGAAGAAAAAAACTTATATGCTATATATTCAAAGTTCCATACATCATAACTTTCTGGTGTGAACAGAAATAATAAATAAAGTGTTTAAATTCTGAAAATTAGTCTTGTTTTGTTTTACTGTTGTATGAGTCAGGGTCTGGCACATGTAAAGGAAAATGAAGAAAGTAAGCTTATAAATCACAGTTATCTCCCTGATAACCACTACTCATTTACTGAAGGGACAATAAGCTCACTACATGAGACTTTCTTATAAAAGACACCAAGCTACAAATAACAATATACAGATCTCATTTGCTCTGAATTAGTAAGTACTCAGATTCTAATACATTTTTGATACCTAAGGATATTATTATTATGATGATTATTTTTATCTTGTGTTCTTTGCCTGCAGAGCATAGGGAAGGAAATAATTTCTTTCCCAAATACCAACTAAATATATTTTTCTCTATTTCTTCTATATCTACAGAGCAAGGTACTTGAACCAAAACAATGTCAAAACACATTCATTTCTTAAACTGACAATATTTCCACAACTCTCTTAAACTGAATGTACACTCACCACAATAATTCCATGATAAATGATATTTAAACTATCCTTAGTTAATAAAAAAGTCTCCTGAAGGAATTCTAAATAATTAGAAAAAATTAGTGCATTTGGACTTATTTTGAATTATTTATATTATATTATAATCCAAATATACACCGTGATATTTCAAAAAATATTACCTGCATGCAACATGAATTTTCATAAATATAAATGTGATTACCCTAAATAAATGACTGCATGAGCAGAATAGAAAATATAAAACTCATTTTATCATTTCATTTTCCATAACAAAATAAATATTATTTTACTATTCCTGGCAGGCATTAAGCTCTAATAAATGCAAAGTGGAAAAATTACCAAAGGACTCAAGCTTGAGACAGAAGAATGAATCTAAAATAGATTTCAGAATCAAAACATTCATTAAGTTAAATTCAGAAAAAAAAAACTGTGTCAGTGTTATAGGGATTTATCTCAAACAAAGGCCTGGAGATGAAGTACATAAATTAAATAATGCAAATAGCTCTTGGCCTGAGCAACATCTTCCTTGAACCTTCTGTACCATCAGAGTCAAATGGAGGAAGAAGTGAATGTGCAGACTGAAGCGCAAGAGAACAAATATGGAACAGAAGTGCAAGTAAATTAGCCTGTGTACGCATGAAAGCTGGAGGAGCAGAGGTAAGGGATGCTGAAGGCTGGGACACTGGTACAAGTTTTTTGACTGTATGCTACTGTTAGCAATAAGTCTCAGTGAATTTACTTGCTGAGACCACTTGAGAGATCACTGAAGGCCTTCCTTACAACCAAAACAGTCCTGCTAGCCCACTGCCCTGGATTTGTGGCATTCTGAGCTAGTCTTATTCTCACTTGTGACCAAGTATAACTTATGTACAATAAATCATCTTTCTTTCTGTCTCATGTAAAAAAAAAGAAGAAGAAGAATTCAAGTAGAGCTCAAGACTTCAGTTTAGTGGTTATAAAGATTTGGGGAGCATGAAGTTCTTATCCTGAGCTATCTCTCCTTTTAAATAAGTCTGATGTCATCCTAGTTGTCTTTAATGTCCTTAATGAAAAAAAAAAAAACAGAATAAGGGGTTTGCTGAAACAAAGATTTTCTCATAGGTACCTCAGAGTAGAAATGTCCCTTTTGGAGGAGTCCCAAAACTCAATTCCTCCTGATTGGAGTCTCTAAAATTATAGATGATAATCATCTGTCCCCAGTGATTTGGCTCTCTCATTTAGCACACTGTAGCACAGAATGGTAGATGTTGAGAAAACTAAAGCCATTATGCAAGTTTCATCCTGACAAAAGTCCATTGAAGTCCACGAAAAGGCACAAGGGACAACGAACAAAGGACAAGAGATTTGTGTGGATAGGCTGAAACCCAAATATTTCAGTGCATGTGCCACACCACAACAGGGGAAGAGTAAAGGTGATTGCTTTCAAGCCTGAAGACATGAGTTCTATTTCAGGATCCACATGGAGAAAGGAAAGAACTATCTTTCTTCCTTCTCTGTTATTCTCTGACCTTCATGTGTGTGTGTGGGGTGTGTGTGTGTGTGTGTGTGTGTGTGTGTGTGTGTGTGTGTGTGTGTGCTGTATGTGTGCTGTGGTGTGTGTGTGTGTGTGTGTGTGTGTGTGTGTGTAGAAATGGAGAAGAGAGAGAGGAAAGAAGGAAGGGAGAGGGAAAGAATAAATGTAATAATTTTAAAAAATGACATCTCAAATACTAGGAAGACTGCTATGAAAAAATCCTTCTTCTAGCACCTGTGACATTAAAAAGCATTCTTTGCAGAACCCTGAAACGCGGCAGATCATTAAAGGCATTTGTCATCATACCCTACCAACTGCAATTGAAACACATCTGCCAGGCAGATAAAGAAAATACTTTTTCCATGGTTTTTTTTTTAATGAGATGTGAGTTCACATCATAGTAAAAGTAATTGAAGCATTGGGCAATTTCAGTCTATCCCCAAAAGTTACTTTTTTCCTGCTTTCTCACATAAAACATTAATGAAATGAATTTAATATAGTCTTGATGAAGAACTGTCTCCATTCTAAATATCAAGAATAATCTTCTACTTCATTTAGGACCTGTCATCTTTCTCTAATATGGAAAGCAAATGCTCACCTCTCCACATTGCCATTTTCCTATCTCTATCAGCCTTGCATATACCTTCGAGGACAAGCTTCTCAGTTTAGCATATTTAAGACATAATACACATGCAAATGTATTAAATTAACATATTTAAATACAGTGATATTGGAATAAAGTTCCACATTTGTTTTGACATTATGTCTTCTGTTTTCCTTACATTTTTCTCCTTGCTTAAAGGTTTTAATTTTTTTTATCAGCATCATCATTTTCCTCAGAGATTTAAAAATATGGAAATTTATATAGTAAAATAAGACAAAAATAAAATTTAAAAATCCAAAAGGATAATAATAAGATGAAATAAATATAAATTAGATTTTATGGATAAATCCAAATGTGCAAAAAAAAGTAAAGTATCTAAACTGAACTGTAACCAGAAACCTGTCTGACATACAAATTGAAAGTCAGTTACTCCCCAGAGAATATTGAACAGCTTAATACATTAACACTAATTCAAATTAAGGAAAGAAAAGTCATAGAGGGATAAATATAAAAATTATTCAATAACAGCTGAAAGTTCTCTAAAATTATGCAACCTGTGAATACAAAGAAACAAATTGTAAGGAGGATAAACAAAAACAAAAACCAAGAACATACCATAATCAAATTGCTGGAAAGAAACAATAAAGAAAAATACTAGATACTAAATGCTAAATAGGAGAGTAAACAAACTGTGCATTGGTTATCAAGGAACAAAAATAATACTTCAAATTGCTTATTAAAATTTATTCAAGCCTAAAGGCAATAGAAGTATGTCTTTAAAGCTTTGGAAAATTTAGAATTATACACTTAATAAAAATAACTGTCAAAAATCAAGATGGAAGTGATCTAGTTTGAACTCCAACATATAAAGAGCTTAAAAGTCATCACTACCATCCTTTCAACAAGACAATGCTGGACCAATTAAAAATCAAGATTCTTTGTAGAGCCATCAGGGAGTTTGAGGTCACAGCACAAGCCATCAATTTGAAATAGAGAGAAACAGGCATATCCAGAAAGATAGAGCTAAATATGCTTACCTGAAAGAGATACTGGACCCCAAACTAGTAGGAACAGTGGTAGTGTTGACAAGTAGAGGAGTGCTGAGTGTTGGACTGAGAGGAAAGCAAACAATTCCTGGGAGTCAGAGAAGCTCACATTCTTGTGAGATTCTGTCTTCAGCAAGCTCACCTAGTTCTCACATGAAGATTCAAGATAAACCAACTCACAGCTCTGGCAGAGCAATAGAGGGACAAAATCAGCATGAGAAACACACCAACAGCATTTTCAATACTAAAAGCCTACTCTCCATGTGTAAGAGCCTTTGCAGATCTTTATCACCCCAGGAAAATACCCCTTTTGGATCACATCTTATCTAAGTGATAATTTTTCCCAGAAAAAGCCTTACTTTCATTTGGTACAGCACTGTGGGGAGGCACCAACATATTTAAAAAGTTGTCAAGTACCTGGAGACAGAGGCTCAGACCAACGTCATAGGATCAGGAGCTAGACAGGACCTGCTCAAAGGCTACTGGGATACAGACATCCTAGTAATACTTAAGTTTGAAACTCTTTCTGCGTGTGTCATTTTTTGTGATATTTTTATTGGGTATTTTATTTATTTACATTTCAAATGTTATCCCGTTTCCCAGTTTCCCCTCTGGAAACCTCCTCTTTCATCCCCCCTCCTTTTGCTTATATCAGGGTGTTCCTCCACCCACCCACAACCATCCTCCCACCTCCCACCCTGACATTCCCCTACACTGAGGCATCAGTCCTTCCTAGAACCAAGGGTCTCTCCTCCCATTCATGCCCAACAAGGCCATCCTCTGCTCCATATGCAGCTGGAGCCATGGGCCCCTCCATGTGTACTCTTTGGGTGGTGGTTTAGTCCCTGGGGGCTCTGGGGGGTCTGGTTGGTTGATATTGTTGTTCTTCCTATGGGGTTGCAAACCCCTTCAGCTCCTTCAGTCCTTCCCCTAACTCTTCCTCTGGGGACCCCGTGCTTAGTCCAATCTATTTTCTAGTGACAAAAAAAGAGATGTGGTTGTTTGAGGCCAGTGATTCAGAGATTTGATGCAGAAAATAAGCACAAAGAAATAACTTTATGACACAGAAATGTTCCTTACTTTGGTGGTGAATATATATATATATATGTGTGTGTGTGTGTGTGTGTGTGTGTGTGTGTGTGTGTGTGTGTGTGTGTGTATTTGGAATACTATGTTTACCACAGTGCAGAAAAAAATAACAAAATTTGTGTACAACATTTAGGCAGGGGATGGGAATTGAATACTGAACATTTTAAATTTAAAATTGTTTGGCTTATCAAACAATAATAATTCATTTTGTTCTTTCTTTTAAAAACTACTGTTCACTAATGCTTATCTTTCCTCAACCAACTGATTTCTAGACTTGAAGCTACAAATCAAGTCATCCCACGTCCATCTCCCCTTGAAGAAAAGCAAGGGAGTTACATTACTCTTTGTTATTCCTTGTATTTTTCAAGCCCTTAAATTATTTTGATTGCTTTCTTTGTATTACCACCATCAATTAGAATGTGTGGAGCCCATTGGGGTGCTTTGAAAATTCCTATCTATTGTTTCTCACACCATGAGAAATTATAAAATTCAAATTATTTATTTAAATGAACACACTATAATTTTTAAATACTCTTAAATTATATGTAAAAGTACCAAGAGGCAGCTAAGATATTGTTCTCTGTCATGTCTAAAAAGATATAGTGTTTCACTTTATGTTAAAACTCACAGTTTTTGTTGAATAACCACATTTTGTCTTCCACCAAAGAAGCTTGATAAACAATCTATTTTAGTTGGTTGATTTGAGGGGGGGTGATGTGTCTGGGATCAAACCCAAGACATTTTTTGCCCTCTAGGCAACTAGATGTTGAGTGTACCATGAAATTACCCATCCCAAGCTCCTACTAAATGTCTCTTACTTTCTATCTCTGGATTCTATTCTGGTTTGGGGTTCTTTTGTTAAGCCAAATTTTTAATTAATTAATTAACTTATTTATATTTCCACTCCAGATTTTATTCCCCTCCAGGTCCACCCCCCCAAGGGTTCCATATCCCATAATCCCCCACTGCACACCCCCTTCATCTCCACAAGGATGTCCCCACCCCACCCACCCCACCAGACCTCTAAACTTCCTGGGACCTCCAGTCTCTTGAGGGTTAGGTGCATCTTCTCTGACTGAACCCAGACCTGGGAGTCCTCTGCTGTATATGTGTTGGGGGCCTCATCTCAGCTGGTGTATGCTGCCTGGTTGGTGATCCAGTGTCTGAGAGATCTCAGGGGTTTAGGTTAATTGAGACTGCTGGTCCTTCTACAGGGTTGCCCTCCTCCTCAGCTTCCTCCAGCTTTTCCCTAAATAGACCACAGGAGTCAGCAGCATCTGTTCATTGGTTGGGTGCAGATATCTGCATCTGAGTCTTTCAGCTGCTTGTTGGGTCTTTTGGAGGGCAGTCATGACAGTTCCCTTTTTGTGAGTGCCCCATAGTCTCAGTAATGGTGTTAGGGCTTGAAGCCTCCTCTTGAGCTGGATCCCACTTTGGATCTGTTGCTGGACCTCCTTTTCCTCAGGCTCTTCTCCATTTTGTCCCTGCAGTTTTTTCAAACAGGAAGAATTATGGGTCCAAGCTTTGGCTGTGGGATAGCAACTCCATCCCTTACTACATTTTCTGTATCCATTCTTCTGTTGAGGGACATCTAGGTTGTTTCCAGCTTCTGGCTATCACAAATAAGGTTACTGTGAACACAGTAGAACATGTGCCCCTGTGGCATGGTAGGGCATCTTAGGGATATATTCGCAAGAGTGGTATTTCTGGATCTTTAGGTAGGTCAAAAATTTTTAAGATGAAAAACTCCTTGTTCACAGAGAAGGCTTTGAAACAAAACCTTTCACAAATGCCTTTCTTCACCTGTTTATTAGAAGTTACATGAAAAACCACTTAACTAGAGAGACTATATACTTGCCGTTACATTTATCACTGCTCTGTAATATGTTTCTCATAAATAATGGCAATGAGTTCATGGTAATGAGGCTACAAATAATGACAGTGGGAATGATCTTCCCTCTGTTTCAATGATTATATGTCATTTATGTTGAGCCCAAACCATCTAACAAGTATCTACTGCTTGATTTGTAAATGATACTTCTTAATAATAGAAATCAAGTATTCCTTCCACATGCTAAAGTCAACCACATGTTGAATGCTGCCAATCACCAGTTACCATTGGTTAAATAGTTATTAATTTATATAATGCTTGTAGTCACCTTACTACATAACTGTGGGCAGTGACTTTATAGAGCACAATATACATCTAGAGCCTATGAAAAGAAATTAAAGTAACCCTTTATTCAATCTGCCAAGGGACTATGGAACCTTGTAATTATCTGGCTTTAGATAGAAGAGATACATTGCAACTGGGTACACACAAGGGCACAGGTTTATGCCTCTGATGACAGATGGCAAGGGAAAAATCTCCAGAGTGCAAGCTTTCTACCAGACCTTTTTAATTTATTTTCCCCAAATGCATCACATTTTAATGCTGGCTCTCTGACCCAGTATGTTATCTTTTTTTTATGAACTTATGATTAACTAGTACCATGGTTTTAAGAGTGAAATTTTCTTCCATTTAAAACTAAATTTTACTCATGAAAGTTATAACCCCTAAACACTAGGTGAAAGAGACCAAATGATGATAAAAGTATTTTAAAAAGGACAAATGAGAACATAAAATATAGTCTAGTACTATAATTACCAGAGCATCTGGAATTCCAGGACCCAAATTTAGTCAGTTACAGTCCTGACAATTCAATCTGAGAAGCAAGGTTCAAGAATTAACCAACATGGTGGCCTCAGCAAAAAAGAAGGGGAAGACCATCTCCCTCACAAACTTTCTAGCTGAGGACGGTGGAACTGGTGGAGGAAGCACTTATGTCCCCAAACCAGTCAGATGGGCTGATGGAACAGACGGTCTGGAAGGAGATATGTCAACAACTCGACATAGTAATGATGGTGTGTACAGGACACCTCCAATTGACCATTCTATCCTTCCCACTCACTGCTCCACCGGCTGCTCAGGACCTCAATATCAACCGGAGCTGTCTTTCCAAGTCACAACCCTACACTGCTTTCCTAGGGAATCTGCACTATGATGTGACAGAAGACTCCAATAGGGATTTCTTTCGAGGATTAAATATCAGTGTTGTATGCTTACCACTTGAACCCAGCAATCCAGACAGGTTGAAAGATTTCAGCTATGTAAAATTTGAGGATCTGGATTCTCAGTGAAGAGTCTCTAGGTAACAGGTGAATTTGAGTGGATGTGGCTGATCAAGAACAGGATAAAGACAGGGACGACTGTTATTTTGGTCGAGATAGAAATCAGGATTCTGACAAAACAGACACAGACTAGAGGGCCCGTCCCACCACAGACAGCTTTGATGACTACCCACCTAGAAGAGGTGGTGATGATAGCTTTGGAGACAAGTATTTGAGACCATTACAATTCAGACTGGGATCGAGATGGATATAGGTATGGATATCTGGACAGCACACGCAGAGACATGGACTGCTATGGGAGTCGGGATTGCTCTGATGACCGAGGCAGCAAAAGCTATGACTCCAGGATAGGCAGTGGCAGAAGAGCAGTTGAAAGTGAGTACCAGAGGGATGATGACTACAGAGGAGATGGGGTCTGCTATAAAGACCGCTATGACAGACTGGATGATCAGTCATGAAGCTCCAGGGATGATTACTCTTGGGAAAATTATAGGCATGATGACAGAGCCCCCCCCAAAAAAAGACCCAAACTGAATCTAAAGCCTTGGAGTACTCCTAAAAATGATGATTCCTCTGCTAGCACCCCCCCCAGTCCAACCGAGCAGCTTCTATCTTTGGAGGGGCGAAGCCTGTTGACACAGCTGCTAGAGAAAGAGAAGTAGAGGAGCGACTACAGAAGGAGCAGGAGAAGCTGCAGCGTCAGCTGGATGAGCCAAAACTAGACTGCTGGCCTCTGGACGAGACAGCCAAGTTGTCGAAGAGAAGAAAGTCAGGAAAGAGAATGGTTGAGGACACCAAGGAAAGATGAAAATAAAGTCGATGGGGTGAGTGCCACAAAAAGTCAAACTGGAAACTCCAGCCATGGTTTGGGGGGTGCAGGGAACAGAGACCACTGGAAGGAGTTGGATAGGAAGGATGGCAAAAAAAATCAAGATTCCAGATCTGCACCTGAACCAAAGAAATCTGAGGAGAATCCAGCCTCCAAGTTCAGTTCTGCAAGCAACTATGCTGCTGCTCTGTCTGTGGACGGTAAGGATGAGAATGAGGAGATGACTGCCTTGAGTAGACCTCCACACCCTGTGCTTTCTCCTTGTTTCCACCCCAAAACATTCAAGAGCAAATCAAATCTCTATCCAGACAAAACAAAATAAACTCACCATCTCCTGAAGACTTTTCTAAACTTTTTTTAATGAAATGAAATTCTTTTGCATGCTGCTGCAGCCTTTTAAAGTATTGAAGTAACTGGAGAACTACCATTGTAGCCAGAGATGTGACTACCGCTTCTGAACAGGGAAGTTGTGTCTGATGATACCAAGCAGTTAGCTGTATGACTAGTGCCTGGGGCTCCATTCAGCAGAAACGCAGTGACAGAGAGGCAGTCACATCAGTTAGGCAGTAGAGAAAGCAGAGAGAAGTGAGATTTCTACCGCCTAATTCTTATTCTAAGGTGGCACCTCTGAATTCCCAAACGTTACCTGAACAAATGTCCCATCCTTAGAAAGGTAGCTTTAGTCTCTCAAGCTGTTTTAGTCTCCAGGAGGCTGCCAGCCCCTCTACTTTAGTTCTGCCTTTCAACGGGGCCAGTCTAGGGAGAGTCATTTTATTTTTTTAATCCCCCCCGCCCCAACTAAGGGGATAGTTGGTAGTGAGTCTACAGGCCACTAACAAGTAGCACCGCTGGTGTACCAAAATGAATGGGAAACTCAAGTGTGGTTAGAAAAGCTTTGGGGAGGTGATTGATTATATTTTATACCAAGTAGTAAGGGAAATGGTGTGACCTCCAGTAAAGACATGAATAGAATGGTCATTTCTGGATGAGAAAGCAGTTAGAGGTAGTGGGAAGTTCTAGTCTTGTGTATTCTGGTTTTTCCCCTTCTAAACTGTCCTTTCTAGAGGTCTGAACATATCTACATTCTTTGAAAAACCTTGTCACTCTGGCCACCTCATGCTGTCCATGACACTTAGACTCTGAGAGCTGTCTATCTGTGAGTCACACACCTCCCACAGACATTGTATTTTGGCCACAAGGGGCAGTGGCCTGAGTACTCACTGCTTTTTTCAAGCAAACTAGGTTTGTGCTATCTTTGATTCCTGCCCCCCCCCCCATCCGCCTGCTCCTGCTGCTCTCATCCCCAACTGATGGGCTTGGGTGGTGTTGGGGGTGAGTTGGAGACCTTCAGGCTTAATTGGAGAGTTTTAAAGTTTCTATACATTTCCTTCGATGGATGGAGCCCCAAGCTGGTGCCTGAGTTTATAAAGTATGTGACCTAGACTGTGGTTTTCTGCCTAGGTGGGTTGGCTTCTTTATGCCCTTCAAGAATAAAGGAGAATGCAAAGAACTATTGACCAAGGTCCTGGTTTCTCTTGCAACACTGTCGCTTGACCTGTCTGTTTTGATGTGCACCTTTGTAGGGGTCAGCTCCAAAGATGGCAAGCTTCTGTGCTGTGGGTAGTCAGGTACCTGCAGACAGATGATTCCTTGGTCTTAGTGCAAGGCCCTAGGCCTGCTGTGCAAGAGCATTGATGTCACGTGCTGCAGCAGTAGGCACAGCAAATTGGTTCCCCAGTGGATTTAATTGGCTAGTAGCTAGGAAGAGGGCATTTGCAGAGATACCCACAGTTGAATTTTTAAAAAAAAAAGGCAAAACATTGACAATGAGAAGGTAGTTTGCCCTCTTCATGTCTATTTCCCTTCCAGATAGTTGCATCCAAAAGACAGCTGTTTTGTCCCCCTCTCCTACTTTGCTCCTCTGTTAAAGTAAAAACAGGGGTTGACTTATGCCCCGCTCCTGAATACATGTAAAATTTGTACAAAAAATATTTTCTACGGAAATGATTTGTAATGTGTAGACATTACTTGGGAGATGTCTTAAGGTGTAAAATTCTATCCTTTGGGTTGAGGGTTTTTGTTTTTCTCCAAATGAATCCAGTTTTTTTTTTTTTAAAGAATTAACCAAAGCAACTTCTACTACCAAATAGCTTGGTCTCACAAATATGGATGAGTTTCCCAAGCCTCTCTTCTAAACCGTGTGGTAGCTTTGGGTATCATAGTAACATAGGGAATACAAAAATTTCTTGTACACCCCATAAGATGAAGTGCTATAACTTAGATGCCTAACTTATGTGAGCCAAATCTAGACTTCCAAATGCATGGCAAAAATATGAGCCTGGCTTATAATTTGTCCTGAAAAAAGGAGCTGGGCTCAGTTGTCAAACATATGGTAGGCTTCGGGACAGATAGTTTACGTCATTTTGAATACTCCTTCTATGCACAACTCTTTCCAGTTACTGTGGAAAAATTGAAAAATAACTAATATATGTCATAAATAGAGCGTGACTGAAAAGCTTTCCATGTGGATAACTGATTATTGTACAATTTAAAAGAAAAAACACATTACTGTCAAAATTGAACAAGGGACCCATGATGTGCCTCAATGGGGACAGATGTTTGCTGTCAAGGCTCCAAATTCTGCAAATTGTCCTCTAACCACCTCAGATACACTGTGATATATGGATACCAAAACACACACACACACACACACACACACACACACACACACACACACGGACACATGGACACACTGAATAAATAAGCAATATGGGAATAAGAGTACCAAATGAACTCATCTTCCTCCAGCTGTTTGATATCATTCTAGTCTGTTTTATAATGACAGTCATATACATTTAAAAGCCTCACTCAATGCCACACTCTATTAGCAGTTTCACTACAACCAATTTTTCAACCTATATTCTTTAAACAACAAAAAAACCCAAGTTCTTTGATATTTTTATTTCAAAAACTAAAAAATTAAATTCCCTTCATGTGTTAGTAAATGTTTTCAATTAATTTCCTTTCAATAATAAAATAATAGTATTATATTTAAAAATCTAAAAAAAGAGCTGTACTCTTAGAATTCCTAAGAATATTTTATAAGCTTTGGTGTTCATTTTGTAAAACTCTAGTTAATTTTCTCTCGGGCTTTGCAGAAAGGCTAGATGTGTTGGGTATTTCACATAAGTGAATTATCTCAAATGCTCTTATATTGTTTAGTTTTGTTATGATCTCAACCTTCTCATAACTAAAACATTTGCCCTCAATAATAGTATTTACTGCAATTATATATATATATATATATATATATATATTTCTATCAAACACTTCTATTTACTAGGTCTGGGTAAATAAATAAAACATGATTTCTGTCCTTAAATAGCTTACATTATCAAGAAAAGTAAGTAGTAGGTATAAGCAGTTAGATGTTTATTATATTACTTCATGATAATATTACATTGTCATAATCATTGCCACGAGGTATTGGGTCCCTTACTACATTCCAGGCACTAGTCTTAGGACATTAACTATACAATTTAAGTTGCATGCTCACTGTACCCTTAAGCCATGGATTAACATTTTACGAAGAAGGGACTTCGAGCACAGAAAGAACAAGCAATGCATTGAAAGAAGTCTAATTGGTGACTACGTTACAGACTGATTTTAAACTCTAAAAGTCATGATTCGAGAAGTCCAAATTTAAAACTACTAGAACATAATGTGTCTCATAATGCACAATTAATTCTGTTAGTAGCTTTGGATAAAAGACCAAAGGAAAGAGTTCCAGAAAAGATGACATTTGTTACAGATAAATCAAGGACAAAGTGTGCCTTGAATCTCCAGCCATGTCTTCATATCAAACTCATTTCTTAATTTTTGTTTTGTAATTATTTTAGATTATCCAGATACTTAAATATTAAAGGACAAAATCTAGATAGAAATAAGAGCAAAGAGAAGCCCTATGGCATCTTTATGTATTTCTGATTAAAAAAAAATAAATGGACAGACATGTGAAGGGAAAAAAATGATGTGTGCTATCCAAGTGAAGTCTCCACTAAATGAAACCTTCAGTAGTCTGTGCAGATTCAGAGTCAAAGTAATTTAAGAAGGAACATTTAAAACAGTCCACCTCAATTCTACCCATGCCTTCCCAGCCTTCCCACTGTGAGATCTAATATTTAAATGTGTCGCCATGACTGCCTGCTCTTGCAGAAATATTCTCTTTGCCTAAGTCTGTCTTCAGACTCTCTTCTTAGTCAAAGATCTGGGACATGATTTGTATTCATCCTGAAACCACCAGCATTAATTGCTTTAGTGCTTTCTGATTACTGTGTCAGCAAAGTAATATAATTTACATTCCAGAAGGAAGGGATTCCTATTTGGCAAGAGTTAACTAATTCAGGGTGAAAATGAAGAGGAAGGGTCCCTGTAAATTATACAGTAAACTTTCAGTAAAGATTACCTTAAATTTATTCTTAAATTCTTATTAATCAGATGGGTTTTAATCTTTAAAATCAATTTCACATTTTATACATTAAAAATCATAATTCCAAATACCGGTTTGGGAGTAGCTTAAAATTTTTATTGTAAAGAGAACTATTGCCAACTTGACTTAGAAATTACATTTCATTTTTCTGGTTTTTAAAACAAACCCACATGAAAATTTACTTCAGAAGCTTTCTAAAATATAAACACATACATATATAAAAAGAATTAAAATAGTTACCCTATAATGGGGCAAGAATTCTCCTAATAGATGTCACTGGCTAACAACAACAATCTCCAATGTCAGAAATGAAGGTTTCTACTGAACTGAGAACGGGACCCCCGTTGAAGGAATCAGAGAAAGGACTGGAAGAGCTTGAAGGAGCTCGAGACCCCATATGAACAATGCCAAGCAACCAGAGCTTCCAGGGACTAAGCCACTACCTAAAGACTATACATGGACTGACCCTGGACTCTGACCTCATAGGTAGCAATGAATAACCTAGTAAGAGCACCAGTGGAAGGGGAAGCCCTTGGTCCTGCCAAGACTGAAACCCCAGTGAACGTGATTGTTGAGGGGAGGGTGGTAATGGGGGGAGGATGGGGAGGGGAACACCCATAGAGAAGGGGAGGGGGAGGGGGAGGGGCTAGGGGGATGTTGGCCCGGAAACCAGGAAAGGGAATAACAATTGAAATATAAATAAGAAATACCCAAGTTAATAAAGATGAAAAAGAAGAGTAAAATAAATAAATAAATGAAGGTTTCCTCTTTTTGAAGTTGTTGGCACCTGATGGACCCTGAGCTATTAAATGCTATTTCCATTAGTATTGGTTACTCTCCAGAACAGTTAAGACACTATTGCTGAAGGTGCCATATACTTGTTCAAAGAACACAGAGAAATCAAGCCAGTATTTACCTGGAAACTTCATCCCTACTGACAAGCTTTTAAACTGCTATTCATATTACCAGTGGAGAAAAAAACAGTATTAGTCTTATCCAGATGTAAATTCTGTAGGTAACAATAACAACCTGCCTGCTAAGATATGCTTACTGGTGCAATAGTGACTTAAATGTCATGGGAGTAACCAACTACTTTCTAATTGGATTTAAGGTCTGCTTCTTGATATGGAACCCAGCTCACACAGTTACTCAGGCCAAGAACCTGTGGCTAGACTGGTCATAGGCTGCATGGGAGAGCCTACTAATATTACTCTGCTAATGGGACATGGCATTAAACTGACTTGTAACAACTTCATACTTGTAGACTAATTCATCTCTCAAACTTCATCAGAAAAGTTTCCTTTTTGAATAGATGGTGATTAAAAAGGAAATACAGGGACAAAGAGTGGAGCAGAGACTGCAGGAAAGGCCATCCAGAGACTGCCCCACATGGGGATCCATCCCATATGCAGCCACCAAACCCAGTCAGTATTGCTGATGCCAAGAAGTGCTTGCTGATAGGAGCCAGATATGGGTGTCTCCTGAAAGGCTCTGCCAGAGCCTTACTGATACAAATGAGAATGCTTGCAACTAACCATCAGACTGAGAAGAGGGACCCCAGTAGAGGAGTTAGAGAAAGGACTGAAGGAGCCGAAGGAATTTGCAACCCCATAGGAAGAATAGCAATATCAACCAACCAGATACCCCATAGCTCCCAAGGACTAAACCACCAACTAAAGAATATATAGGGGGGAGGGAGCACATGCCTCCAGCCATATATGTAGCAGAGTATTGCCTTAAATGGCACCAATGGGAGAGGAGCCCCTTGGGTCCTGTGGAGGCTCCCAGGGCAGGGGAATGCTGGGGCATTGAGGCAGAAGTAGGTGGGCAGGTGGGGGAGCACCCTCATAGAGGCAGGGGGAGGGAGAGAGGATAGGGGGTTTGGAGAGGGGAAACTGGGAAGGGGGATAACACGTGAAATGTAAATTAAAAAAAACAATAAAAAATGGAAAAAAAGCCACCAGAGACCCACAACTGGTCAACATGCAGAGAATAATGACTACAGAGTGTTCAGATATAAACGGGACATCTATATCATATAATATCCTCCTAAAGCTCAGGGATCATTGTGAAAGAGGAGGAAGAAAGAACCAGTCATTGAATGATTACAAGGAAAATACACAATAGGGAAGCTGCACATATGAATGTATAGCAGTTGTGACAGCATGAACAGTATTTGCACAAGTTCAAGCCAGGCAAATGTACCAGTGTGGCAGAGGAAGGCGGTCACAAAGCCCCACTCCTAATTAAAGAACTATTGGTAATCAATAGCCACCAGAAAAGGGAGAGTTATTTTCTTCTTTAAAGGTGGGACCCCCTATAAGGTCTAACATACCTCAGTTGATGACCATGTAGGTAAGAGTACAATAGACAACACCAATTGGATTCAATAGTTTTTTTTGTTTTTTTATGAAGAAACAAAGTTGGATGAGTAAGGATGTGAGAGGAGAAGGATAGGACATTTAAAATGATCAAAATACAAAGTACTAAATTCTTGAAGAATTAACTAAAATATTTCTTTATAAAATCCAGATAGTTCTAGAAAGAAGGCTCAATGGATAAAACTACAAACCTGATTATCTGAATTTGATCCCTGGAACCGATGGTGGTAGGAAACTGGATGTAGTGATGAGCGTCTGTCATCCCAACGCTGCACCTCTTATGGGAAGAAGAGATAAGCAAATCAATAGAAAGCTCATATGTACAGTGTAGACACAGAAACAAGACTGATCCTGCCTCACAGCCAAGATAGAAGGAGAGAACCAACCCCCCCCCAGAAAGTTATCTTCTAACAAACAGATACACAGGGGAAAATAATAAATCTTTTGCAAAAAATTCAGGAAATTACATTTCCACAATATATTTGCTAAAACTAAAAGGCCAACATAGGAACACTGCTAGTCATTAAAATGTTTATTTAGATTTTACTGCTATTTCTTGCAATAGCATCTCTCTTTTCCAGGATCATCCCAAGATACCAGACTGAATAAATTACTTGTCACTTCTTGCCAGTCTCTGGACTCTTAACAGTATTTTGTTTTGTTTTGTTTTGTTTTGTTTCCTTGCTTTTCATACTAACCTGATATCCTGTAAAGTACTTCAAAGTGGATTTTTCTGATGTTTCTCCCATGACTAGACATACCTAGGCATTTGGGAGAAGAATATCATAAAGATGGAATACGTTTCATCGCATCACATTGGGAAATATTAGATATCCCAAATTGTTTATATTTATCCCCTAATAATGTAATGTTATTCAGATTTCTTAACTGAAAATTTACTGTTTTTCCTTTACTCTAGTATATACTTTGGGGAAAAGTCACCTTTTAAAAACATTTTATTGAAAAAAATTCATACAATATATTTAGATCATGGTTTTCTCTCCCCAGTTAATCCTAGATCCTCCCTACCTCCTTCCAGAACCAACTTCATTAGATTCCTCTGTCTTTCAAACAAACAAGAAAAGCAATCACCAAAAAACCACACACAAACAAAAAATAAACAACCAAACTACTGACCATACCAAAAAAGAAAAAAAAAAGCCCAAATAAAGCAAAATGAGACAAAAGGTCTACAAAACTACCATTGGGTTTATTTTGAGTTGGTTAGTGGCATGGTAGGTGTGTAATATCAACTCCTTGTCAAATAGTAACCTTCATTTATTATAACCAACTTCCTCCAATAAATAAATACAGTGAATAGTCCTGATAATATATATCATATGTATGAATTTTTAACTATTGATAGAAATTCTTATCCTTTAGTTGCCACACTCATGGTCCTAAAATGTTAATTCCTATCATTTTAATTTTTGGTAGCATTTCAGTAAAGTAAGCTTCCAGGGAAGCAAAGCAAACCATAATGGGCCTATCTCATCTTGTTGAAGACTTGTCATTAAGTAAATACATAAAAGATGTGGGTCTGTATGGACTCACATACAAACTCACTTAGCCCATCAACAGTCTAGCATACAAACCCATACCACAGTGCAATGGTTCTCAAGCTTCCTAATGCTATGACCCTTTAATATAGTTCTTCATGTTGTGATGACATCCATTCATTGCCACTTTTCAACTGTAACTTTGCTATTGTTATGAATTATAATATAAATATCTGATATGCAGGATATCTGATATGCAACCTCCTAAGGAGTTGCAACCCACACTCAAATAGTGGCAGGTATTTGAGTAGGGCTGGGCAAAAAGTAACCACATACAGACAAAAGGACTGTAGTTTTCTTGTTTCCAGAATTAAAAAAAAATGTTGTCAATGTTGATGCAATCACTACTACTAGTGCATTATTATTATTATTATTATTATTATTATTATTATTATTATTATTATTATCAAAGTGTGTGGAATGCATGAATAGGCAGAGCACAGAGTGTGTTTAAAACAATGAATCTATTCTGTGTGGTGGTGCTACAATGTTGCATACATGTCCAAACCCAAAGGAGCAAGCTTTAACATAAACTGTGGACTATGGGTGATAAGGGTACATGAGTTTAAATTCAGACAATTATGATGGTGTACAGTTCTAGTGGAGAAGCAATGTTAAAAAGAAAAGGTTTTGCATGTTGGAGAAGGGGGTCAATGGAGTGTCTGACTTCCATTTTTCTGAAAACCTAAAGCTGCTCCCTTAAAAAGTCTTTTGTCCCCCAAACAAAAGCCTATGGGCATATACAATTTTATAAGACAAAACGAGATTTACTTTAAATCTTTACTTAAAAACTGTCATGTTTAATATAACTTTCCTTTTCAAAATATTTAAAACAATTTAATGCCTATAATCCTTCAGGCTCTGCCCATAGAGGGCATTAGTATTAAGAGTTCATCTGCTGAAGCCTAGCTGATGAATTGATTGCCTTTAAATACCAACGGTGTATTTGCTCTGAAATTTTCCTCTCGATAATTCCTCCGACTTTGTCTTTTCTTCCACACCAAGAAGGTCACTCATTCTTATGACAGTTCAGACACTGATAGTTTTGTTTTAAATGATAGTTAGTCATTGTATTAGTCATTTCCAACTTCCTTGAAGAAATATTGAAACCTTCATTCCCAAATCCATTACCTGCTATGACTAGAACTGAAATCATCCCTTCTCGACTCCTAGGCCTGCCAAATTCTCAACCCAGTAACTTATTGGAGGTATGTGTGAAATGGCATATGCCCAGAGGAGAGAAAATAGCATATAAAAAACAAGTGACACAGTATACTATTGCAACTCTGCAGAGCATAATCCCTCATCAGGAAGAAATTTTCTTTCCACTGCACAATTTTCTCAGCAGCTAAGCTACGATTTTGCAAAATTAAATAAGAGTTATGCTCTTTTAAAAAAAAGCTGAGTGTTTCATTGAGCAGCAAGAGATGTGTATTGTGGCACACAGTAGCATTTTTTTTAAAAGAGAGAGAGAAAAAGTCATCCCCATACCATTCCTTCTTCCTATACCCCCGAACAATATGATTGTTTCAGAGGATATAAGTTTGCATTTCAATTTCTTCCCAACACACAGTGGAAAAATTGTAAAACTGGAGCTTGAAACCAGAAAGTCACGCAGGGCTTTGTGTGTGCTTTGAAGAGAAAGGGAAAGCGATGAACAGAAAGGAAGCAGAAACCCATTGTGCTGCTCTGGTCTGCAGCCAACCCACCCCACTTACTCCTGTTTCTGGTGCCTCAGGGAGTTTGTTTTTTCAAGCTTTTGTGGCAAAAAGAAAAATGTATTTAGAAATAGGGGGAAATCTATTTTGCAAAATGATATTATTTAGTCCAATCCTAGCAATTGGTGATAAAAAAAAGTGAAGGCATGGAACTGACTTTTAGAAAATTGTATATGCTAGACTTTTGTGTGTGATTGTTGTAGCCTCTAAAGATCAAATAACAGTTCTCTGATGCTAAAAAAAAAGTAGTTTTTTTAAATTTTTTTCTCAACAACTAAATGAGAGTCTTTTGTACCCACTTTGCATATTTACAAGTAAAAGAAACGGTTTCTGTGGGCTTTCTAGGAGGGAGTCACATGTAGCTCTGCTTCATAACTTCACGGTAGAACAGATGAGGGCCGTGTCGAAACACCAAAGAGCAGCAGTGAGTATGAGCATTATCAAAAGTCATCTCTCAGTCTGCTGATTCCTCTTAGAGCCAAGACCTCCTCTTCTGGAAAATTCTGCAATCCTGGAACACTGTGAAGTTTCAAAAGTCATCTAGCTCTGTCACATGTCAAACTAGTGGTTTTTTTACAAGGAAGAAGTCATGGATTGACACATTCCAAATAAATTTTATAAGACCATAACAATATCATCAAATGAATCATTTGCTTACAGTCTTTCCTACAATAGCTTCCCTGAAAAGTTGATAAATGTACAAAATATAAGTGCATATATATATATGCATATCCATACTCATAAACATTTACCTACATGATAATTTATAGCAAATATCTGTTATATACAGATGTACATCTATATCTAACATGGTATTCATTATTCATATATGTATGTATATAATTGCATTTCAAGCATCTAGCAATAATTTAACAACTTCCAATTTTCTCAAATGTATGAAAACGTGGACTAAATTATGCGAAAATATGACTAAAGTATAACTCATGGTTAGAGTACATGCCTAGCATGTATGAGGCTGTGGGCTCCATCCCTCATATAAAAAATAATGGAGATCATTTCTAGGGAGTACAAAATATGAGGATGTCATCTGTATTTTTATGAATGCAGTATTATATAAGGAGTAGAAAAGAGCTACTTTAGATTTAGGTAAACAACATAAGGTAACAACACAGAATCTCTACTGATGAAACAATTGATTTTTAGCTGCTTATTGCCAGAGATCTTCGTGTTACTCTAATAGATGGGAGCATCTGTTAGATGGGAGCATTGCTAGGTAAATGGATCCTTTTTTATAAACAAAGGAGATGGCTAAATCCTATCAATAAAGATGCAAAACTTCAACTACCCAGTGTATACACTGAACTTTGACATAAAGCACCAGTAAGCAAATTGAGATCATTTAGACAAATGAGTGTCTTCTTTTGTAGATTCAATTAATGGCAATATTTTCAGGGGTATAGAAATGCATTAAACCACATGCCACTGACAGATTTGGTTAACTTCACAAAAACCCCGTTCATTCATTCACCCCGTGTCTAATACTTAAAACATATGTCAAGCCTTATTTGATCTAAACTTTATTGTTCAATGTTTCACTTAAAGTTATTTTTCCTACTGGGTTCCACCGAAAAGCTTTGGACTTACAAAGAAACAAAAATAACATTGTTCTTTTTGATTTGTCATTACTTATGTCAGTAAGATTTCATAACCATAAGATGTTTATGTAGAAATTTTACAACATTAGGATCCCCTTTAACCTTTAACCGCTTTTCCTTATAATAAGTTTTACAGATGAATCTCTCCAAGACCACTTTATTTTAGTTATTCAAAAATAACTGTAATAATGTTACTTCATTTCTCCCTTTAGAATCCATTCTGTGAAAGTTATCAAGACCTTGGCTGTTTATCTTGTGAAATTCTGCACAAAGAGATGCAAACTGAGTAACCATAGGAATATTAACTTTTGATTATAGAACTGACAACACAGCACTTGTGTTATAAATAAGAAAAATTTCTACCACCTTTCTGAAGTAAGTTCAGGATATGACATCAAAAATTAGAGCCAAAGGAATGAGCAGCCAGACTCCTTTAAAGGTAATTTAAATGGAAAACTTCTTAGTCCCCGCCTATTCAAAAAGTATCCTAAAAGTAGAAAAACAAAGAAGGAAACTTGAGAAATTACAAAAGTTATATGCATTCATTTGTTCCAGAAGAAGGTCGATCATGAATACATATTTCAAACACTAGAGCTTAAAAAGGCTTTTGCCAGCTCTTAAGACCCTTTTCCTTCTACTGGGTTGTCATGTCCAGCCTTGATGTGAAGACAGGTGCATAGTCTAATTGTAACTTGCTATGTTGGTTGACATCCCTGGGAGGCCTGCAATTTTCTGTCAGGAAACAGAGGAGGAGTGGATCTGGGAAAGAAGGAAGGTGGAGGGGCACTGGGAGATGTGGAGGAAGGGAAAACTGCAGTCAGATGTTTTGCATGAGAGAAGAATAAATAAAAAGAAAAAGACAAACTCTCAGGCCTCCTAAGCCCTTTTAAGGCCACAGAAACATTGAAATAGTGACATTTTACTTTATTTTCTACTGATAAACTTACCTCCTCATAGATACTAAAAAGTCATCTACTCCAGATGTCCAATTCACTACTGTTAGAAACTTATGGAAGGAACCTTGCTTGTTATGCTGTTAAGAATCTATGGACGCTTTCTTTTTTTTTTTTTCCTGACTCATCCATTTGACCTTTCCCTCTCTCTACACACCAACTTATGTTGTGTCTAAACTATCAAAAGTAGTATAAGCCAATTCATATCTGTATCTGATTATTAGAAATATGGAAAGACTCAGTTTTGAGCTTACAGAAATATAAAGCACATAAAGATTTCTAAACATGGGAGTCAGAGCTTTAATTTAGAAATCTGATGGAGCATATTCCCAAATAAAAGATAGTTTTAATTCCTAGTCTGAATAGATAAACAAAGAGTCAAATGAACATGAGATAAATATACTAATAGTGTCCTCAAATACTTTGGTTGCTACTGTTGGACAATCTTACTGGCCTTAACAGCATATGTGTTAAAGGTAAATTTTCACTTTTTAGTCTTTGGGTGTTACAGGGTAGGCAATTGATTCTAAGCCTTTCTGGCATGCCTAATATAAGAGGATTTGAGTTGAGTTTATTATCTCTTTAGTGCAGAAGTCTGGGAAATGAAGAGGCTAGACCAGAGAGACTCAATCCAGCTAGCGTTCCTTTTTGTTTTTCAAGCTGCCCTGACAATAATGCGGCAGGGTGAAAAGATCAGGAGCACTTTATACACATTGTGCTAATTACTGCAAGTACTTAAAGTTGTAATTAGCTTATTATACTGCAGAGATTCTAACATGGCATGTCTTTCAAAAGAATTTCTCTCCAGATCATTAGTGGGAAAGCTAACAACATCTGCTTCAAATAAAATCAACCAATTAGCACAGGCAACTCCACATAGTTTGCAATCAGAGAATTATATTGTGCCAAGTGCTAATTTCAATGTGAATGCTATCTCCTTCTCATATCCCACGCTTCTCTGCCAGCACAGCTGGTGTTTAACACCACTGACTTCAGCGAAGTCTCCAAAAACTTATGTTAATTTGAAATAACCTAATCAGAAGTGTGCAATACAGACTGAGGTTGATCTCAGCTTAATTAAAACTGACCTTGTCATTTCACTGCCTGTAAAACACCATTATCTCACCATTTATCACTCAACTACCACAAATATTCCACTTACGTGAAAACCTAGGAAGATGGGTCCCAAGCCACTAGAGCTATTTTCAGGAGTACTGTGAGCACTGGAGCTTAATGGAAGGAGAGGTCTGCCTATAAGTATGGGGTAACAATAAAAGTAATTCAGGGGACTCAAAATAACTTGTCAGCTCTACCCATGAAGGCTGCTTCTGCCCACTTCCGTTGGCTCGAATGACATATTCACTCCAGAGACTGACAGGCATTAGCAGATGTGAAGGCTTTCATTTTAAAATTAATATCTCACCCAGTACCTTTCAGTGAGCTGAATCGTTCAATCACTAAGCATGACATGGCAGGTGTGATGTGTACAAGGCACTAAATTCTTCTGCCAAAGGTACTAGAAAACATCTGCTCACATGCGTGTGTGTGCATGTCAATGGATGAACTGCTGAGAAAAAGTGATTACAACTAGAATATGTAATATGCTTAGATTCACAAAAATAAAAGACAAAGTAAAATTTCTTTTCAGTGCATACATATCATCAAATATACCTTGTTACCCTGCAGCAAGTCCATAACCTGTACATACTGGGGTGTGTGTGTGTGTGTGTGTGTGTGTGTGTGTGTGTGTTCTACTGTCTGTCAAATTAAACAACTGCCATTCTGGATTTCTGCACATTAATAGGAAGTTAAAAGTGGCTTCAGGTCCTCCTTCTAGGTTTTGTCTTAATGTTTTCATATAATCTTAGTCAAAACCATGTTGAAAGCAAGGCTAAAAGCATTGTTTTGTTTGTGAAACCATTATAATCAGGAAGAGTTTCTTATTTGTCCTCAAATCACATGCTTACTGTCAACTCAACATAATTGCTGATGTTTTTTCTCCATTCAAGGAAATATCATTTTTTGCTTTTGTTCTCCCCACAGTCAACCCAGTTCCATATTACATCAACTCTAACCCTGCAGCACTTATGAACTGGATTGATCTTTTTAATGCAGATATTGATTATCTTGAATTGTTTAATGTTTGGTGGATTGTTTATATTTTTTGTTTGAGTGTTTTGCCGCATGTTAATCTGTATCACATGCATATGTGGTATGTATGGAGGTTAGAAGAGGTCATCAGATCCCATGGAACTGAAGTTACAGACAATTTGAAGCAACCATCTGGGCACTGGGAACTGAACCTGGGTCCTTTGCCAAAATAGTCAGAGTTCATAACTGCTGAGACATCTCTCTATCTCCATGTGTGGCAATTTTATCTTAGCCATGCTATAGGAGAAATACTCTCTATGCAAAGATCGGTTCTTGTTGAGCAAATAATGGTCATTGTATACAAAATCTAAATTTTGTTAAGTATATGACCATAAGCAAGTGTGATCTCGAACCATATGTCAAAATTTCCAATTTCAAAATTGTACATGAGATGCAAAATACTGACTTTAAACTGTTAAAGATTTTGAGAAGAATAGTAATAACTGCCTAAATCAAAGAGTTCAATTTACTTAATGAGGCTCAGAGAAAGAAGCCAAACATTCAATGAAATATAAAGGAAAAATTATGAGACCACTTAAGAAATTTTGTAAGTAAAAGGAAATAGCCATTACATTCATGTTATAAGCATAAATGCAAATAAAAGGAAAACAAATGCATTGAAAGCACCATTTTAAATGTAATTTTAAAATTAATTTTATATGTTTATTCACTTTACTTCCCAATACCAGTTCCCCTCTCCTCCTCAAACCTCAGCACCCCCCAACACACATCTCCTCCCCCCATTCTTCTGAAAAGGGAGAAACTCCCTGAGCTTTTCCCCTCTCCAAAAACCAGTCGCTGCAGGATTAGGTACATCCTCTCCCACTGAGGTGAGACAAAGGCAGCCCAGTTAGGGCAACAGGATCCACAGGCACCCAAACAGATTCAGGGACAGCCTCCATTTTTGTTGTTGGGGTGACCTGCATGAAGACCAAAGCTATACTTTCGGTATGTATATGCAGGGGCCTATGTCCAGTCCATATATGTTCTTTGGTTGGTGGTTCAGTCTCTGGGAGCCCCCAAGTATCCAGGTTAGTTGATTCTGTTGGTCTTTCTGTGGAGTTCCTATACATTTCAGGTCCCCCAATTCTTCCAAAAGACTCTCCAAGCTCCATCTAATGTTTGGCCATGGGTCTTTGTATCTGTTTCCATTAGCTGCTAAGGTGGAGCCTCTCAGAAGACAGTTATGCTAGGATAACTGTAAGCATAACAGAGCATCATTAATGGTGTCAGGGACTAGTTATTACCCATGGAGTGCATCTCAATTTAGGCCAGTCTTGGTTGGTCATTCCCTCAGTCGCTGCTCTATCTTTTTCATTGCACATCTTGTAGGCAGGACACTTTTGGGATCAAAGGTTTTGTGAGTGAGTTGATCCCTCTACTGGGAGTCCTACCTGGTTGGTAGATAAGAAAATAGTTCATGTCAAATATTCAGTTTTATGCCCCTGGCAAATAGATACTGTTGTTATTTTTGCTATATTTACCCCTGCTATGACAAAACAGTAACATTTTCTAGAATAATTCTGAACATTGCCTCTTTGTCACACATCAGATATCAGTGTCTCTGTGTATTCTACCTCCAGGCTGGATTATTCACCCTTTCTTGATTTCATAAAACTTTATGCATCTTTTGCAGAATGGTTTGGGATGGTTTGTGTAATTGTCTTTTTCATATCGCTGCTTTCCTGCCAAATTTTTAAACTATTCAAGAGGAGGAGTTTTCATCTTAGAAATGGTGTTGTGCTTAATGTTGATTTAAAAAAGTATTCTCTTAAAGATTTTCATGCTTGTTACCATTAAGACAATTAAATAAAGACTTTCCTACATGAAAATGTCTTTCCTCAAAATGTCTGCTTTTGTGAGTGAAACTATTGTAAGACAACTCATGATCAAAATAGATAACATTCAGACTGTATAATTCTGTTTTCACTGATATTCAATACTATGTTATTTTTACTATGAATATTGCTGTGACTATTGTTATCACATTGTATATTGCCTCAGAATTCCACAGGATGAAGTCTAAGCCAGAAATTAAGAATTTGCAGCTATCTCTTCTTTCTTCCTCTCTTTCTCTTTTACCCCATCATCTTTGTCTATGGTCCCTTTTACTTTGCTTGGTTCTATGCTTATATCCGCTTATACACAAAATCGAAGGATTTAGAGCTAGTAGCTACGAATAAGTGAAAACATGAGGTATGTGTTACATAACTTAGTATAATATTAATATTCTCGTCCTATCCATAAATAAGACCCAGGATAATGCAGGGGGAAGGAGAAAGAGAGAGAAAGAGTAACAATAACTAAAGAAAAAGAGTTCATGAACTTGAGAGGGGTTGAGGGAAACATGGGGAGAGTTGGAAGGGAAGATGAAATGAAAATGTATGAAATGTATGAAATTCTCAAAAAATATGAAATTTAAAAAATGAATTTGCAACTAGTTCATCTCCAAAACCAATTCATTATTTCTCAGAAAATCAATTAGACAGAAAGCATAATTCCAATTAAGGCAAAACAATTTTTGTTTTTATGGCTTGCTATAGAACTCAGGATATCGTACATGGTCATAAACACACTATTTCACTAAGCTCCACTCACATGATATTCACTGAAGTTAATTTTTCCAAAATCACATCTACTGAAGTACAACGTATACAGAAGGACACAAATTAAAACATCCCAAGTTTCAAACCATTTTTTAAATATTGCTTATATGACTAAGTATATGTAATCACATTAATGTTAATGAGTTAAGATGTGTGTAGCTGAACTGAATGGTTAACTATTGTGGCTTTTTCAGGGCTTTTTCTGAGCTCTGTTATTGCCTCAGTAGATATGTGTTCTTCAAATAAAATCTTTCAATTTAGAATGTAAAATCTCCCTTCCAGTCTCCATTTGAGCCCAGAGCTGGGGCTATCCCACAACCCGTGAAGACCTGGTTTCTCAGGAGCACTCTCCCTCCTAAGCCCACAGTACACAGGTGAGACCCCACTTTCTCTCCATTGACTGTCCAAGGAGAGACACATGGGGAGCACACAGGGTGCAGGAGTCACAGGGTGGCCTAGGACAAGATCCTTCTAGTCTCCACCTGTGCCCAGAGCTGGGGCTGTCCCACAGCTCTCGGACCCAAAACCTGCCCTGAGAGAGCTGATTTGCCAGGACTACTCTCCTTCCTAAGCCCACAGGTAGGAACCCTCTTTCTCTCTCCTGACAATCCAAAGAAAGACCCGCTGAGAGTGTACAGGGCTTGGGAGCTGCAGGGCTACATAGGACAGGACCCTTCTGGTCTCCATCTGTGCCCAGAGTTGGGGCTGTCCTACAGCCTTCTGACACAAAACCTGCCTGCAGAGAGCTGGTCTTCCAAGAGTGCTCTCAATCCTAAGTGCACTGCCCACAGGTAGGACCCCACTTTCTCACCATTGACTATCCAAGGAGAGACACACCTGGAGCACACAGGGCACAGGAGCCACAGATCAACCTAGGACAGGACCCTTCAGGTCTCCATCTGTGCCCAGAGCTGGGGCTCTCCCACAACTCTCAGACCCAAAACCTGCACTGAGAGAGCTGGTCTCTGAGGAGCCCTCTAACTCCTGAGGACCCAGCTATATTACAAAAAGAATACAAGAATAAAAGAGATTGAAGAGAGAATCTCAAGGGCAGAAGATACCATAGGAAACATTGACACAATAGTCAAAGACAATGCAGAAAGCAAACCCTCCTAACGCAAAACATTTAGGAAATCCAGGACACAATGAGAAGACCAAACCTAAGAATAATAGGTATAGAAGAGAAGTAAGATTCCCAAATTAAAAGGCCAGTAAATATCTACAGCAAGATTATAGAAGAAAACTTCCATAACCTAAAGAAAGAGATGCCCATAAACATACAAGAAGCCTACAGAAATCCAAATAGATTGGACCAGAAAAGAAACTCCTCCAGTCACATAATAGTCAAAACACCAAATGCACAAAACAAAGAAAAATATTAAAAGCAGTAAGGGAAAAAGGTCAAGTAACATATAAACGCAGACCTATCAGAATTACACCAGACTTCTCACCAGAGACTATGAAACCAGAAGATCCTGGACAGATGTCATACAGACCCTAGGAGAAAACAAATGCCAGCCCCGGCTACTATATCCAGCAAAACTCTCAATTAACATAGATGGAGAAACCAAGATATTCAATGACAAAAACTAAGTTTACACAATATCTTTCCACAAATCAAATCCTACAAAGGATAATAGATGGAAAACTCCAACACAAGGAGGGAAACTACACCCTAGAAAAAGCAAGAAAGTAATCTTCTTTCAAGAAACCCAAAAGAAGATAGCCACACACATACATAATTCCACCTCTAATGACAAAAATAACAGGAAAAAAATCACTATTCCTTAATATCTCTTAACATCAATGGACTCAATTCCCCAATAAAAACATAGACTAACAGACTGGATATGTAAACAAGACCCAACATTTTGCTGCATACAAGAAACATACTTCAGTGACAAAGACAAACACTACCAAAAAGTAAAAGTCTGGGAAAAAATTGTCCAAGCAAATGGTCCCAAGAAACAAGCTGGATTAGCTATTCTAATATCAAATAAAATTGAATTTCAACTAAAAGTTATCAAAAAAGGTAAGGAATGACATTTCATATTCATCAAAGAAAAAAATCGACCAAGATGAACCTTCAATTCGGAATATCTATGTACCAAATGCAAGGGTAACCACATTCATAAAAGGAACTTTACTAAAGCTCAAAGCATACATTGCACCATACACAATAATGGTAGAAGACTTCAACACACCACTCTCATCAATGGACAGCTCATGGAAACAGAAACTAAACAGAAACATATCGGAACTAAAGAAGTTATGAACCAAATGAATTTAACAGACATTTATAGAACATTTCATCCTAAAACAAAAGAATATACTTTCTTCTCAGCACATCATGGTATTTTCTCCAGAATTGACCATATAATCGGTCACAAAACAGGCCTCAACAGATACAAGATGATACAAATAATTCTATGAATCCTACCAGATCACCACAGACTAAGACTGGTCTTCAATAAAAACAAAAAAACGACAGAAAGCCCACATACACATGGAAGCTGAACAATGTTCTACTCAATAACAATTTGGACAGGGAAGAAATAAAGAAAGAAATTAAAGACTTTTTAGAATTTAATGAAAATAAAGGCACAACATCCCCAAACTAATGGGATACAATGAAAACAAGTGCTAAGTGGAAAACTCATAGCTCTGAGTGCCTCCAAAAAGAAATTGGAGAGAGAATATACTAAGAGCTTGACAGCACACTTCAAAGCTCTAGAACAAAAAGAAGCAAATTTGCCAAAGAGGAATAGACAACAGAAAATAATCAAACTCAGGGCTGAATCAACCAAGTAGAAACAAAACGAACTATACAAAGAATCAACAAAGCCAGGAGCTGGTTCTTTGAGAAAATCATCAAGATAGATAAACCCTTAGCCAGACTAACCAGAGGTCACAGATAGTGTATCCAAATTAACAAAATCAGAAATGAAAGGGGAAACATAACAACAGAATCTGACGAAATTCAAAAGCCTATCTTCAACAAAACTGGAAGATCTGGAGAATGAACAATTTTCTAGAAAAATACCAGGTACCAAAATTAAATCAGGATCAGATAAACCATCTACACAGTCCCATAACTCCTAAAGAAATAGACGCATTCACAAAAAGTCTCCCAACCAAATAAAGCCCAGGACCAGATGGGTCTAGTGAAGAATTCTATCAGACCTTCAAAGAACCTAATAGCAATACTCTTCAAACTATTCCACAAAATAGAAATCGAAGGAACACTAGCCAATGTCCACAATTTTAGTCCACAATTACGCTTATACTTAAACCACACAAAGACCCTACAAAGAAGGGGAACTTTAGGGTTGGGGATTTAGCTGAGTGGTAGAGCGCTTGCCTAGCAACCACAAGGCCCTGGGTTCGGTCCCCAGCTCCAAAAGAAAAAAAAAAAAGAAGGGGAACTTTAGAATTCATGAATATCGATGCAAAAATACTCAAGAAAATCCTTGCAAACCAAATCCAAGAATACATCAGAACAATCACTCACCAAGATCAAATAGGCTTTATCCCAGCGATGCAAGGATGGTTCAATATACAAAAATCCATCTACATAATCCACTATATAAACAAACTCAAGGAAAAAACACATGATCATTTTATTAGATGCTGAGAAAGCACTTGACAAAATTCAGTACCCTTCATGATAAAAATCTTGGAAAGATCAGGAAGTCAAGGCCCTTACCTAAACAGAGTAAAAGCAATAGATAGCAAACCAGTAGCCAACATCAAACTAAATGGAGAGAAACTTGAAACAATCCCACTAAAATCAGGGACTAGACAAGGCTGGCCACTCACGCCCTACATGTTCAATATAGTATTTGAAGTCCTAGCCAGAGCAAGAAGTCAAAATATCACAATTTGCAGATGACAGGATAGTATACTTATATGACCACAAAAATTCTACCAGAGAACTTCTACAGCTGATAAACAACTTCAGCAAAGTGACTGGATAGAAAATTAACTCAAACAAATCGATAGCCTTCCTCAACTCAAGGGATAAACAGGCTGAGAAAGAAATTAGGGAAATGACACCCTTCACAATAGCCACAAACAATATAAAATACCTTGATGTGACTCTAACCAAGCAAGAGAAAGATCTGTATGACAAGAACTTCAAGTCTATGAAAAAAGAAACCAAAGACTGAAGAAGATGGAAAGATCTCCCATGCTCATGAATTGGCAGGATTAATATAGCAAAAATGGCCATCTTGCCAAAAGCAATCTACAGATTCAATGCAATCCCCATCAAAATTCCTACTCAATTCTTCATAGAATTAGAGCAATTTGCAAATTCATTTGGATTAACAAAAATCCTGGGATTCCAAAAACAATTCTCCACAATAAAAAATTGTTGGGGAATCACCAACCCTAACCTCAAGCTGTATTCAATAGCAATAGTGATATAAATGTATGGTATTGGTACAAAGACAGGCAGATAGATCAGTGGAATAGAATTGAAGACCCAGAAATGAACCCACACACCTATGGTCACTTGTTTTTTGACAAAGGAGCTAAAACAATCCAATGGAAGAAAGATCGCATTTTCAACAAACGGTGCTGATTTAACTGGAGGTTAGCATATAGAAGAATGAAAATCAATCCATGCTTATCCCTGTACAAAGCTTAAGTCCAAGTGATCAAGGACCTCCATATCAAACCAGATACACTCAAACTAATAGAAGAAAAACTGGGGAAGAGTCTTGATCACATGGGCACTAGGGAAAACTTCCAGAACAGAACGCCAATGGCTTAGGCTATAAGAACAAGAATTGATAAGTGGGACATCAGAAAATTACAAAGCTTCCTTAAGGTAAAGGATACTGTCATTAGGACAAAATGGCAACCATCAGATTGGGAAAAGTTCTTTACCAATTCTCTGATACAGAACTAATATATAATATATACAGAGTACTCAAGAAATTAGACTCCTGAGAATCAAATAATTCTATTCAAAATGGGATACAGAGCTAAACAAAGAATTCTCAACTGTGGAAAATTGAATGGCCAAGAAGCACCTAAAGAAATGTTCAACATTCTTAGTCATTAGGGAAATTCAAATCAAAACAACCCTGAGATTCCACCTCACACCAGTCAGAATGGCTAAGATCAAAAACTCAGGTGACAACAGATGCTGGTGAGGATGTGGAGAAAAAAGAACACTCCTCCATTTTTGGTGAGATTGCAAACTGGTACAACCACTCTGGAAATGAATCTGGAGGTTCTTCAGAAAACTGGACATAGTACTACCTGAGGACCCAGCTATATCACTCCTGCCATTCACCCAAAAGATATTCCAAAATATAACAAGACACATGCTCCACTATGTTCATAGCAGCCTTATTTATATTATCCAGAAACTGTAAAGATCCCAGATGCCCCTCAACAGATTAATGGATACAAAAACTTTGGTACATTTACACATTGGAGTATTACTCAGATATTAAAAACAATGACTTCATGAAATTCATAGGCGAATGGATGGAAGTAAAAAATACCATCCTGAGTGATTACATCCAATTACAAAAGAACACAAATGGTATGCAATCACTGATAAGTGAATTTTAGCCCAAAAGCTTGGAATGCCTAAGAAAAAATTCACAGACCATATGAAACTCAAGGAGAAGGTAGACCAAAATGTGGATGCTTCATTCCTTCTTAGAAGGGAGAACAAAATACTTGTGGGAGGAAATACAGGGACAAAGCATGGAGCAGGAACTGATGAAAAGGTCATCCAGAGACTGCCCCACCTAGGAATCCATCCCATATGCAGCTACCAATCCCAATGCCAGGCACTATTGCTGATTCCAAGAAGTTCTTTCTTAGAGGAGCCAGATATGGGTGTCTCCTGAGAGGCTCTGCCAGAGCCCTACTGATACAGATGAGAAAGCTTGCAGCTAATAATTGGTCTGAACAAGGGAACTCCCATGGAGGAGTTAAAGACTGAAGGAGCTGAAGTGGTTTGCAACCTCATAGGAAAAAAACAGCAATATCAACCAACCACACCCTACCAGAGCTCTCAGGGTCCAAACCACCAACAATGAGAACACATGGAAGGACCAATGACTCCAGCCACATATGCAGCAGAGGATGGCATTGTTCAACATCAATATGAGGAAAGATCCTTGGTCTTGTGAAAACTTGTTTCCCCATTGTAGGGTAATGCCAGGACGTTGAGTTTGGAGTGTGTGAGTGGGAGTGGGAGCATCCTCTCATAGAAGCAGGGGGAGGAGAGAAAGAGTAAAGGAAAGGCAGGATAATATTTTAAATGTTAATACATAAAATATCCAAGAAAAATAAAACTAAAAAAGAATGTAAAACATTTGATATTAATATATACTGGTAGTCATCAGTTACCTTGAATATCCAATGAAGCTGACATTCAATTTCCAGTTATTGATATTGTACCTCTAAACTTCAAATCTGATTTATCCTTTTGAAACAAATATTTGTGGGCCACCTGTATGTCACTGAATCTATAGATTCATCCAAAAATTACAGAACTTCTCAACAGTGGATTTAGGCCAACATTTCTTCAGCACAGATTAATGATGGAAATCATTCCTTATTGTCTTTGTTTTTGTCCTATTAGCTCTCCTTTTCCTTCCATTTCTCTCACTGCATGGTAAACCTTCTTACTGCCCATGTTATAACAACTTCCATTCCAAAAATCTCAGACAATGGATGCTGTTTACTTTTTGTTTGCAAACAACAGAATCCACAGCATTGCCAGCAGATGCCCTTGATTCACAGTGAATGAGGAATGGAATTATAGGAAATCAGTGTGTATTGTATGTCCAGCTGAGATAGATGCTGGCAGAGCAGACTCCAGGAAATATTTTAGAGCACAAATGTCTATCTTCAAGGCCTTTCTTATTCTAGGGCAACTCTTTAAGGGTGACTGTCTCTTCCATACTTTTGTTCAATATGTATTCACCTCTCAACTCTTTAATAATTCCTTATTTCTGGGGACCTTCTGTGCTACGTCAGATAAAATTAAGATGGATAACTGGACCATATTTTCAGATAATGTTATGCTTTGTTAGAGAACATCTGGAGGTTTAGGATCCCAAACTCAAGCAATGGGTTACTAATTAGTTTTTCCAATAAATTCATAGCTCCCATATCTGTGAAGAAGTATTTATTAAGAACAATGAAATTTGGGGGATTTTTACCCACTTTCAAGCTGACAAAGTACCTTGTCATGGTTTCTCAAAAGCTAATGGAAGACAAGAGACTCCTGAATCAGAGACAAAAATAATTCAGCCTAGCCAACAAGTAAGCATAAGGTATGTATCGATTCCTCTTCATCAGTAAGTCACATAGTTATGACACAGAAGAGTATCATAGATGGTGTTTCAGCACATGTGATGGGTATACAGTGTGGCTGAGGAACGTTGGGAATATGGAATCTGATTTTTTATGATGAAGAGTCTAAGATGTGAAAATCATGAAGAGTCAAAAAGAACATTCTCTCAACTGTATGAGAAAGAGACGTTTACAAGGTGGCACAAATATTATCTTATAGACTGGTTCTGAAGTCTGTAAGACTGAAAAACAAACAGGCATGTGCATGGGCCACAAAGACAGAGATTTTAGCTCTGTGGATCTGGAGTGCACTCTAACCATGTGTATTTCTAAAGGATCCCAAGTATAGTTGACACTGTTACTTCCAACAATAACCTTTCTTCCCTGTCATGTATGACAGTTTGTTTAACTGATTTGTATAGAGAAAATGAATTAGAATAGAAGGTGATAAAGGGCATATATACACAAAAAAGACAAAGAAATAAAAAGAACTGATCTCTCCTCTTATTCATGGTGAATAGTACTAGCATGTGACTTCCAAGCCTGTGCACATGAGCTAAGTTCCTATTTTTTGACTATCAACTGGGAAATGTCCTGAGCCAAGGACTCAGAAGTATGAAGTTATGATCTCGTACACCAGTTGAAACAGAAGGGTAATATTCATGCCTAGCAAATGTCCTTGATCTCAATTGTTTCCTTCTATTATGCTCCATTCATCCTGCATTTGAGATGGCAACTATCATGGATAATGTTCAATTTCTCCTTCCAGGAACATGCATCTGTTGACATTGTATATTTAGGAAATGACATTCATTTTGGCATTTTTCATGCTGATAATGGTGAGAGATTTTTAAACAAAAATGTTTTGCTTATGTTATTGTTATACTTCTTAAGAAGAGACCAAATTATAGCCTTATTTTTAGAAATAAAGTTTTAATACACCTACAGAGTTACATACACATAAACACACAAATATGTATGGGTATACATAATGTATATGCACATATATGGGTGGATATATATATGATATTTTTATTACATTTCAAATGTTATTCCCTTTCCTAGTTTCCTATCCATAAGCCCTCTCCCCCTCCCCCCTCCCCTTCTTCTATAAGGGTGTTCCCCTCACCATCCATCCCCCCTTACCACCCCCCCGACATTCCCTTGAACTGAGGGTCCAACCTTAGCAGGACTAAGGGCTTCTCCTCCCATTGGTGCCCAACAAGGCCATCCTCTGCTACATTTGCAGCTGGAGCCATGGATCTGTCTATGTGTACTCTTTGGGTGGTGGTTTAGTCTCTGAGAGCTCTGGTTGGTTGGTATTGTTGTTCTTATGGGGTTGCAATCCCCTTCAGCTCCTTCAATCCTTTCTCTAATTCCTCCAGTGGGGGTTCTGTTCTCAGTTCAGTGGTTTGCTGCTAGCATTCACCTATGTATTTGACATGCTCTGGCTTATAACACATGAGGTTTTAAATGTAATATAGTATGTATTAATAAATATTTTATGCCCTCTAAGATCAAAATTCAAATTGTCACATAGACCCAAAGATGCAATATGTATGACCTATTTTAGTCTTTGTCCTCTTCAAAAGTTTTGCTGTTTGATGTCACTCATGTACACTTTGAGGTATCCTATACCCTTCCTTTCCAATACATTAATTTGGGGGAATATTTATATGATTACTTTATCATTTAACTTAAATAGCCTCTTTTCTATTGTTTTTAAAAAAGACAATTAATAAAAAATTACAATTCAAAGAATTACCCTAAACCATATCACTCAAAAATAAATATCATTAATATTATGTGAGTAATATACCATGAATCTCATTGTAATTACAGAATAGGATAAAAATAGATAAATATAATGTTAGAAAAATTACAAATGAGGAAATGTTAACTAGGAAAAGGTAGATTGGCAGACACTACCTCATAAATGTGACAAAATTCCTTATGCTGTTTTTAATATGATATATTAAAACCAATTAATTAAAAAGAATAAAAAAGCAGGGAAATTCCAAACTTAAATTAGAAGGTTGAACACAGACTTTACCTGCAATATATCTTGAAGCAGCAGTTCTCAACTTCCTAATATTGCAACCTTTTAACATAGTTCCTTGTGTTGTTGTGACACCCAATCATAAATTTTTGTTGCTACTTCATAACTATAATTTTGCTACTGTAATGAATTGTTAATGCAGTTACGTGGGATATCTGATATGTGACCCCTGTGAATGGATCATTCAACCCCCGCCCCTGCAAATATGTCAAGACCCACATGTTGAGAACTGTTGTTTTAAAGATGAATTTTTAGACTTGATGTGACAGGGTTGGGAGATACCTGGTTGGGGGGGCAGCCTCATAGAGGGGAAAGGGAGGAAGATGGGAGAGGGACTCATGAATCACTATCTTTAATGATAAATAAAGTGGGGAAGAAAAATTAGCATAGAAATTAATATAACTGTAGTCCAGGCCAACAACAGAAAAAAATTCACTAAGTTGTAACTTAGCTCCTCTAATACTACAGTTTGTGACAGAGATTGTGGGCTACACATATTGAAAGCCTAAATCATAGTACAAAATTAGAAACCTCATCTACTGTAGCTGTAAAATAATGCAGCTACTTTTCAAAATAATCTGGCATCATCACAAATAGCTAAACTCAAAGATAATATGTATGCGACTTTGCCATTCCACTGTTAAGAAAACTGGAGATAAACCCACACAGAAATGTATACAAAATATTCATAGAATAGCACTGTTCGTAATACCTAAAGGATAAGGACAATTCATATGTTCACCAACTGGATGAACTTGTTTTATATCTATACAACAGAATATTATTCAGGCATTAAAAAAGAAAGAGCTAACACATGTTACTATATTGACAGACCACAGAGATGTTATCCTAAGTGAATGACCCAAATCAGAGAAAAGATCAATTTTGGCAAATCTATTCAGCCTGAAAATATCAGATTAGTGTTTGTCTCATGCTAGAATCTAGGGTAAATATTGAATAACTGCTAATGAGTGAAGGATTTTGTTTGGGAGGGAAAATCATATTCTCAAATTGATTATAGTTATGCTTATATAAAGTGAATTGTTAAAATCCACAAATTCACATTTGTATCTTTATAAAGCTATTTTTAAACAAAAATAAGAGAAAATAGAAGTACAGTTAGTTACATTTCCAGATAGCTTCCCCCAATTCACCATTTCGATCCACTGCCTCAACTGCCTTCAAAGAATCAGATGCTTGCCTTCTGGTAAGGACAAACATACCAGCTTCCTGAGTGGCAGGAAACCAAGGCAAGGTAGGTGCTGCAGTAAACATAGAGGAGGAAAATTAATAGCAAGTTTATGTGTTTGTTGTTGAGCTCACAGATCCCCATAACCTTGACTGGTAGTAGTCATACTCTGTATAACAGTGCTATAAGACATCATGTGCAGGCCAAACCTGCAATTACACTGCAGAAAGTTTGTGAGCAGATACTAGAATGTGAATGTTATATGCATTGAGTATGGGTCTGAACTCTCTTCGCTGTTAATACTAGCTGTGAAGACTATTCTTGGTTGTCAACTTGATTACATATGGAATTAACTAAAACCCCCAAAATAGAGGGCACACCTATGAAGAACTTTTCTGCTTAATTTCCAGTGGAAAGCTCTACATCTAAATCTGGAGCTTTGAAGTAGGAAAATACACCTTTAATCCAGATCTAATCAGAGCCACACCTTTTGCAGGAAGCCTGTATAAGGGCATGGAAGAAGAAAGTTTTGTTCTTTGCCTACTGGCTTTCACCTTGCTAGCAAGGCCATCCCTTCCCTTAATATTAGAACCTATTTCTTTGAAATTCCAACCAGTAAGCAGCACTCCTCCATGGTTTCTGCATCAGCTCCTGCCTCCAGGTCCCTGCCATGTGTGAGTTCCTGTCCTGACTTCCTTTGATGTTAAACAGTGATGTGGAAGATGTGGTTTGAACAAAAATAGCCCCCATAAATTCATAGGGAATTGCATTATCGGAAGTGTGTCCTTATTGGGTAGATGGGCCCTTGTTGGAGGAAGTGTGTCATAGTACTTGGGCTTTGAGCTATCAGAAACTCAAGTCAGTCCTAATGATCTACTGTCTCTTCTTGTCATCTGCAGATCTGGATGTAAAACTCTTAGCTCCCTCTCCAGTACCATGTCTACTACATACATGTATCTGTGCTTCCTATCATGTGATAATGAATTAAACCTCTGAACTTATAAATATTTTATTAAGTTTTGCATCTATGTTCATAAGAGAAATTGGTCTGTAATTCCTTTTCTTTGTTGAGTCTTTATATGATTTAGTTATTAGGCTAACTGTTTTAGTTAGTGTTTTGTTGCTGTGACGAAACACTATAACTATGGTTGCCTTTATAAAGGAAAACATTTAATTGGAGCTGTATAGAGCAGAGGTTGGGCCCTTATTAAAAGTAGGCTGCAAAATGACACCCTTTACAATAATCACAAATAGTATGAAATTCCTTGGTATGATGCCGCAAGTCTGCCTGGACACTTCCATCCTCCCATCTTGATGAAAATGGACTGAACCTCTGAAACTGTAAGCCAGCCCCTTTATAAGAGTTGACTTGGTCATGGTATCTGTTCACAGCAGTAAAACCCAGGCTAAGACAAACACCATCACAGTTTATATGATAAAATGTAGAATCAGTTTACCAATGGATTCTGACATAATTCAAGACAACAAAGAGAAAAACTAATATAAATTACTACAAAATGCTCATGTGTAAGATGTACTTATGGTTGATTCATGTCACACAGGTTAGTGTTAACATAACCTGAGAATTGTGATTTTTCACAGCACTGTGAAAAATAACACTCTCTGCACATATATCTAGCTTTTAAGGATAATAAGACAAGGCAGCTAGAAACTAGAAGGCTAAAAGCATAACAATGCCAAGTTTTCCTGGTAAAGAATACATTTGATTATAGAATATCACCCATCTTTTTTAAAAAATGAAAATAGATTCTCCTCTCATACAGTACATCTGACCATAGTTTCCCCTTCTTCCACTCTTCCCAGCATCTCCTTACCTCCTCACTTCCCCAGATCCAATCTCAAACAATTTACCTTCATAAAAGAGCAGTCCGCCAAGAGATAACAACCAAATATGACAAACAGGATACAATAAGACAAGTCAAAAGCCCTCATATTGACAATGGATAATCAACCCAATGGGAGAAAAAGAATCCTAAGGCAAGCAAAAGAGTCAGAGACATGCCCATTCCCACTGTTAGGAGTCCCACAAAAACAACAACCTAAGAGCCATAACATATATGCAGAGGACCTGGTGTAGGCCCAGGCAAGCCCCATGATTGCAACTTCAGTCTCTGTGAGCCCATAGCATCCATATTTTGTGATCAAAATGTCAATATTCAACAATATTCAATTTCTAATGTTATCCACAGTCAGTCTTAGGAGAGATTAACATTTCTATCCTATAGAATATCAATAATCACTGATACAGTAATATGTCGTAGTCTTGTTTCTTTGAAAATGTGCATACAAATGAAAATTAACATTTCAGCAACAAGATGAAAGTAAGATAGGTAGGATATGCAAACTGAATATAGAAGGTTGTGCTGACTCATGGCATAAACACTATCCTGCCAGCCTACATGATCAGCATCTACCATATGATCTGCTCATATCATTCTTGGTTAATAGTTCATATCATATAATGTAACCATTTTCCCCTGAACTTTTAGAGCTCTGGGTCCTTTGAAAAATTTCATTCTCCTGTATTCCCTCCCAAGTATGGCCATGCCACAGGTACTGGCATCGCTTGAAACTTTGCTTTAACTCACCAATGGCCAGTCTCTAGCTCCTTCCTTTTCCTATTCTATTCCTAACTGCTTCTTCAGTATGTGATATTTTGTCATCTTTCAGGTATTCCACTAAAATATCTAGTGGCTAGGCATACTAGAAGCTGTATATTCTTACTTTATTATATACCTCTTATATCTACTCAAATATTAACTAATCTCTTAAAAGTACCATTTGCCATTATTTGTTTCATGTTCATAGTATAAAACTCTTTGCCTAGGACAAACATGATGGCAAATGAACATGAAAAGATGTCCAACACCATCTGCCACTAGGGATGTGTAAATTAGATTTGTAATGGCACAGCACTACACGTCTCCTAGAATGAACTTTACAATGAAATCATCAAATATGGACAAGGATGCAGAATAGCTAGAACTGTCATTGCTGTATATATTAGTGATACATTCTTGTTCCAGAAAAAAGATCAATGTTTCTTTTTAACCTTGCAACTTTTAGATATTTACCCAAGTGTGTGTGTGTGTGTGTGTGTGTGTGTGTGTGTGTGTGTAAACTAAAAGTGTCTTTATTCATAATCACCAAAAAAAAAAAAAAGCAAATGACATTCATCTCGAAAATGGGCAAATAGACTGAGGGCTAGTATTCATTTCGAAGGGAATAGAAATTGGTTTTTGTAGCAGCCAAGTGTTCTGTTAGCCTTCAATTCTTTTTTTCCTTATAGATAAGGTCTCACTGCACTGCCTACATGGAGTAGGACAGAAAATATTTCAGCATCTACCTCCTGCACGTTAGGATTGCAGATATGTGCCACTTGCTCAATTATTGGTCAACTCTTAATTTAACAAATGTGTTCTATGAACCCAAAGCCCTTTGTCAAATTTTCTTTTCCTTATCATAGCTTAACCTGTATTACATGTTGTGCAACCAAGAACCCTAAAATATTCAAAGTGCACCCCAAATGTGACATCCTCCTTCAACACCTGTGGACGAAAATCATCTTCCAAACCATTAGCACTCAAACATGGCATCATTTTTACAACTTTATCTTCTTTACCACCCTGCCATTTCTAGCTCTATAATGTGTCATAAATAAATATCTCTGAAATAAATGCATATCTCTGTGAAATTACAGCAGCACACGAACCTGTTTAAATCTCATTCATCTTTTGAAAACCAATTCAACATCAGTTCTTGCCTTTGCTCCATCTTTTATACTTTGCCAGACATAGCCATTTCTCATCTTGAACAGAACAATTTGTTTCCCTGCACTTATTAATGCATTTGACTAATTTTCATTGTTTAACTATTATGTGTTAGAATTTTTTAGAGCTGGAAACACAGAAATAAGGCGAGTAGATGTCACCCACTGTCTAGTAGAGAGAGACAGTGAAGAAAATGGTAAATATACTGCAGAGGGGATTAGATGGTGATAGACACTAAGAAGAAAAATATCAAGCAGAGATGAGGCTGAAAAATACCATGAAGTGTGCTATTCCAGCTAAGACAAGCACAAAGGGGTTTATGGAAGAGATGACATTTAAGAAAATTAAGTGAGGTAGTAGGTCAAGTAGTTGTCAGAGAAAAGATCATTCAAGGTAGAGGAAACAGCAAATACAAAGCGCCAAAGTTAGAAACATTCTATATTTGTTGTGGAAGAATGGGAATTCAAAGGGAAAAAAGAGGGAGAGTAGGAGGAGAGGTAAAAGAGGTAAGATTGTGAAGAACCTTACTGATCTTAGTAATGGTCTTGGCTTTTCTCTGAATTAGACTGGGAGTCACTGAAGAAGTGTCCATGAATGTAGTCTAACATAACTTTACTGCATCACTCTGTATCCAGAGTAGACTGTGGTAATTGAAGACAGAAGGAAGGAGGCAAGAGGTTGTTATACATTATCAAGATGATGACAGAAGTTGCTTAGATTTTTAAAGATTCTTGAGCTCCTTTTAAAAGTAGAAAAAGCAACTAGGATAATATATAAAAAGGAGGAAAGATATAGATTCAAAGACCATGTCATTAATATTGTAAGAAATGACTTTACATTAGGCAAGAATATAAGATGGTAGCAAGGACAATGTGGGGGATAGAAGCTCCATAGAAAATCAGAGAAGGCATAGAGATTTATATTAGTTCTGAGACCAAGGGAACACAGATGTTGGGCAAAAAACCAATAATGACTGCACAAAGGAGGAGAATTCTCAGCCTGCCATTTGAGATGAGTACAGGGAGTTGAGGATAATCAAGCCAAATAGGGCGTCTAAGAAAGCAAAGAACTACGCTGAGAGTAGACTACAGGGAAGGCAGCTCCAGACTAAAAAATAAAACAAGAAACAATATGGAGCAAGAAATTTGGTGATGGGAAGCCAAGGCATCCCCATTTCAGGAGTAACTGAAGAGATCGGAGCGGGTTCTATCATGAGAATGTGCTTTTGTTAATGACGTTCTTTTCAATAGTCCCAAAGTAACACTAGAAAATGAAGCTAGAGGTAGAAAACCGCCAAGGTTCAATCTTCAGGAAAATCCTTGTGAAGACATACTTGTATATAGCTTACTGAAAATGTAGTACAGAAGAGAGAGTTTTCGATGTGACATAAGGAAAAATACTGGTTTCAGTGGTTTTTTTCTACCTTGGTGGAGATAAAGGTGGTAGGATAGCAATCATATGGTCCATGAATACAGATGCTATGCAACTATCATCACTGGAGGGAGGGAGAGTAACTGTAAGGTAAACTAAAGAAGCTTGTTGGTCCTCTTATGTGGACAGAAGGAAATAATTTTAGAGTTGACATTCTGAAAAGTCAAGAAGACAAAACAATGTGATTAGCCAATGTAAAGTTGCTCCTGAAAAAGCCAAAACCTCTGTGCCTCTGGGATATGGCAGTGAGAATCTATTTGCATATGACCATGAGAGCTCCTGAAAGTACCATCAGAACAAGTCCAGAACTGTCTAAGTCACAACCCAGGTCAGCAAGCCAAATTCCAAACATTTGAGCAACTTGGAAAAAATGCCCTTGGTAACTTCACACTAATGGAAGAAAAACCATATGTATACTGTTCAGAAAGCACAAGCACTCGCTTGTTTAAAAGCACTAGTTTGTTATGGAAGCATATGGAAATATGACAGGACCAATTCCTCCATATGCTTCTAGGAGATTTAATGTAAATGATTTACAGAGGAGATAAAAGATCTGTTACACAAAAGACAATGTCTACTTTTTTAGCATAAGAGTTGTTGATAGTTTCAGCCAAAGGTAAAATGGCTGGATAAAGGGAATGTGGGCTTGAAGTTCATGTCTTAATTTCAGTTACAGTGGATAAATTTCTTACCTTCTACAAAATTGTAATTTTCCTGTCTCTACAAATTCGAAGACACACACACACACACACACACACACACACACACACACACACACACAATATCTTTGTAAGAAAAGCCATATTGTGCCCTCAGACACATCCAAGTCTCCAAGTCTTCCCCTCTCCCATACTCATTTTAAGAGAAACTGAAATTAACAAGCCAAACCCTATCATGACACTTTGGACAACAACTTTGTCTTTTTTATATAAATGTATCTACTTTACACCCCAATATCAGCCCCCCTTTCCTCCCAGAGTCCCCATCTCACAACTCCTACCCCCATTCTCCCCTGAAAAGGGATACCCCCCCCCAGGTACCACCCCCACAACATGCTAGGACCAGGTGAATCCTCTCTCATTGAGACCAGACAAGGCAGCTCAGTTAAAGGAGCAGTATCCACAAGCAGACAACAGATTCAGGGACAGCTCCCACTCCAGTTGTTGGGGAACCCACATGAAGACCAAGCTTCCCATCTGCTACATGTTGTGGGGGCAACTAGGTCCAGTCCGAGCTCACTCTTTGGTTGGATCTTCTCAGAGGACAGTTATGCTAAGATCTTGTCTGCAAGAATAACAGATACCATAGTGTCAGGGATTTGTTCTTGCCCATGGTATGGGTCTCAATTTGGGCTAGTCATTGGTTGGTCATTCCCTCAGTCTCTGCTCTATTGTCCCTGCACATTTTGTAGGCATGACACAGTTTAGATCAAAGGTTTTTTGGGGTGGGTTGCTGTCCTTGTCCCGCCATTAGGAGTCCTGTGTGACTATAGGAAGTGGCCCCTTCAGGATTCATATCCCCCACTGCTACGAGTTTCAGCTAGAGTCACCCCCATTTCCACTCTGGGGTCTCCTCCTCCCATTTCAGGTCTCTGGCATGTCTTAGAGATGTGCCCTCCACCCATCGAAGATTTCTATTCTCTCTCCCCTGTTTTCCTTCATCTGATTCCCCCCACCTCACTCTACCCACTTCCGAATCCCCTCTTCCACCCAGTTCCCTCCTTCCTTGCACCTCCCATATATATTTTATTTCCCCTTCTGAGAAAGCTTCAACCATCTATCCTTGGGCCTTTCTTGGTATTTTCGTTCTTTGGGTTTGTGGATTATGGTGTGGTTATCCTGTACTTTACTACTTATTTACTTATAAATGAGGACATCGCATGCAGGGCACTGATCTATCCTTAATGTTTAAAATCTGTAGCCTCAAAACACTTGGTTTTTAAAAACTTTAATTTTGTTCATTTTTATTGTTCAAGGTAAATGTGAATGCCATTTTTGAGAACTCCCCATAAACAATGTTTTGCTATAAACCATTAAAAAGTTATTTCATTCTTTCCTGATTAAAGACAATCTGTACTTTACTTTCCCTGTGTTGTATTGGTTGTTATATCCTGTGCAGAAACTCTGGGATAAAAGATCCCCCATCCGTGGAAGACATTAGTATTCTATCTTTTCAGAAGAAGAGTTGACTCTCTGGGCATATAGAATTACATCTAATTAAGGGCATTTGCATCATTCAGTTCTAGCAAAAGCAAGGCTGTCATTCTGTCACATTAATTTCATTCTGTCACTTTAATGCTTAACGGCTGGATCCCAAAAACTAGGCTGCTTGGCCACGAAGGAGAATAGTAAGCAAGATGTTGGTAACAGTATCATCGTTTAGCATATACTTGTTGACTTCTTGCACTCAGGTCACAGTATTTACACCCTCATGGGAATCCAAAAGCATAGCTCTCTACAATGTAGTCCAGCTCCCTCAGTAGAACAAACTAAGAGAAATCAGAGGCAGTCTGTTTGAATGTTACAGCTCCAAGAGAAAAGGCTTCCCCAAGATGTTACAATTCAGAGGAGAAAGGATTCTACAATGGAAGCGTTACAACTCTGCTCTGGTTGAAGGAAAATTTCCTCAAAGTGTTACATCTAAGAAAAGAAAGGAATCCTGGCAGTAGGTAGCCAAGGAATAGTACTCTACACAACAAACCCCACTTTTGTGGGGTTGAGGAGGAACTCAAGAGGACCCCTCTGCTCAGGAGAGAAGCAGTAAAGAACTGAGGAGCAGAAGGAGTTTATATAGGATTTCTTGAAGGGCAGGGCTTTACAGGTGGAGATTTCCAGGGTGGGGATTGGAGGGATTTCTAGTCCAAAGCTTGGGATGAGCCCAGGGATTGGTGGGATTTCAAGTTCTGAGCTTAGGGTTTTTACTCTGTAGGGTGTGGTAAGGGAGTGGCTGTTAAGGCAATTACAGTGTTCTGTTGGTGGAACCTGGCAGTTGGAGGTCCTCGGGGTAGGGGCCTCATTACTCTGAGTCTGGAGAGAGGCTTATAATGTGACCTTTTACTGGCTACAAAGTAAAAGAGTATCAAAGAGTTGCCAGATAACATCTAACCACTATATCTAGCTTGATGAGTCAGTTTTTCATGACTTATTTTCTTATTTCATAACTGTCCCCACTGACCTCACTGTTAAATCTAAATCCTTAGTGGATTTGAAATTGAGTGTCCGATGATAAAGGGCAACAAATCTAAGCCTGTATGTCAGAAAACAGTAAGAAGCAGTAAGGCTAAGTGAGAGGGTACAGGACTGCCTGTCCCACAGCAGTAGGGTCCACCAACTCTATCTAACCTGTTCCAAGCTGACTTACGGTAGTACTGAGAGAGCTTCAGGCTAGTCAAAAGATTGTAAAAAGCTGGAGATTTTAAAGTGTCCTTTGAAGAATCTAAGATCTAAGCCAAAAGTATAAATAAACAAAAGCAAATCTAGCCTGAAACTCACCACTTTATAAATTTACACAGAGTCAAAAGGAGTAAGAAGAGGACAGCAGGAGAGGGAAGAGAGAGAAGGTTAGGAGAGAGGATTAAAAAAGAAAAGGTCAGGCTATTTTTGTGTAGGTACATAGTAAACAACTGCTATATGAAAGAATCTTTGAACCAAGACAAGAACATATAATGAGGACAAAATTTGTACCATCTATTAAATTTTTGACCAATTAGGCTGAAGTATCAAAGAGAAAGTGAACTTTTAAATGAGCAAGTCTGTATGTGAAGTCTTAATTTCATTCAGTTAACTATATCAAGAAACCTCTGCATGTACATGAATATAAAACACAGTTTTGGATTGGACATAACAAAAAATCATTAAAACATATATCACATTGCTATTTTCATCCTATGCTCAGAATACCCCGGTACTCTTAATTACTCTATGACCTTAACAGTTCCACTATCTTATTAACTTACTGAGATATCTCCAGAAATTAACTTAAAGTAAAATTTTCCAGCTAACTATGATTTTAATACTTTTGACTTATTCATAACAAAATAACATTTTTAAAAATTGTTTCAAGTGATGGGGCTTTTATTCCTTAGGATTGGAAAAGTGAGTTTCACAAGAGTTAGCAATCAGTATATTTACTGGCTAGTTTTCTGCTAACTCAAAGCATGACTATCCCTTTTCACATGAAACAAAATAGCTTTAAAGAAATTTAAGAAAAAATTCAAAGATGGAAGTAAGACGTGATAGGACATGCCTTTAACCTCAGCACCCTTGGGAGAAGAGGCAGGCAGGACTCTGTGAGTTCCAGGCCAGCCAGGTCTACATAATGAGACTGTCTCAATATGGCAACACCCTTCTCCACAAGGGAAATAGTTGAAAAATAAAGTTATTTGACTATCTGAGATAAGGAGCATTTGTACACATCTGTGTAGGCCAGCCATCAACCTCAAGGGTCATTTCCCAGGAGCCTTCTACATTGGTTTTTGCTCTGGGCCTTGATAATCAGGCTAGGCTGGATGAGCAATGAGCCCCAGGGATCTGTCAGGCTCCACCTCCCTAGCATGAGGATTAAAGGGGATACCATCATGAAGTTTTCCCCTGTGTCCCCCCACAACCTCCCCTACATATACATTCTATTGTTTCAGGTCATCCACACTACTTGGCTATTTTAATGTACTTCTGAGAATTGAACTCCAGGACCTCATGCTTTCATGGCAAGCATTTTATTAACAGTCGTCTTCCTAGCTCCACTGTTTTTAAACACCTTATTTCTTTGTGCTTACATTTTATACAGTTAAATCCGGGTGAGGTAAAAGAGGATAATTTTGGCTTTATCATACTCATCATGTAAAGATAAATGAAAAAAAAGATTTTTTTTTACAAAGATTACGATTCTTACCATTTTCTCATTAATGGATTTTTCATAACGGAGTAGATAACAAACTATTGGCCTGAATAAGTTACTTAGAATAATATGCAACAGTATGAATTAAAGCTGAAATGCATTGCTACATTTTAAACCTCTTGTTTCTTTTACTTTTTATCTAAGCTACAAAAATAAAACTGGAATGGATTGTGATTCTTGAATTTGAATCTTATATTATAGCTTTCTAAATAATCTCCAGTACTTACAAATGGAGCAGGAGACAGAATTACCTAAACAGAAAACCTGGACCAGGCAAAAAGAGTCTCCAAGGTGATCCAGGCACTTACATGTAGCTATCTTCTCTGGGTCACCCAGTTTCTGGAATGATGTATGTTGGTGTCTTCCAATTCAGGCACAGCTGTAAAGACATAAACAGGAAATCTTTTATTTGGTATCTATTGTTGCCTAATGAGGACAAAAATGATTACTGAGAATCTAACAAGTACTAGGACAGCCAGAGATATGCAAAAAAACCCTGTCTCAAAGAGAGAGAGAGAGAGAGAGAGAGAGAGAGAGAGAGAGAGAGAGAGAGAGAGAGCAGTTGAGGGAAGGGGGAGGGAGGGAGGGAAGGGGGAGTGAGGGAGGGAGGGAGAGGAAGAAGAAGGAAAAAAGAAAGAAAGGAAGGAAGAAAAGAAAGAAAGAAAGAAAGAAAGAAAGAAAGAAGGAAAGAAAGAAAGCAGGAAAGAGAAGAGAAGGAAAAGAAATAGGTATAAGTATAACATTTTCAAGGGAAAATAGCTTAAATGTCAAGCAGTTTCAGGATATTTTGTTTTTTTTTTCTCTCATTTTCTTTTTTTTTTTTTTATTAACTTGAGTATTTCTTATATACATTTCAAGTGTTATTCCCTTTCCCGGTTTCCGGGCAAAATCCCCCTCCCCCCTCCCCTTCCTTATGGGTGTTCCCCTCCCAACCCTCCCCCCATTGCCACCCTCCCCCCATAGTCTAGTTCACTGGGGGGTTTCTGTTTTTAAATAACAAAAAAAGGAAAGCGGTTTTCCTCTTTCTGCCAAACTTACACATACAATGATATCTAATTGTTTGACTTAGAAACAAAATGGTTTGTTTAAAACCACTATAGTTTCAGCACATTCATGCTAAAGATTGCAAATACTTCAAAGGTTGAATGTTCATTTGCCAAAAGGATGTCTAATACAATCTTGTTTTCTAGTATCATACTACTAAAATTACTTACTGCAATAGACTCACTTTTCCTGCTTTTTGTACCATCTTAGCTATGCTAAGGGTACAAGTCAGTGGTATTAAATAAGGGATAACATGGTGTAGCCATCGCCAACAACAATGACTGTTGGGGACAACATATGATGACAGGGACTGCCAGGATGGAGACATCTCAGTATCCCACATCAGCTCTTTGTAAAAACTGGTTGTTCCTATTTCTCCTGATCTTAGCCCTGGACAACACTGTACAGATTTCATTTGTGCGTGACTGCCTTTCACTTGGCCTTGGTGTGCATAATTATTCTATTGTATCTGACTTTCCTACTTCTTTCTCCTTCTGCTCAGGTGAATTCTGTGAAACTAGAGGTTCCTTGACTTAACAATTCTTAAACAATTGGAAATTGAGGCACAGGGGCACAGCACAACACAGCCCTAATGACCCATGTGCATGCTGTGTGTTCTCATCTTGGAAACAATGTAATAACTGCACAATTGTAGTTCCAGATTAATGCTTGACTTGCAAAGAAATTATTAGAAAATTAATTAGAGCCAACATTGGGACCCTAAGGAAGAGTGTGTGTGAGAATGAAAGGGTAATGAACAGAGGTGTGCATGAGTGTGGGAGTTTGAGAAAAGAAAACCGAAATAAAAAAAAAAAAGCAGAGTGCGCAAGAGAATGCAGAGTGTGTGCAGCCTCAAGCTGAGAGAGAGAGAGAGAGAGAGAGAGAGAGAGAGAGAGAGAGAGAGAGAGACTTTTTGAACCCAAAGAGTAGTCTGTGTATATTTATATCCCTGCTTCCAGTTGAGAGCCCCGATCCTGTGTCGAGGCTGGACCCTGGCACACGACCACAGCTCTTTTCATCTCATGAGGCTGAAACTCTATTAAAGAATATTTTTAATTGGATATTTTATGGATTTACATTCCTTTTTTCTTTTTTTTTCATTAATTTCCACAGAAGGAAGTCCTTGGTCTTTAATCTTAGAAATCTCATCACAGAATTGAAGTCACTCACACGCAAAGATAAAGATTATATACATATTAAATATGAGTATACATATTTTATATTATATATTATATATTTTTTGGTTCTTTTTTTCGGAGCTGGGGACCGAACCCAGGGCCTTGCGCTTCCTAGGCAAGCGCTCTACCACTGAGCTAAATCCCCAGCCCTATATATTATATATTTTATCTGTCTTTAAGTCCCTTCATTTATCTGTGTATGTCTTCATGTTGAAAGCACTTCTAGTTCTCAAGAACTGATTCATGATCTAATTCTATAAGACTTATGTATCTCCTGTGATTTTCCTGTCTCAGTAAGCTTTCAAAACAGTGTGTGTTTTGAATATATATATTTAAATATAAAATATATAAAATACATAGCGCAATATAATTATATAATATAATATTATATTTGTATATATTACATTATATATACTTTCATTTTGTAAGTTTTGCTGATCCTTGAGAAGAAAATCTTTGTATCAGCTCAACTGCATATGTGTTCTTAACTCAGACAGGGCAGATTTTATTGACTTTTGGGGAATATTCAAGAGATATTTACTTCTCTGAGCATCAATACTTTCTTTTTTATAGTTATTGTTTTTATTGGCTATTTTTAATTACATTTCAAATGTGATTCCCTTTCTCTGTTTCCTGTCCATAAGCCCTCCATCCCATCCTCCCTCCTCTTTCTTCTATGAGGGCGTCCCCACACCCATCTACCCACTCCTTCCCACCTCTCCACCCTGACAGTCCTCTAAACTTGGGCATCCAGACATGGCAGGACCAAGGGCTTCTCCTCCATTGGTGTCCAAGAAGGCCATCCTCTGCTACATATGCAGCTGGAGCTGTCCATATGTACTCTTTAGATAGTGGTTTAGTCCCTGGAAGCTCTGGTTGGTTGGCATTGTTGTTCTTATGGGGTTGCAAGCCCCTTCAGTTCCTTCAATTCTTTCTCTAATTCCTTCATTAGGAATCCTGTTCTCAGTTCAATGGTTGGCTATGAGCATCTGCCTCTGTATTTGTCATGCTCCGGCAGAGCCTCTCGGGAAACAGCTATATCAGGCTTCTGTCAGCAAGCACTTCTTGGCATCAGCAATATTGTCTGGGTTTGGTGGCTGTATGTATATGGACTGGATCCCCAGGTGAGGCAGGCTCTGAATGGCCATTTCTTCAGTCTCTGCTCCAAACTTTGTTTCCCTATCTCCTCCTATGAATATTTTTGTTCCCCCTTTTAAGAAGGATTGAAGCATCCATACTTTGATCATACTTCCTCTTGAGCTTCCTGTGGTCTGTCAATTGTATCTTGGGTAATCTGAGCTTTTGGTCTAATATCCACTTATCAGTGACTGCGTACCATGTGTGTTTTTCTGTGATTGGGTTACCTCACTCAGGATGACATTTTCTTGTTCCATCCATTTGCCTATGAATTTCATAAAGTCATTGTTTTTAATAGCTGAGTAGTACTCCATTGTGTAAATGTACATTTTTTGTATCTATTCCTCTGTTGAAAGGACATTTGGGTTCTTTCCAGCTTCTGGCTATTATAAATAAGGCTGTTATGAACATAGTGGAGCATGTGTCTTCATTGTATGTTGGAATATCATTTGGGTATATGCCCAGGAGAGGTATATCTGGGTCCTCAGATAGTGCAATGTCCAATTTTCTGAGGAACCTCCAGACTTATTTCCAGAGTGTTGTACCAGTCTGCAATCCCACCAACAACGGAGGAGTGTTCCTCCTTCTCCAAATCCTCGCCAGCATCTGCTGTCACCTGAGTTTTGATCTTAGCCATGCTGACTGGTATGAGGTGGAATCTCAGGGTTATTTTGATTTGCATTTCCCTGATGTCTAAGGATGTTGAACGTTTCTTTACGTGCTTCTCAGCCATTCAATATTAGCTCTGTACCCCATTTTTAGTAGGTTATTTAATTCTCTGGAGTCTATCTTCTTGATCTCTTTGTACATTTTGGGTATTAGCCCTCTATTAGATGTAGGATTGGTAAAGATCTTTTCCCAATCTCCTGGTTGCTGTTTCGTCCTAATGACAGTGTCCTTTGCCTTACAGAAGCTTTGTAATATTATGAGGTCCCATTTGTCAATTCTTGATCTTAGTGCATAAGCCATTGATTGGTGTTCTATTCAGGAAATTTTCCCCAGTGACCCTGAGTTCAAGGCTCATGTATTTACATTTCAAATGTTATCCTCTTTGCCTCATAAAACCCCAGGGTTCCCATCCCGAAGCCCCCAAACCAATACCCCTCCCTCTGCTTCCATGAGGTTGTACCCCTTCCCACCCAGCCACTCCCACCTCACCATCCTAGCATTCCCCTACACTGGGGCATGAAGCCTTCACAAGGACCTCTCTTCCTATTCATCCCAGACATCATCCTTTGCTACATACACAGCTGGAGCTATGGGTCCCTCCATGTGTACTCTTTGGTTGGTGGTTTAGTCCCCAGGAGCTCTGGTGGGTCTGGTTGGTTGATATTTTTGTTTATCCTATGGGGTTGCAAACCCCTCTTGCTCGGTCAGTCCTTTCTCTAATTCCTTCATTAGGTCCCGTGAGCCTCTTGCTTTCCTAGCATCTGGGACTTGCTGGTGGCTACCCCTAGTTCCCCATCCCCCATTGCTACACAACTAGGTTCAATTTCCTGACCATCTGCATATCATCCCATTCATCTCCCATACCTGATCCTGCCTTCCTTAAACCCTCCCCCTCCTTTCTTCCTCTCAAGTCCTCCCACCCTCTACCTCCCATGAATATTTTGTTACCCCTTCTAAGAAGGACTAAAATCCACATTTTGGTCTTACTTCTTCTTAAGCTTCATATGAATTGTTTCTTGGGTATTCCAATATCCCTTTATCAGTGAGTGCATACCAAATGTGTTATTTTTAACTGGGTTATCTCACTCATGATGATAGTATCTAGTTCTACCTATTTGTCTAAGAATTTCATAAAGGCATTGTTTTTAATAGCTGAGTAGTACTCCATTGTGTAGATGTACCACATTTTCTGTATCTATTCCTCTGTTGAAGGACATCTGGGTTCTTTCCAGCTTCTGACTATTGTAAATAAGGCTGCTATGAACATAGTTGAGCATGTATTCTTGTTATGGGTTGGAGCATCTTTTGTACATGGCCAGGAGTGGTATAGCTGGGTCCTCGGGTAGTACTATGTCCAATTTTCTAAGGAAATGCCAGACCTATTTCCAGAGTGGTTGTACCAGTCTGCAATCCCACCAACAATGGAGGAGTGTTCCTATTTCTCCACATCCTCGACAGCATCTGCTGTCACCTGAGTTTTTTATCTTAGCCATTCTCACTGGTGTAAGGTGTGATCTCAGGGTTGTTTTGACTTGCATTTCCCTATGACTAAGGATGTTGAACATTTCTTTAGTTGTTTCTCAGCCATTCAATATTCCTCAGTTGAGAATTCTTTGTTTAGCTCTGAACTCCATTTTTAATAGGGTTACTTGATTCTCTGGAGTCTAATTTCTTGAATTTTTTTGTATATATTGGATATTAGCCCTCTATCAGATGTAGGATTGGTAAAGATATTTTCTCAATCTGTTTGTCCTAATGACAGTGTCCTTTGCCTTATAGAAGCTTTGCAACTTTATGAGATCTCATTTGTAAATTCTTGATCTTAGAGCATAAGCCAATGGTGTTCAGGAAATTTTCCCAGTGCCCATGTGTTCGAGGCTCTTCTCCACTTCCCTTTTATTAGTTTCAGTGTATCTGGTTTTATGTGGAGGTCCTTGATGCATTGGACTTGAGCTTTGTACAAGGAGATGAGAATGGACCAATTTCTATTCTTCTACATGCTGAATGCCAGTTGAACCAGCACCATTTGTTGAAAATGCTGTCTTTTTTCCACTGAATGTTTTTAGCTCCTTTGTCAAAGATCAAGTGACCATAGGTGTGTGGGTTCATTTCTGGGTCTTCAATTCTATTCCTTTGTTCTACCTGCCTGTCTTTGTAACAATACCATGCAATTTTTCTTATGATTGCTCTCTAATACAGCTTGAGGTTAAGGATGGTGATTAACCCAGAAGTTCTTTTATTGTTAAGAATAGTTTTCTGTATCCTGGGTTTTTTGTTATTCCAAATGAATTTGCAAATTTCTCTTTCTAACTCTATGAAGAATTAAGTAGAAATTTGGATAGGGATTGCATTGAATCTGTAGATTGCTTTCAGCAAGGTGGCTATTGGTTACATATATATATATATATATATATATATATATATATATATATATATATATACATATGTGTGTGTGTGTGTGTGTGTGTGTACATACATATTGGCCAACAGTGACAGAGGCTGAGCTAGGCTTGCTTATAAAGCTAGCTGTGCAGCACTTTTTGGTCTTGAGTCTTCACTGATCTTTGCTTTGCTGAGAGAAGCATACTAGAGAACTTCTCCTAGTGTCCTACCAGTCCTTCCTGCTGACAAATTCTGAGGCTGAGACCTGGCTGTCTCTGCTAGTTGTGCCACTGCTCTTGATTCATGTTTGCAATCCTGACTCTACTGAACTGGACTGCTTGTGTATCCTTGAAGTCTTTGCAAGTGGATCAGGCTGGTACTGCTGACTTGTGAACCGAACTGCTGATTTCCAGAAGACCCAGTTGGGGAGTTGCTCCAAAGAACCTTTCTTTTTTTTTTTTTTTTTACTAACTTGAGTATTTCTTATATACATTTCGAGTGTTAGTCCCTTTCCTGGTTTCCGGGCAAACATCCCCCTCCCCCCTCCCCTTTCTTAGTGAGGTCTACTTCCCCTGGATCCTTTATTTTCCACTACCTCTAGAGGGTGGTGGGCCACAAGGGAGGTTATATCATTTCAGAATCATAATTAATTGCAGATTTTCATGTGTTTTTATTGCCCTGCATTAAAGTTCCAAAGACATATTTTTTTAAAAAAGGATCAGGTCTATTTCTCCGCCAGGTTGTCAAGTTAAGTGACAAGTGCCTTACCCATTCATCTTACCAGTCCAAAATCAATCTTCTTAATAATATCTAAATATAAAATATAGTATTGTTAATTATGTGAACTGAATTTTTCAGGGGGCATGGAAAGCCATGGCTGTAGTGAAAATTCTACAAGGTTTGCTAACTGATTAGAGCTTTATGATTAGGGTGTTTGAATATTGCAAATCCGGACACATATTATCTGGTTAATCTTCAGTCCCCTAGTATCTGTTCACTGTTCACCTGTGCCTGACCTTACATCCTATGAACCATCACAATTCAAAAGTAAAGAATGTCCTCAAATAGCAACAAAAGCTTATGTAGAGCTGTCCCTGTTTTGCCATAATTCACCTTCCTGTTATTACCACTAATATATTTGGAGAACAGCTTAATTTGTGACTTTTTAGTTTAATGACTATAAACATCATGTAATAAATTCCATGTTAGAACATTTCATTCAGAGCAATCTGAATAGATGTTTCCAGACTATATTTATACATATCTGGTTCATAAAATAAGTGATTATTCCTATGAGGACAGATGTGAGCTTTATTATTGACAATTATAAGAGAATTTTAGAATAGTATATAGCCAGAACGTACTTATAAAACTAAATATTATATTTGTTTTTTAAATTTATTTACTTTTATTTAATGTGTGGGTGCTTTGCTAGCTAGCGTGTATGCCCTTTAAAACTGATAAATATTCTGAAGTATAGCTCTTCCCAGTTAATGGCTTCTAGTGAACAGGGTAGGAGAGACACAGACACAGTTTTCTTTAGGAGGCTAGACAGTGGGAGTTTGACCATGCTCCAACGAGTATATTGACAACACAAATTGACTTTGGGGGTGGGGACATAAGAGTGGGAGGGAATTGGAAGCCTCTGTGACCATGATACACTGTATGAAATTCCCAAGTAATTAATAAAAATATTATATTGGGAGGAAAATAGGAAATGATACTTCAATTCAAAAAAATGTTAAATATAAAAAATTCCAGGAATAAAACATCCAGGAAATCTGGGGAACATGAAAAGACCAAATCTAAGAATAAAAGGAGTAGAAGAAAGAGAAGAAACCCAGGTCACAGGCACAGAAAATATTTTTAACAAAATATAGAAGAAAATTTCCCTAACCCAAAGAAAGATATGCTTATCAAGATACAAGAAGCATACTAAGAACACCAAGTAAACTGGAACAGAAATGAAATTTGCCTTGACATGGAGTAATCGAAAAACTAAATATGCAAAACAAAGAAAATAATAAAAGCTGCAAGAGGACAGAACAATTATAATAACATTTTTTTTCAATCAAGACTCTAACACTCAGGAATAGCCTGGACAGATCTTTCACAGACTCTATTATGTATTATTTTAATGTAGGAGTCATGCCAGAAGAGGGCATCAAATCCCTTTATAGATGATCATAAGCCACCATGAGGTTTCTGGAAATTGAACTCAGGACCTCTAGAAGAGCAGTCTGTGCTCTTATCCACTGAGCCATCTCTCCAGCCCAGTCTTAGAGATTCTAAAAGGCCACAGATGCCAGCCCAGATTACTATTCCAAATAAATTTTCTATCACTATATAGAGAGAAAATAAAACATTCTATGATGAAACCAAATTTAAGCAATACCTAGCAATAAATCCGGCCACACAGAAGGCTCCAGATCCAACAGAAAGAGGTTAATTAAACCCAAGAAAACACAGGAAATAATCAAAGACCAGCAAATCAAAAGAAGAGAAACACACACACACACACACACACACACACAGAGAGAGAGAGAGAGACAGAGAGAGACAGAGAGAGACAGAGAGAGACAGAGAAACAGAGAGACAGACAGACAGAGACAGACAGACAGACAGACAAAACAACAACAACAACAACAAAAGCACAAGAATAAGCAAACACTGCTCATTGATAGTTCTACATCAGTGGTGTCAACTCACCCAATAAAAAGACACAGACTAACAGAATTGGTGCAGATATCCAACCCTTCTGCTATATTCAAGAAACATACCTTAACATCAAAGATAGACAACACATTTGTTTCAAATTAAAACTACTCAGAGAAGATAGAGGATGCTACATACTCAGAAAGGGGGAAATCCACCAGGAAGACTTTGTAATTCTTAACACTCATTCTCTAAACACAACGGCACACAAATTCATAAAGGGAACACTACTAAAGCTTAAATCACTCTCAGTGATAATCAGAGACTTCAATACCTAATTTTGGTGGTTTAAATATGCTTGGTTGAGAGAATGGCACTATTAGGAGGTATGGCCTTGTTGGAGTAAATGTGGCCTTGTTGGAGGAAGTATGTCACTGTGGAAGTGAGCTTTGAGACCCTAAAACTGCCCATGAGACAGTCTGCTCATCATTTCCTTTGGATGAAGATGTAGAAAACTCTCAGCTCCACCAGTTTCATGCCTGCTCGATGCTTCAGTGCTTCCTGTCATGATGATAGTGGACTAAATCTCTGAACCTGTAAGCCAGCCCCAATTAAATGTTGTCCTTTATGAGAGTTGACTTGGTTATGGTGTTTCTTCACAGCAATGGAAGCCCTAACTAAGACACCTATTCTTAAAAACATACCAGCCCTCCAGACAAAAACTAGAGATATACTGGAGCTAACTGATGCTGCATATCAAATGGAATTAACGATATTTACAGTAAATTTCACCCAAACACGAAAGAATAGCTTTTTCTCAGCACCTCACAGAACTTTCACTAAAACTGACCACATACTTGAACATAAAGCAAATCTCAACAGGAAAAAAATAAAGGAAAGAAGGAAGGAAGGAAGGAAGGAAGGGAGGAAGCGAGGGAGGGAGGGAGCGAGGGAGGAGGGAGGGAGAAAGAGAGAGAGAGAGAGAGAGAGAGAGAGAGAGGGAGAGAGAGAGAGAGAGAGAGAACTCTGCATTCTATCTAACCACTATAGATTAAAGCTGGATTTTAATAACAGAAAAAGAAGAAAGCTTACAAACTCATTAAAACTGAACAACTCTCTAGAGAATGAAAAATGGGCCAATACAGAAAAAAGAAGGATACTAAAAACTCAAAGAAAACTAATGTGTAGTATACCCAAATGCATGGGACACAATGAAAATGTTGCTAAGAGGAAAGTTCATGGCACTAAGTGCCTACATTAAAAACTAGAGAGATCTTATACTAGCAACTTAAGAGCACATTTGAAATCTCTAGAACAAAAGGAAGAAATCATATATAACAGGAGTAGATAGTATGAAATAATCAAAGTCTAGGCTGAAATAAAACACAATCAAGCAAAAAGAAATCAATACAAAAATCAATGAAACAAAGTGTTGGTTCTTTGAGAAAATCAATACAATTCACATATCCTTATCCAAGTTAACTAAAAGGCAGAAAGAGAAGACACAAATTAACAAAATCAGATATGTAAAGGGTACATAACAACAAATAAAAAGAAACTCCAGAAATCTTAAGAACATACTTTTAAAAGCTGTATTTTGCCAAATTGGAAAAACTAAAGGCATTGTATCATTTTGTAGATTCCACTTAACAAAGTTAAATCAAGGTCAGATAAGCAAATTAAATAGACCAATAGTGCCTACTGAAATAGAAGCAGTCATTAAAACCTCACTCATCCCCCCAAAAAAACCCCAGGGCTAGATGACATTAACATAGAATTCTACAAGATATTGAGACTTTCAATGAATAGTTAATACCAATACTCCTTAAATTTTTCCACAAAAAAAAACCACAAGGAATATTGTCCAATTCAACTTACAAGGCTACAGTTACCCTGATACTCAAGCCACATAAAGACCCAACAAAAATGACAGGCAAACTTCCCTTATTAACATAGATGAAAAAGTACTCAATAAAATACTTGGAAATTGAACACATCTAATAAGAACACATCCAAAAAATCATCCACTATAATCAAGTAGAGTTCTTCCAACAGATGCAGGGTTGGTTAAACATATATAGGTCAATAAATGTAATCCACCTTATAAACAAACTGAAAAGACACAAACCACATGTTCATCTCATTAGATGCAGAAAAGGATTTTGGCAAAAGCCAACACCCTTTGATGTTATGTCAAAGAGATTAGGAATACAAGAGGCATATTTCAACGTCGTAAAGGCAACTTACAGCAAGTCTATAACTAACACCAACTTAAACTCAGAGAAACTCAAATAATGCCACTAAAATCAGGACTAAGACAAGGTTGCTCATTCTCTCCATACCTATTCAATATAGTAGTTGAAATCTTAACTGGAGCTAAGACAACTGAAGGCGATCAAGGGGATACAAATTGGAAAGGAATAAGTCAAAAAATCTTTATTTGTGGATAATATGATAGTAGACATAAATTACCAAAAATTCCATCAGGAAAGTCCGAAAGCTAATAAACACTTTCAGCAAAATAACTGGGTACAAAATTAACACACACACACACACACACACACACACACACACACACACACAAAACCAGTAGCCCTCCTTCATACAAAAGACAGACAGAGAAAGAATAATGAAACAACGCCTTTTACAATAGCCTCAAATAATGTTAAATACATTGGAGTAACTATATCCAAGCAAGTGAAAGACATATAATTAAAAAAAAGGCACTGATACACAGAAGAAAAAATTGAAGGAGATATCTGAATACTGAAATATCTCCCATGCTTATTAGTTGATGGAATTAATATAGAAAGATGGTGATCCAACCAAAGCAATCTACCAATTCAATGCAGTTTCCTCGAAATTCCAACACAATTCTTCACATGTCTTGAAAGAACAATTCTCACCTTAAGTGGAAACACAAAACCCAGGATAGTTAAAACAATCCTATATAATAAAAGTATTGCTGGGAGTATCATTTCCCCAATTTCAAGTTGTACTGAAGAACTATATTAATAAAAACAGCATGGTATTGGCATAAGAAACAGACATGTCATACAATAGAATGTAATCAAAGAGCCAAACATTAAGTCCATATACCTATAAATACATGGTTTTATAAAGGAGGCCGAAAAACAGACAGTATCTTCAACAAATGGTGCTGGTCAAACTGGGTGGCTATATATAGAAAAATTAAAATAGTAAAGGACTGAGGTGAGGCGGGGCAGATAGAGTTCTCTAAGAAAGGGAAATAGGATAGATAGTTATGGATGGATAGTTGGGAAATGAGACTGGAATGAGAGGATCAATCAGGAAGGGTCAGGGAACGTGAAATAAGGGGAGAAATATGGGAGAGGCAGTTGATATGAAGGGTCAGATGAGGGAGAGGCTATGTGGAAACATGATATAGTAAGAAACTTCTAAAGAATATTCATATATGAAAGCAATCTAAATAAGGACACCAACCACAAACCACAAAGACTGAGCCACAACTGGATATTCCTTGGCACCAAATAAAGCTTCCTGTACTGAGAATAGGTTACATCTATCTGAATTATAGTCCAATTGGTCCAATGGTAACTTCCCCTCAAACAATCCAAGCTCCTGTCAAAACTATAGGTTGCTCTCCACAAACTGATGGCAAGGCCCCCATTGTTGAAAACACCAACACAATTCACTGACCATGGAGAATTCAAGATGGTGCCTACATAGAGCTTTACTCCTATGTGCTATCATCTTTGATACCGGAATGTACTCTCCAGCTACTAAAGGAGAAATGTAAAAACTACCCCAGGTAGTTTGATCTAAAATGGTGTCCTTCATGCAATATATGTTAATGCAATGGTGGCACAGAGCTTTTGGGAGTAATTAACCAATATCTGATTTGACTTAATGCCTATTAGATGAGATGGAACCCATACCTGACAATACTTGGGTGACCAAGAGTGTGAAACTAGAAAGTTCAGGGACCTAGGATAAAACCAAATCCAAAAAAACATAGCAATAAAATTACTCCAAATGGCATTACACTATATTGATAGATCAGTACTTTGCTCAGCCATCATCAGAGAAGCTTCTTCCTGTATCAGACAGAAACAAGCACAGAGACACACAGTCAGACATTACATACAGAGAGACATTTGAACACAACCCTAAATGGGATATCTATCAAATTCCCCTCCTCCTCTGAGATCAGCAAAAGACACAGAAAATGAAGAAGAAAGAATGTAAAAGCCAGAGGAAGACACCAGAACAAGGCTCTCTAAATCACCTGAGCAACACTCATGTGAATTCACAAGGCCTCCAAGGGTCTACACCAAGTAGTTGGCATATATATTATGGTTTCCAGTTTAATGGTTGTATGGGATTTCTAAATATGCCAATGAATGGTTCTCTATAGCTAGATCTGTTTCTTCTGCCTTTTCTTAGGTTCTTTTTCCCTCTATTTGTTTGGGTTTTCTTTCCTATTTCAATGTGATGGTTTTTGTTTTATATATTTATTTTATTATTATCCTTTAGAAGCCTGCATGTTTTGTAATGAGAGAAATTAAGGGAGTGGGATCTAGATGGGAGGGAAGGAGAGGAAAATCTGGTAAGGAGTAGAGAGAAGGGAAACTGTAATTAGGATATATTATGTAAAAAATACATTTTCAATAAAAGGAAGAAAATAACAAAATAATTTAATAAAACAAACTAATAGTGTTTCATATCACCTCATTACTTCTCCTTGTTGAGAGGTTAAGAATGCAGAATTAATAGGTTATTTTTATAGTAAAATTGGCTTTTAACTTTTTTACTATTTATTTCTTTTATTATTTTAATTTAATTTTTTACCTTTTGAAAATTTTAGATGAGACTATATTTATATAATCTCCACTTCTCTTTCTACTGCCTCCATTTTCTCCCATGTCCCCTGTACTCCATCTCAAATTCATGACCTATCATTATTAATTCAAGGTCACCTTTTCTACCTTATAGCTTACAACAGTTGACAATATAAAGTTCAAAAGCTTTTCTTAATATAGAAGTCCATATATTTTACTATGTTATGTAAGCCAGTCAAAAAAGAGCAAATGTTTCATTATTCTACTTACATACAATATATTAAGTATGTAACATTGTAAAATTTACAGAAACAGAGTATAAAAATAGTTATGAAGGGATACAAAGAGAAAGGAAAAAAAGGACCTATTGTTTAAAATGTTTGGGTTCCAGTAATCAAGTCCCACAGTGAAGACCTTAAAACTCAGAAGAAAATTTCAGATCTTCTTCACTCCAGTCAATCACCACTTATACCTTCCAGAGACAATCTATGGAAGCTTGATTTCCATTGTTCAAGAAATATCATTAGAGACCAGAAGTCCCTTTCTCAGTGTGATGAAAAATCTTGAAAATATCACTGTATTGAATACATAGGGAGAGAGTGGGCAGCCTTGTCTAGTCCCTGATTTCAGTGGGATTGCTTCAAGTTTCTCTCCATTTAGTTTGATGTTAGCTACTGGTTTGCTCTATATTGCTTTTACTATGTAGGTATGGACCTTGAATTCCTGATCTTTCCAGGACTTTTATCATGAAGGGGTGTTGAATTTTGTCAAATGCTTTCTCAGCATCTAATGATCTAATGAGATGATCGTGTGTTTTTTTCCTTTGAGTTTGTTTATATAGTGGATTATGTTGAAGGATTTCCATATATTGAGCCATCCCTGTATTCATGGGAAAAAGCCTACTTGATCATGGTGAATGATCTTTTGGTGTGTTCCTGGATTTGGTTTTTGAGAATTTTATTGAGTATTTTGCTAGACAAGGCTGCCTATTCAATATAGTACTAGAAGTCCTATTTAGAGCACTTAGACAACAAAAAGAGGTAAAAGGAATACAAATTGAAAGGGAAGAAGTCAAAATATCACTATTTGCAGATGATATGATATTATACTTAAGTGACCCCCAAAATTCTACCAAAGAAGTCCTAAACCTGATAGGGAAGGGAAGAAGTCAAAATATCACTATTTGCAGATGATATGATAATATACTTAAGTGACCCCCAAAATTCTACCAAAGAAGTCCTAAACCTGATAAACAACTTCAGCAAAATGACTGAACATAAAATTAACTCGAAGAAATCACAGCCTTCCTCTACTCAATGGATAAACAGGCTGAGAAAGAAATTAGGGAAAAGACACCCTTCACAATAGTCCCAAATAATATAAAATATCTTGGTGTGACTCTAACCAAGCAAGCGTGAGATCTATATGACAAGAATTTCAAGTATCTCAACAAAGAAATCGAAGATCTCAGAAAATGAAAAGATCTTTCATGCTCATGGATTGGCAGGACTAATATAGTAAAAATGGCCATCTTGCCAAAAGCAATGTACAGATCCAATACAATAACCATCCAAATTCCTACAAAATTCTTCATATGGTTCGAAAGAACAGTTTGCAAACTCATTTTGAATAACAAAAAACTCAGGATAGTGAAAACTATTCTCAACAATAAAATAATTTCTGGGGGAAATAACCATCCCTAACCTCAAGCTATATTACAGAGCAATAGTGATAAAAACTCTGTGATATTGGTACAGAGACAGGCAGGTAGATCAATGGAATAAAATTGAAGACCCAGAAATGAACCCACACACCCATGGTCACTTAATATTTGATAAAGGAGCTAAAATCATCCAACGGAAAAAAGATAGCATTTCCAACAAATGGTGCTGGTTCAACTGGAAGTCAGCATGTAGAAGAATGCAAATTGACTCATTCTTCTCTCCTTGTACAAAGCTTAAGTCCAAGTGGATCAAGGACCTCCACATAAAACTGCACTGAAACTGATAGAAGAGAAAGTAGGGAAAAGCCTTGAACACACAGGCATATGGGAAATTTTTCTGAACAGAACAACAGTGGCTTAGGCCCTAAGATCAAGAATGGACAAATGGGACCCCATAAAATTGCAAAGCTTCTGTAAAGCAAAGGACACTCTCATTAGGACAAAATGGAAACCAAGAGATTGGGAAAGCATTTTTACCAATCCTACATCCAATAGAGGGCTAATATCTAATAATAAAAAAAATTCAAGAAGAGACAAATAATCCTACTAAAAATGAGATACTGAGCTAAACAAAGAATTCTCAACTGAGGAATATCAAATGGCCAAGAAGCACCTAAAGAAATGTTCAACATCCTTAATCATTAGGAAAATGAAAATCAAATCAACTCTGAGATTCCACCTCACACCAGTGAGAATGGCTAAGATCAAAAACTCAGGTGACAACAGATGCTGGCGAGGATGTGGAGAAAGAGGAACACTCCTCCATTGTTGGTGGGATTGCAGACTGGTACCACCATTCTGGAAATCAGTCTGGAGGTTCCTCAGAAAATTGGACATTGAACTGCCTGAGGATCCAGCTATACCTCTCTTGGGTATATATCCAAAAGATGTCCCAACATATAAAAAAGACACGTGCTCCACTATGTTCATAGCAGCCTTATTTATAATAGCCAGAAGCTGGAAAGAACCCAGATGCCCTTCAACAGAGGAATAAATACAGAAAATGTGGTACATCTACACAATGGAATATTACTCAGCTATCAAAAACAATGACTTCATGAAATTCTTAGGCAAATGGATGGGACTGGAAAATATCATCCCGAGTGAGATAACCCAGTCACAAAAGAACACACATGGTATGTACTCACTGATAATTGGACGTTAGACCAAAAGCTCAGAATACCCAAGATTCAATTTACAGACTATATGAAGCTCAAGAAAAAAGAAGACCAAAGTGTGGGTGCTTTAGTCATTCTTAGAAAGGGGAACAAAATACTCACCTGATGAAATACGCGGACAAAGAGTGGAGCAGAGATGTGAAGAAAGGTCATCCAGAGGCTGCCCAACGTGGGGATCCATGCCATATGCAGCCACCAAACCCAGTCACTATTGCTGATGCCAAGAAGTGCTTGCTGACAGATGCCTGTTATGGATGTCTCCCGAAAGGCTCTGCCAGAGCCTTGCTGAAACAGAGGAGAGTGCTTGCAGCTAACCATCAGACTGAGCACGGGGACCACAATGGAGGAGTTAGGGAAAGGACTGAAGGAGCTGAAGGGGTTTGCAACCCCATAAGAACAATTTCAACCAACCAGACCCTAGAAAGCTCCCAGAGACTAAACTACCAAGAAAAGAATACCCATGGAGGTCCTATGTTTCCAGTCACTTATGTAGCATAGGATGGCATTGTCTGGCATCAATAGGAGGAGAAGCCCTTGGTCCTGTGAAGGGTTGTTTCTCCAGTGTAGGGGAATGCCAGGGTGTTGAGTTGGGAATGGGTGGTTGGGAGTAGGAGCATCTTCCTTTAAGCAGGGGGAGGGGGAAAGGGATGAGAGAGTCGGAGAAAGATAACATTGAAATGCAAAAACATAAAATATCCAATAAAATGAATGCAGATTGAAAATGAAAGAAAATACTACTGTAGCTTATTCATTTTAAGATTTATTACTTTTAATTTTTTACAGTCCAGTGGTTTTTTTCCTCTCCTAGCCCACCTTGCTACAGTTCCTGATCTCATTCCTCCTCCCCCTATCTCTAAGAGTATGCCCACCCCAGGACTCCCCACTGTCTGTGGCCTCCAGTCTCTGGGATGTATCAGTTTTTACTATAGTATCTTCTATGTCTGAGATTCTCTCTTACATCTCCTGTATTTTGTTGGTGATGCATCTGTTGTTCCTGATTTCTTTCCTAGGTTTTCCAGCTCCAGGATTTCCTCGGTTTGTGATTTCTTTATTGCTTCTATTTCCACTTTCAGGTTTTGCACAGTTTTATTTATTTATTTCACCTGTCTAATTTGTATTTTTAAATTTTTATAGAATTTATTAGTGTCCTCTTTAAAGATAGTATTTTCCTATATTTCCATAAGTGATTCATTAATTTTCTCTTTAAAGGCCTCTATCATCTTTATAAGATTGGATCTAAGGCTTTCTTGATTTCAGTTGTATTAAAATATCCAGGGCTTGCTGTAGGGGGGTAGCTGTGCTTTGGAGGTGTCATTTTGCCCTGGCTCTTGTCAATTGTGTTCTTTCCAGAGCCTTTAGCCATTCACATAGCTTTGGTCCCTGGATGTTCTTGTTGTAGTAGGTATTGGGGCAGGAGGGGGTGAACCTTGTGGTCCTGGTGTGGCAGGCCTCTGATGGGAAGGTGTTTGGGGAAAGGGTAGCTTACCTCTATGGTTCAGGAGTCTGATGGATGTAGAGGAGAGGCAGTAGGAGAGTAGAGGTCCCCCTGGGATAGCAGGCTACTCAGAGAAGAGTCTAAACCACCAACCAAAGAACATACATGGGTTGGACCTAGGCCAACCCATGCATATGTAGCAGATGTACAGCGTGACCTTCATGTGGGTCCTGAACAAGAACAGCTGGAACTGGAGCAGAGGCTATCCAAAAAAGCAGTTGTCTGTATGTGGACTATGTTCTTCTAGCTGGGCTGCTTTTTCTGGCCTCAGTAGGAGAAGAAATGCCTACCCATGTAGACTTGAAGAGCCTGGGGTAGGGGGTGATACAAATGGGTCCCCACCTGCTCATAGGAGGAGAGGGGGAAGGGGGAAGGATTGTAGGAAGGGGTGACCAGAAGTGGGGCAGTGAGTGAGATATAAAGTGAATAAGTAAAAAATAAAATTAAATTGAAAAAAAATTGACTACCTGACTTGACAGGATCTAGATTCCTTTACAAGACAAGCCTTCCAGACATGCTTAGGAGGACGATTTCTGACTACTTTAAATGAAGGGGAAAGAATTAAATGAGGGCAGCACAGTTTAGGCCTTGGGATAGGCTCCAGGCCTGAAGAGGGAGAAAGAATGCAGAGTACCAGCATTCATTTCCATTTGCTTCCTGGATATGGATGCTGTGCAGCCAGCTATCTCATGTTGCTGCTGCCATAACTTCCTAAGACTCTGTCTCAAACCAAAAAGAAAAAGGCATTTTTGTATTCTAGAAACGTAGATGGAGAATTCTGAAGATTATTTGAAATATCAGTGTTGTGATTTGAATGTGCTTGGCCAGGGAGGTGTGGCTTTGTGGGGGAAAGTGTGTCAATGTGGGTGTGGGCTTTAAGACCCTCATTCTTGCTAGTTGGAAGCCAGTATTCTGCTAGCAGCCTTCAGCTTCTCCTGCACCATGCCTACCTGAACACTGCCACACTTACCACCATAATGATAATGGACTAAATTATTGAACCTGTAAGCCACCCCCAATTAAATGTTATCCTTGTAAGAGTTGCCTTGGTCATAGTGTCTGCTCACAGCAGTAAAATCCTAACAAAGAAAATTGGTATTTCTTAAAACATAGAAATAGAGCAGGAGCAAATTTCTAGTTTGTCTGAGTTACCTTTGACACTCCTTCATAAACTGATGATTACTTTCTCTCATTAGCTACTCATTGTATATTGCAATTACAAGCCTTGAGAATCACATCACTGCTTCTTTAGAAAATATATTAATATTATCTCTGGGTGCCTTTTTGTTTTGTTTTCTCTTGGAGACTTTTAGAATTGAGTATGAATTGTTTTTGCAATCAGAACAAGAAATAAGTACTATGCTTTAAAGTGGTGAAAAGGGGATATGGTTCAAGAAGGAGAATGAGGATTAATTTTGAGTTGAATAAATTTCATTCCAGGTCAAACAGCATAGCTATGAAGAAAAATCCAGATGTTTGCCTTTCAGTTAATTCAGCTCAATACAGACATCATTTTAAACATATTTTCCCCAAATTCTGAGAACCAAGACATGGACAGGCAAGATATCTACTTGGTAAAACTTAACTTCTCTTTTCAATATATAAACAAAGTGTTTTTTAAAGTGCTATAATTAAGTTTACAACCTTAGGTGCTTATTAAAAAACACATATCCTTAAGTTTCACTACAGTATCCTGGGAAAACTGAGATCAGTCTCGTGTGCCAAATAGGGAACCACATCATGGTACAAGCTTGCTCCAAGCCTTCATCTACCTCAAGAACCTATATTAGGAAAGTGATTTTCACACATTTTATTTTTGTCTAACTTCCTTATAATGATTATTTGAGTATTCAATAATCTTCCTTGTAAGTATTTATAGCTTTTTTGATTCTTTAACAAATCAATATGATTTTTTCTAAGGCTCTGGAAGAGAATAAAAAAATTGTCATCAGTTATCAACAGAACATTCTGACACAGTGATGCTGTCTTCTCAAATATCTACAGACAGAGTTCTTCCAACTGCTCCTCAGTTCCTCAACAGCCAGTGATTCTCAGGAAAAAGAAAAGCCTGTGCTTGCCCGTTTCTTCTTACTGTCATTATGCATTCTTTGAAACCCATGTGTTTGCATGTGCCCTGAAAGAAAACTAATGAATTCTATTTCCTTCACTGACAGCAATCGGAGCTGAGCACAGGCGGCAGTGATGCAATTGGCATTTGATTCATCATGCCCACAGTTCTGCACCTGTGCCACTGTCAGCAGGGGTGAAGCAGTACAACATAACACTTTGCTCATCCACATCCCCAGAGACAGGAGAGTGTACACAGCAAGGAAAACAAATTCCTGATGCAAATGGTATCTATTAACAACCAATGTGTTCAGTTTAGATGAACCATCTCCTAACACCTTGTACTTTCTTATAATGTTTACACAGCATTGTATAAATACCTGTAGCTTGTCAGTTCAGCAGAAGGATTCAAACTTTCACGGCTATAGAATTTCTTTTTTTCCAGGCTATCAACAAGGCCACCAGGGGTTAAATGGACAGAGCAGATGGACTAGCACAAATTACTGAACCAGTTCTCAAGCTATAACCAACAACGCCATCCCACATGGATTCAGTAATCTGCTCCATTTTCTTTGAGATAATAAACAAAAGGGCTCTTCCTCCTCATTTACTTCTGCTTCAGCAGGACAAATCTCCTGTCACTGCCACATCTCTAAAGTAGAGTCAAAACAAAAGGGCTTTGAATGACAGCAGTGCCTGGTTGTTCTACATGCCTGGTAGTCTTGCCCATCCCTCACACTCACCCACACATTAACACACCTGCTCTCACAGAGGAGAAATCATTGTTCCTGCTGCTGTAGCTAGACATCCATTTCCTATGTGCTTTTCCTCCACCACCCAAATGCAGTCCCTGCAGTTAAGATTAGGAACAAAAGAAAAAAAAATCCACTTGAGGGATTTAAGTTGGCCAGCAATTTAAAAAGAAGCAATGTCACTCTTTCAGAAAAGAGACCAAACTAGTGATTTCAGAGAAGAAAAAAATACAATATAAGAACTGATAGCTAGTAAAAGAGATTAACTCCAAAAGATACAAAATGAGTCTGAGGAATACTAGAATAGGGAAGATGAAAAACAGGCTCTCCCTCTATAGCTGAAAGAAGATATGAAGGACTGGGTTTGTTCCTATCACAGAGGTATGATGGCAGCTCACTAGTAGAGATGGTCACTGAGGTGCCACAGGCAGAGCTGGGTCAGGATAGTGAAGAAGAACCAAATCCCCCTAGATGGCGAATACTGTTTACTCTTTCATACATTACTGGCAACAACATATTGAGAGCAAAGCACCCCAACACAGCCAATCCCCTTCCACTGTAATGCCTTGCAATACACCCACATTACCCTCTACTAACAAGGTTTGTGCTATTCCTGCTGGCAGATGAAATTATTGCAAGATTCATCTCCTAGATTAAACACAAGACATATATTCTCACATTCCTATTCAGCACTAGACAATCAATGAAATAAGTAACTATTGAAGTGAAAATTAAAACTGTCTTTGTTCCTATAAGATATAATTGTCTACATGGAAAATCACAAAATAGCAATTACATAAAACCTTTTAGAACTAATTCAAAATTACATAAACGTACAGAATACCAACTTAATTTAATATATAAAAAACAATAGATTCCCTATAAATTTCAATGAACAACTGGAATTTGAAATTAGATTAGCAACTAAAAATGAAACATATATATATTCCAAGTATGACTCATACAAGGAATACTATAAAGCACCAATTAAATAGGTCAAAGTTACCTACACTTTAAAAATATTCGATGTTCCTGGATAGAAAGACTCAACATAGTCAAAATGTTTCTTCTGCCCAGTTTGATCTATGTATTCAACCCAAAGCAAATGAAATCCCCAAGTGACCATAGACAAGTGTGATAACAAATTTAATAAAAACGTTATGTAAACAACAAAAACTCAAAAGATCTAACATATAATATTGAAAAATTAGGTTGAGAACTGACACGACTATATAGCAATCCTATGATTCTACAGTGACTGTGTGATGCTGGTGAAAGTCTAGACAAAGACATCAGTGGGTCAAAATAGACAGCCTACACATAGACTCAAATACTCAACTAACCTTCAACAAAGGGGGAAATGCTATTCAATTATGAAACGATAATCATTCCAGTCAAAGACTTCTCTGTGCAATAAAATTAATTTATACCCCAATCTTACATTTTTACAAAATTTATACCGCTCATAAAATAGACTATAGCCTTAAATACTAAATGCAACACAAATTTCTAGAAGAAAATATAATAGAAATTCAGGTTTGATGTTTGTAGCTAGTCTTAGCTACATTGTGTGTTATTTGACCCTTCTCCACCCCCTTTCTTTCACCCTTTCAACCCCTTAATACTAGATAAGAACATGGACTGACCCTGGGCTCCAACTGCATAGGTAGCAATGAATAGCTTAGTAAGAGCACCAGTGGAAGGGGAAGCCCTGGGTCCTGCTAAGACTGAACCCCCAGTGAACTAGACTGTTGGGGGGAGGTTGGTAATGGGGGGAAGATGGGGAGGGGAAGCCCATATAGAAGGGGAGGAGGAGGGGTTAGGGGGATGTTGGCCCAGAAACTGGGAAGGGCAATAACAATTGAAATGTAAATAAGAAATACTCAAGTTAATAAAGATTAAAAAAATAATTCCACGTGGAATTTACAAAGATATTATTGTATGGAAAGAGTATAATACCAATGACCATAGGAATAAAAACAATGTGTAATTATGTGAAAAAAATTAGATAAGAGAGAAAAATAGAGAGGAAGGAAAGAAATTCCGAGATAAATCAGGGTTCAGGAAGGGGGCAATGTTATAATTAGATTACTTCCTGCTAATTGGAGCAACAGGTTGTTTGTGGCAAGTTTGACCTTCACCATCAGTATATCTAATTTTTTCTTCCTGTTGTTCCTTCTTTGTGCATGACTACTTAACAAACCACAAACAACAACCAACAAACAACCATGCCTCTTGGGGCCCTAGCATTTATATACTCTCTGAAAAGTCCCCATAATTCCAATTGTCACACAATCACAGAAACGATCTGCAGCTGGCAAAATCACACCCCTGCTAGATCACGAGGCAAATCATAGTCAGCTGCTGTGGACAATCTGAAACAGTCCCATATCCCACATGTGGGACTAAAATTAAATCTATTCTTTTAATATTTCTGTGGTTTTAAAGGAAAGCAAAACTCCAAAATTATTGCTACAGGCATTTAGCAGAAGATTTAAGATTCAACACTAAAAGCACAATTGTAAAGGAATATAATGGTTAAGTTGAACTTTATTAAAATTAAAAGACTCTGCCAATGACACTGAAGAGAATGAAAAGATATAGCACAGACTAAGAAGAAGAAAAGATAGTTACAAAATATTTATCTAACAAAGATGTATTTGGGTGTGTGTTAAGGATAATACTGATTGGCAAGTTGACAGAATATAAGGTCACCTAGGATACAAACCTCTGTGTATCTGTGTATGACTGAGTTTCTAGATATAATTAACTGAGGTGGAAAGATACATGGAAACATGTATCTGAATATGGGCAACACCATAACATAAGTATTGGGCTGCACAAAAAGAAGAAATGAAGCTTAATAACACTCATCTCTCTGTTCCTCTGGCTGCACATATATATGACTAGCTGCCTATTGCTCCTGTGGCCACTCCCTCCCAGAAAGGATGGGTTATATCTTCTACCTATAAGCTTCTTCCCTTACATTACATTTGTTAGGAACTTAATCACAACAATGAGAAAAATACCCAATACGGCGTGTTTATATTTGTATGTTTATGGATATAACAAGATACAGACATATATCCAAAAGACACAATAATTCTCAGACTCGAATGTAAGGGCAATTCTGATGCTAAGGTCCTGTTCCCTAATTGGTTCTTGATCTTTCAAAGCCATGGGCCAATTGCTGGGACTTCCAGGTTCCTAGAGGAAAGGGGAGATGCAAGGGAGGAGAGGAGAGTACACCATGCTTTGGAAAGAAAAGAACTAAACATCAAGATGAGGTCTTGAGAGGAGCAGTGGCACAGGCCATTCTCACAGGCAGGTGGTCAGGGATGTTTAGCAGAGACTAGATGTGTCATAGCAACCAAAGTTTTGGGAAGGTGGGAGGAGCAGGGATAAGAAATTGATAAGGCTGGAGATAGCAGTGCCCAGCAACTGTGCCAAGAAGGCAAGTTGAAAATGAGCAGCTGTGTGTGTGTGTGTGTGTGTGTGTGTGTGTGTGTGTGTGTGTGTGTGTGTGTCTTTTATCCATGGATTCAAGGGAAGCTAGGTGGGGGCTGGTAGCATGGCCCATTCCTGAAAGTAAGGTAGGGTAGCAAAAAACCACAGGCAATGCTTGAACAATAAGAAATTCATCTATTTTAAAGGTGTGCAAGATTTTGAATGTATACATGAATATACACAGGCAGAGTATAAACATCTGAATTGGTCTTTAATACCATATCATGAGACAGTTATAAATTGTAAACAATGGGATATTTACTAGATAGATACAGCATCCCTACTAGATACCTAATAGGATGAGTAAAGTGCAGAAGAAGACTGAACACCAAATTCTGGCAAAGATATAAAGCAAAAAGGAGCTCAAACCTCTACTGGTGGGAGTTAAGAGAAAAGAAAAAAATCACTTTGAAAGACAATTTGACACCTGCATATAAAGCAAAACACTCTTACCACATGATCCAGCAATTACATTAATTGTTCAAAACATCTCTATGACAAACTTGCACATGTTTATGATCGCTTTCTTAATGACATTTTAAACTTTAAAACAGTTAAGATTCCTCCCACTAGGTGAATGGACAAACTGTATATAGTGCAGCTACACAATAAAAATAAATGAAATATTAGGCCATAAAAAAGCATGGAAGAATGTCCACGCCTAACTGTGAAAAGGGTACACACTAGATAATTCCAACTATAGATGGTGTGGAAAAGGCAGTCTATAGAAATAGAAGAAAGGTCAGTGGTTATTCAAGGATCTAAACAAACTATGGGAAAAAATAGAAATATTTGGAATGCAGAAGCTGTTCAAGAAACAAAATTATATGATGTTATATTATTAGGCAAATACAGTATGCATTCATCAAAATCCATAAAACTAAACCATGAATGATGGTACATATGTATTTTCCTAGAGAACTATTGGCTTCCTGGCTGAGACAAAAGGATTACCATAAATTGGAGACAAGGATGGCCTAAATAGCCAGGGCTGGATACCAAGATTCTGTCAAAAAAAAAAAAGAAATATAAAAAGCAAGGATTAAATTTATATGTATACTACAGACTAAGTTAATGGTATATCAATAATTGTGTATTGATCTTAACAAAATTTCTTCACTAGTTGGAAGATAATCACAGGAGAATCAGGGGAGAAAAAGAACATATAAGGATTCTTTGTGCTGTCTCCGTTTTCCTGTAAACATAAAAGTGCTCCATAAAACAAAGTCGGCTTGTTTTGCAAGATATGATCTTACCTTTGACTAGATGTGATGCTATTCATGAATGCATTTACATTTAATTCAGTGACCACTAAGTATAAATTAGATTCAAGGCAATGGCCTAGACCAGCCTGTGGGTCATGAACCCCTTCAGCAAACTTCTACCTCCAAAAATATTTATATTATGATTCATAACAATGACAAATTACTGTTTTGAAATAGCAACAAAATTTAGCCATGCCCCTAGAACTGTGGGGAGCTAGAAACCATAGTCTGAGAAATTAATAGAATAAAAGTATATAAAAAAACACAAAAAGGCAAGGGGTGGGATGTTGTTGGGGATCACCACAACACGAGGAACTTTATTAAATGATTGCACCACTTAAGAAGGTTGAGAACCATTGGCCTAGGGTGTCTGAGTCATTTAATGATGTAGGATGGTATATAGTAGCTTTAGATTGCTACAACCAAATACCTGAGAGATACAATCAATACATTATAAATAAAAGATGCCTCCATTCTGGTGAGAATCTCATGGAAAATCTGAGATGGCAATGGCAAGAACATATGTTGGAGCACATAGTCACACCGTGGACAGAAGGGAAGAGAAAAAGGACATGTGAGACACACGTGCTCCTTTTATAATAATACTTTAAGGAGTTCAAAGGGGTTCATATATGAAATGTCTTATCTCTCAGTGACATGAGTATCTTTTAGTAGGTTCTATGACCCAAAGATTTTGCACCCTCCCAACACTCCCATAGAAATCATACATATTATCACAATTGACCCTTGGGGAACATAAATTATATTCAAATCAGTAGGTATGATAAAGAGAAAACTAACAGAATTCAAACACAGAGTAAACTGATTCCAGATGAAGAGCAGGATACAGCTACAGGAGAATCTTAAGTGACTTTGAATCCTCAGAGAAATGAAAATATATATGAGAAACGTTCACAATTAAGATATATCAGATAATGTGTTTACCTCTCCAAACTTGAATCTATATAACCAATATAGAGGTTGTAGTTAATACTAACGGATGTTTTTTTACTAAATAGAATGTGAATAGAAGAACACTAATTGTGGGTTCAATAATTCAAAGACTTTGGCACAAATTAGTAAATAGTTGGCAAAAATTTGTAACAGATCCTCGATAACAGCAGATGTAGTCTGAATCAAAGAACACATACACACATGCCTAGAATTCTTTCAACTTATCATTTAAAATCTGGGAGGATATATTGTTTTCCTACCATCCTACCTCTCTATCTTATTAGAATTTTACCATACACAGCTCCCACCAAGCAATGAATTATACATTGTAAAGACAATATTTGGAAAAAAGAATCCAATCGTAGCCATGATACGGTTTAAGGACACTGACGAATCATTTGTTCAGAAGAGTGACCAGAACTGTGAGGGGCTAGAAATCATAGTTTGAGAAATGAATGGGATAAAAGTGTATGGAAAAACCACAAGGAGAAGGCAAGGGATGGGATCTTATAGCTACTTTAAAATACATAACAAATTCTGTGGGGTTTTTTATTCTGAAGATGGGTGGCACACTGTTTTGTGCCATTTTGGAATTTTGGTTGCTTTTAAAAAACACAGAAATATAAGAATATGCTTTCATTTTAATACCAGGTGTGGGGTATGTGGGGCTGTTTCAGTTTGTCCACAGCAGCTGACTGTGAGTTGCCTTTGCTCTAACAGGAGCATGATTTTGCCTGCTGCAGGTATTTCCTGTGATTGTGCATTGTTTGGAAATCTGGGGACTTTTCAGAGGGTATATAAATGTTAGGGCCCTAAGAGGTGTGATGTTGGTTGTTGACAGTTGCTGTTAGTCACAGTTTCTTGAGTTTTGCACAAAGAAACAAGAAGAAATTAGACATCCTGATGCCAAAGAACAAACTTGCCCCCAAGGAATTCAATACCCCTAATCAGAAGGAAGTAGTTTAATGATAACATGACCCCTGTTCCTAAATTCTGACTTTATTCAGGGATCTCTTTCCTTTCCTCTCTATTCTTTTTTCTTTCTTATCTAGTGTTGGGGGAGGGGGGTTAAAAAGTGGAAGGAAAGGGATGGGGATTGGTAGAAGAAAGAAGAACCCACAAAGTAGCCAAAGTCTGGCTATACCATGTTTTATTCATAATGATTAAAATGTGAATATTTGCAAGTGATTTGCTTTAATATATGCTATAAAGGGGTCATTTTACCATGTTACCAAGTTCTCAAATGTGTGTGCATTCTCTCTCTCTCTCTCTCTCTCTCTCTCTCTCTCTCTCTCTCAAAGTATCTAAAAATGTAATCATATTATAACCATCTGCCTATATCAATCTATATTATCATGTGCTTGTCACATAGTCTCTAAGACTAAAAGGCTAAAAGACTATAACCAACTATAACCAAGATGATACCTTCTGTTCTAAAGGTATCCAAGAAAAAAGCAAGCATATTTGAGCTCAATTTAACAAATCAATAAGATTTGTTCCATCCTAGAAACAATCTTCCTAGAAAGTATTAAGGTTCCCCATAATAAATGTATCACAAGAATCTACAAAGCTATCTGGCAGTTTGAAAAAGGGGACACCATATTCTAAATAGAGAATTATGAATAATTTCTAATACCTCTTTTAATAAACATGAAAATATCTAAAAATACATTATAGTTGTTTACAAACTTTTCTTTTTATTAATTGTATTTATTATTTATTTGGCTATCTTTATTATTTGTATGAGCATTTTGTCTACATGTATGTCTGTGTACCACATGTGTGCTTGGTGCCCATGGAGGTCAGAAGAAGTCATTGGATTCCCTAGGGTCTATAGTTTCAAATAGTTGTGAGCCATCATGTTTATGCTGGGAATTGAATCTGTGTCCTCTGGAGGACAAGCCAGTGCTCTTAACAATTGAGTCATCCTTCCAGCCCCTATTTCCTCGTTCCAAAGGAGTTTTCTTAGAATAAGAACTTCTTGCATAATGAATTCAGAAGAGGTAAGCTTTACAACTGTGAGTCCTGTTTCTTGCTTCTAATATTTTTTAACTAAATGACAAATATAGGATCAGAGAAAATGCTGGCAGTTATAACTTTTTAAAGGAAAGGGATTATAGTTTCTCTAAGGAAAAAAACCATATATAACCAACATAAGAAATTATATGAATAAGGGGCAACCCACGGATAATTTGTTTAAAATCTTAATTGTTTTGTCAAGCATAGAGAGATGAATTAAAGACAGGCAATCAAAGGTAGTGATTATAAACCACTTATCCAGTTGGCATCATGCTAACAATGGGATCCCCTAGCCATCATGTAGCACTGATATTATTTTGACATTTTTATAAACAATGTGTGAGAGAAAGACGTCTTCAGATCTAAAGAATACATTAAGCTACTGTAAGTACTGAACTGTCAAACTGGTTGGGGAAAAACTGCCTAAAAGTGTCATATGATTGAAGGAGTGGGATGCAGATAAGAGGCAGGTGGGCAAAATTACTGCAAAGGATCAACTATTTGATAATGGTTGACTTTCAAATCTCTATGTACATACCCAACTTCTGTTCATGAAGAACAGGTTTGAAAGCAATCTCCCAATTATGTATTTCCAACTGTGTGGCTCAAATGCACATCAAACTCACAATATCGTCATCTGAATTAATCTCCCCATACACATACATACATTTTAATTTTGGCTTTTATAATCTCTAACATTTTGGCTAACAACATTACTCATTCAAGATAGACACCCAAGAGTCACCATGTTCTATTTGTAACAAAGGCCACCAGCTGTTTACCATAGAATTCCCCAGAACAATATCCTTAAAGTGAAAAAATTAAATAATTGTCCCATTTAAAATCATCCAGGACTCTGACATACTAGATTTCTTACTTTTCTCTCTAAACTTATGATATGGCCTTCCAATCTAGGTCATTCACACTCATAAAATGCAAGAATTTTTTCTAGAAACACTGAACGATTGCTCTATACCACATTACATTCTGGAGATGATTTAATTCTGCCAAAGCTATATATTCCTCTTTAAAGGGATACAATAACTTTTGGAATTATATATATAATATATATTCATATCTGTGTTAAGAGGAGACAGACTTGTTATTAAGGAATATTCATTGAAACACTGTGTGCATTAGTAAACAGTTGGTAACAAATCAAATGCACATCCATAGACAACACATAAACAAATTATGATATATTCATATAAACTCTAAGGCAATAAAGTAAATGATACATGAGTGTGAATAAATCTAAAGCACATTCTAATGAAGGAAACCATCAAAGAAGAATTTACACCATATCACTGAGATGCACAAAATAATATTTATTATGGAAGTAAACTGTGCTTTCGATAATATTTCTGATGAATGAGGCAAGTAAATGATGTCAGGAGAGTGGATATAGGTGGCTTCAAACATGCATTTAATATTTCAGCTCTAAAGCAGGGGTTGCAACATAAAAGATAACATGCACCACAACAGAATGGTGTTCTACAGGAATGCTGTCTAGATATTTTAAATGCTTAAAATATGTTCCAAAGGAGAAAGACCAAAACTCCTTCATTGCTGGTGGGATTGCAAACTGGAGCAACCACTGCGGAAATCAGTCTGAGTTTCTCAGAAAATTGGAAATAGATCTGAAGACCCAACTATACCATTTCTGGGCATATACCCAAAAGATGCCCCAACATATAACAAGGACACGTGCTCCACTATGTTCATAGCAGCCTTAATTAAAATAGCCAGAAGCTGGAAAGAACCCAGATGCCCTTCAACAGAGGAATGGATACAGAAAATGTGGTACATCTATACAATGGAATATTACTCAGCTATCAAAAACAACGACTTTATGAAATTCATAGGCAAATGGATGGAACTAGAAAATATCATCCCAAGTAAGGCAATCCAGTCACAAAAAAAAAAAAAACACTCATAGTATGTACTCACTGTACTCACTGATAAGTGGATATTAGCCAAAAAGAAGCTTGGAATACCCACAATACAACTAACTCGTAGATCATATGAAACCCAAGAAGAAGGAAGACTACACCAAAGTGTGGATGCTACAGTCCTACTCAGAAGGAGGAAGAAAATAATCTCAGGAAGTAGAAGGAGAAAGGTATCAGGGAGGGAGAGAGGAGGAGGTAGGGAAAAGAGGGGCTGGTTCAGATATGGGAGGAAATGGGGGAGAAGTACAGAGGGTCACAAATTTGAAAGGAGGTGTGTAGCAGTAGGGGAGGAAGAACTGGGGGTAGCTACTGGAAAGTCTCAAATGCCAGGAACCCAAGAGGTTCTCAGGACTCAACAGGACCCAACATTAGCCAGAAAACCCAACCAAGATAAGAGAGAACCTGTAGAGATCATATCCAGTGGGTAAGCACAGCCACCAATTGAGGGATGAGCCCACCCACCCACCTCAAATATATCAATCCAGAATTCCTCCTGTCAAAGGAAATGCAGGTAGAGGTCTGGTGGAGTGGGTAGGGTGAGAACATCCTTGTGGCGACATGGGGGGAGGGGTTGGGGAGGAGATATGAGTTGTGGAACTGTGGGGATATGGTGGACCAGGAGGGGTTAAAATCTGGAGTGTAAAAATAAATTAATAAAAAAATTTTTTAAAAAGGAAATGCAGGGACAAAGAGTGGAGCAGAAACTGAAGGAAAGGCCATCCAGAGGCTACACCACCCAGGGATCCATCATATCTACAGACACCAAACCCAGACACTATTGCTGATGCCACTATTGCTCACAGGATCCTGGTGTAGCTGTCCACTGAAAGGCTCTGCAAGAGCCTTACTGGTACAGAAGAGGATGCTTGCAGCTAACCATCAGACTGAGCATGGGGACCCCAATGTAGCAGTTAGAGAAAGAACTTGAAGGAGCTTAAGGGGTTTGCAACCCCATAGGAAGAACAGCAACATCAGTCAGCCAGACCCCTCAGAGCTCCCAGAGACTAAACCACCATCCCAAGAGTACACGTGGAGGGACCCCTGGCTCCAGCTGCATATGCAGCAGAGGACGGCCTTGCAGGTACCAATGGGAGGAGAGGCCCTTGGTCCTGTGGAGGCTTGATGCCTCCATGTAGGGGTAAGTCAGGGTGTTAAGGTTAGAGTGGATGGGTAGGAGTGGGTGCATCTTCATAGAAGCAGGGGAGGGGAGGGGGGATGGCAGAGTGGGGAAAGGGGATAACATTTGAAATGTAAATACATAAAATATCCAATAAAAGTAAATAAAAAAAGAAAAGTGGTTAATTAATTAGGTTTGGTAGTGCTGTTTGAGGAACTCTTTGGCACTATTCATAAAGGCTTCAGGGCATAGCAGACAGTTCATTTCCTTATCCTTGTGGCAGGTGATGCAGGGTATCTTATTTCTTTATTGATTCTCCTTTCAACTTGGGTCTTATTTTGTGTTGTGTTCATGTTTTTTGTTTGGAGTTGGGGTTTGGTTTGGGAGTTTTATTTTGTTTTGTTTAGTGAGACTGGGTTTCACTTTGTAGCCCAGGCTGGCATCAAACCTGTTCTTTTCAAGTATTATACAATAGGAAATATACTGAGCCATAAGGCTTGCCTATAAAATCTCTAACATTGAATTTCTACTTAAATGGCAGTCAAAGTGTTGCTAAGTTGCTGAAGGGCAATTTTACTTATAACTAAATCTGGCTTTCCATGTGTAAATCCAATAATTTCAAAAGGTCTAAGTAGAAATTTTATATTTTACTGCCAAAAGAGCATATCTATATCTATATCTATATCTATATCTATATCTATATCTATATCTATATCTATATCTATATCTATATCTATATCTATATCTATAGCTATAATATACACAAACACAACACACACACACACGAGAAAGGGAGATTGATTAATTGATTTTCAGGGGTTAACTGACAAGTTTATGCTAACCAATGCTAATCAGGCTGTTTCTGATTACTGAGTATAAAGAGTCACAATAAACATAAAATAAGTATCCCTTTTCAGATTTTCCTAAACATGCACATTTTAGTTAGCATGGTGATTTGATTATATCAATCACTAATGTTGTGAAACTACTATAAATTAGGAATATACTGGGATTCTGAGTGCTTATTGTGTAGAGGTCAACACTAGCTTAATTATACTCTTACCATGGCTTTAAAACATACCTTAATTAGGGAGGAAAGGAGATTTGCAGAGAATTCTACAAAGAAAAAATTTAAGTTTATAAAGTGAGACAAGGTACAGAAATATCCCATGGTACAAATAGATGGAGTGGTAAACCTTCTAACCACTGATTAAAAGCATTACCTACTGTAAATTTCAGTTTTCTTAAATATCATTAACCTTGAAATTAACTGGTAACCTAAATATTATATTTGTTCTGATTCATAGAATACTGCTTAGGAACATTGGTATGCGACAATTATATTTGTAATTATTTATTAACCTCTGCACTGCCTATAATGTGCAATACAAAAATTCTATGGATTTTCTGCTCAGTAAACATCATTGCCTGCTTGTCTGTAAACTATCCATCTACTCCTCCCAGAATGCCAAAGGAAAGAAGTGCTGACAGCCAAAACATGTGTGAGTGTTATAATGTTTCATTTACTAGAATTCATAGTTGATATTAGAACCTTTAAACTCATCTTATGGTTGTTTCCAGAAAATATATATGAAGCATATATGTTTTCTTAGTCACTAGATACACACACCAATGCAATTTTTCCCCTCTCCCACATATAATCAATTGCCACATTTTATAAATTCTGCTTACCATTTTATTTTTTCCTTTCCCTTCAGGATGCCAGTGAATTAGTTCTAAATGCTCACATTTAGTCAAATTAACACTCATACATATACATATATGCTTTGTCCACTATAGCATTGTTTTAAATATATAATTGATTTCAAAATATCAGAATAAGGATCCAGATATCATGGTTAAGATCACTGACTGCTCTTCCTGAGGTCCTGAGTTCAATTCTTAGCACCCACATGGTGGCTCACAACCATGTGTAATGAAATATGATGCCCTCTTTTGGTGTGTCTGAGAACAGCTACAATGTACTCATATACATGAAATAAATAATAAATAAATAAAATGTAAAAAAAGAATCCAGATATCTACATAATCATTAGTAAGGAACAAACTAATACATTTTTGGTTCAATAATGGGATTTTAAAAGGCTATTAAAAAGTATAAAACATGGCTGGAGAGATGGCTCAGTGCTTAAGAGCAGTGAGTGATTGCTTCCAGAGAACACAGCCTAGATTCCAAGTACCCACACTATAGCTTACAACCATCTGTACCTCCAGTCCTGGGGATCTAATGTTCTCTTATATCCTCTGTAGGTACTACATGAATGTAATGCATACACACATATATTATAAATATATTACATATATTACAATAGGCAAAATGCCTATATGAATAAAAAGAAAATTAAAGTAAACAAAATTTGACCTGTTTATGAGTCTTTGTTTCCCACTGCAGGTCTCATATTGTATGAAATTTACATTAACTATGTCTGAGCTCTTCCTCTTGCTAATCTGTCATTTATTATAGGAACCTTAGCCATCAATCTAGATCAAATGGTGCAACCTCTCCTCCACTACAAAGCACACTACAGACATATTTTCTGCTTTCTTCACTGAATATATCACATAAGTCTATTAACATCAGTATATATAATATTTTTCAGTTCTTTTTAGTAGTGGTGTTAAATAAATGAACATCTATTAAATTCTATAAACATCACACAATGACTCGTTGTGATCCAAAGTTTTCTTATAAAATATAGCATGAGTATTAAAGGAATGAGGTTGGAATTTTTTCCAGGGGAAGCCCATTTGTATTAAAGCCCTGCATTATATCACTTCCAAGATCACTCACAGTAATGGCCTGGGTTGGATAAGAAGTCATTTGCCCTATGAAAGGTATCAGCATTGTAAGGCTGAGATGCATGCGTCTCTCAGAGAGCTAAGTTATTTGGAACAGCCTCTCCTCAGAATCATGCTAAAGATATACAGACATTTTTTCCTTCTATGTGCTTTCTATGCTGTGAGTGGTTAGCACTCCCCTTCTCTACTGTGCCCCATCAATCCAGTTTTTGTTAGCAAAGCTCACATGTAACTTTAGTACGAAGGTAATGCATCATTCTCACCGTTTTCCTGTAAAACTATGCTAAGACCTACAATCTCCACTCAAGTCATCTTAATTTCCCGAGAAGAGGAATAAATCAGTGGTGGATGTTGTTGCCCCCAAATTTTACCCACAGAAAACTTTTTAGTGATAAACCCTTGATAACACAATCACAGTTAAAGGACTTTTATGTGCCAAAATATATTTATATTACATTTTATGTGGATGAGAAAGTAAAAGCATTTGAATATATGGAACAGGGAAAGCATATTTGATTTGCTTGTGAGGTGACTCATATGCTCAAATAACATAGTTCTACTAGCAAATTTTAGAAAGGGGGGAAAGAGAAAGAAGGCATTGTGAGCTAATACTTGAAAACTGTACCCATATGTAAAATAAACAACGTTTAAATACTACCCCAAAGCACTAAGCATTTCTGAAACATGGGGTACAGTTTCTGGTTTAGTTGGATGTTTTGGGAAGCATTCATATCCTCCTTTTGAGGGAAAATTATATTATGAAATCGAAACATTAATTTCACAGTTGATAAAACTTGGCACATGCTGGCAATATTCAGAAGGGCATTCATTGCCAGAGTGTTGGCAGGATATTGAGAGCTCCTTTACTTTGTTAGAATCCCTTTTCCAATGCTTGCCAAATATTCCCATTGCACTGTTTTTGTTTTGTTATCTATTTCGTGTCAGTGAACCTTGGTTGACCTCAGCAACAGCACATGCAACCTATTCCTTCATAAATGAATGATGACTAAAAAGGCTGGGACTGGGAACAAAACTGAGAATTTAAGCAGTTTTCTTTCTACAATAAGATTCTTTGAAATGACATGACCCTGTAAGGTCAATTTTCAAAGGTCTCCTCTTCATTCTCCCAACGTGGTCTTTATCACATACTTTAGTTTCTACTCATCTGTAACCCTATGGAGTTAATAAAAATGCATTGATAAATATGTTGAATTGATGGATAAGATATATTTGAAGGATTTGCCCCCTCTGCGACATCCATAGATTGCAGGAAATTTTCAAGCATCCTCTCAACCATTGAAAAACAAAATTCAATAAAAACTGGGATAAATTTAAATGATAATTCTCCCCATATTTCTAGTATTCACAAATATGATAATTGTTTCCATATATGTTTAAATTTAGTGACAAGTAGGAAATAGATGAAACTATATTAGCCAAATACATTATCATAAAAACATAGACGTCTAGAAAATTATGTCTTTAATGTTTAACAGAAACATAAAATACTGGTTAAAAACTTCAATACCACAACTATGAATTGAAAACAGAGGAAAGAAACAGAATTCTGAAACAACTATAATATACACTATAATATACACTATCATATACTTTACACTTAAGGTTCCTAAATACTTCAGGACCTAAAGTGTGACTTATAAACATCATAGAAATGGTTACTTTTCTAATATCTGACAAAAATACATCAGCTCAAAATCAGTGAGAAAAGATGAATAGGGTCACTTCATACTGAAGCAAGCCATCAATAAGGTATTATGATTCAAAATATGTGTGTCACAAACACAGTTGTAAATGATAAAACAAACCCTGATCTCCTGCTTCACAGTCTACCAAAGGGTTTTACTTCATTCAAATTCACTCACCTGAGAAAACTGGGACCTCTGTCTCCACACACAACACTGTTTAATTGCAGATAAGGTTGTAGACTTTCTGAGTTGAATTTATAAGGAGATAATATAGCCAATTATATTTAAGGGCAACAACATTTTCTCTTATTTTGCTTGCAGTTCTTTTATGGGTAAGAAACACATCACATATGCATTATGCCACATAGTGTATTCCTGGTAAGATGTCTCCAATTGTTTTTTATACAGGTTTTTTATTGCATATTTTTAAATTTACATTTCGAATGTTATCCCCTTTCCCGGTTTCCCGTCCATAAGACCCCTATCCCATCCTACCTCTCCTTTCTTCTATGAAGGTGTTCCCCCTCCCCAACCACTGCCTTCTCCCTCCCTGCCCTGACATTTCCCTACACTGGGGGGTGGGGCAGCCTTGGCAAGACCAAGGGCTTCTCCCATTGGTGCCCAACAAGGCCACCTTCTGCTACATATGCAGCTGGAGCCATGGGTCTGTCCATGTGTACTCTTTGGATGGTAGTTTAGTCCCTGGTAGCTCTGGTTGATTGGTATTGTTGTTCTTATGGGGTTGCAAACCCCTTCAGCTCCTTCAATCCCTTCTCTAACTCCTCCAATGGGCACCCTGTTCTCATTTCAATGGTTGGCACCTCTGTATTTTCATGCTCTGGCAGAACTTTTCAGGAGACAGTTATATCAGGCTCCTGTCAGCATGCACTTCCTGGCATCAGCAATAGTGTCTGGGTTTGGTGGCTGTATGTATATGGGCTGGATCCCCAGGTGGGGCAGTCTCTAGATGGTCATTCCTTCAGTCTCTGCTCCAAACTTTGTTTCCATATTTCCTCCTGTGAATATTTTTGGGGTAACAGCATTTTCAATTCAGTATCATAATCACTTTAAGCTGCTTGTATTTTTACAGGTTGACTTGGGTGCTTGAAAGTGGTGAGGTAAGAAGTCAGAACAGACCTACCACATAGTGCCAGTGAGACCTTAGGGAGTCTAATTTGAGTTTCCATTTCTTTTCCGATGAAACCTGAGGATATAAATGTATAGAGTTATGAGGGGATAGTTAAGTTTTAAAGTCTAGAAATCATTCAGTAAAACCTGTGAAGATCAGTAGAAACCAAATATTTGTTATTGCTTTTGCTTTAATTGAACCACTTCTGTCAAAAACATAACTTATGGAGATAGATTTTGACATCACTGTGAGTTCTACTGTGATCAAGGTCACATAAACTTCACAAAACATCTGTAAGCTATGCAAGCTGACAATAAAAAAAAAACATTGACAAGTAGGGCAAGGGCAAGCTCTTTTCTGGACTAAGGAATTACCTAAGAAAATTAGCTCTTTCACTCTTTTGGTAAATGAAACTCAATATAGTTATATTACAAGTAACTAAAGGCGTATAATAAGAGGTTTGTACTCACCAAATTGGAAGGTATTATTACAAAAGTATAGGCTGTTCTGATTAGCCTTGAGGCAAAGAACTTAAAGTAGCTTAACTGCTTGTTACTGTTTCTCTACTTTTCTATTGATAAACATGATGATAAAAGAGAGCAAATTTGATTTACTCAGGCAACGAGAACAGATGCTATGTGCTTTAAATCTTACTAAAGCCTGTGAGATAAGAGACTGCATTTACATGGTTGTCTAACTATTTACAATTTAATTTATGTGGTAGGAGTAGAAACATTAGAAAAGTTTTGCTTTTCTCTGTCCAGTGCTGATTAAATCAATCTGAAGAGTCTCCCTTTAAATGAATCACCCTGAAGACAGTGTTCTTTATGGCCTCTAATGTTACTATGACATGAAGAAAATTGCTTATCACAGATTTCAGAGAAGAACCGTGAAGAAACCAAGAAAACAGAAGGTTACATCAAATAAATGATAATAAAGATAATTTAGATTAGACATGTATATTTTAGGGTTAAAATTCTTAACTACCAGCTCTTAAGAGAAGAGAATAACTTATCCAGCCCAGTAAAGAGTGACTTGCTCTATGCAGTCTGAATGGGGAGAGTTGGAAATTAACAAAATGTAATACAGTGGGAAAACACTTGAGAGAATGAGTTGGTTTTACTATAATGTGAGCTTCATAAAGGACTCTGCAGTTCCTCAAGTTGTCAATCTCTAAATTTTTCCTCAAAGACAGTATAATCTGCAGGTTTCATAGGCACACAAAAGAATTAACAGCACTTATTCATCAATCGTTCCATTTAATCCCAGACAAAAGGAATACAACATTACATGCCCAAACAGGATAAGGACAGGTGCTGTAATATAAAAATAGCTATTTGATTTATACCAGAAATTTGATGTTGAAATTTTATTCTAAAACCTTATAGGCTTTTTAGAAACCTAAGTTTGTAAGTAACTTTGTTTCAGGTCTTAGTATAAGTAGTTAAAATATTAAAGGTCAATTTTATTATTAAATGCTAATATAATAATGTTAATACTAATTAATACCTATTAAGTGTTCTACAAGGTAAAACAGCTCTCACATATCATCTATTGATTTCTTTACAAAATTCCTATGAGGTGTACGTTACTACTTCTGTTTCACAGATGAAAAAAAAACTTTAGGACTACAGCAATTAAGTACCTGAAAAGTGGAGAATTTTTGGTACCTCACAGTTCCATTCCAAGATCTTTGTTCTCCCTTCAGCAAATAGCTTCAAGGGCCTATAAGACATTGAAATAGACAAATAGAAGTGTAGGAACCACACTTAACTATTTTCTTTTAGGGTTTCAGTTACTCATGATCAACTAAGGTCTTACAGTATTAAGTGGGAAATGACACAAGTAGACCATTAAAAATAATACTCCAAAACAAAGTTATCCTACAGATAAAACAAAAACTATGGGAGGTAAGATCTTGTGTATATAAGTAACAGGGAGGATAAACATTGGGAAGGTAATTTAAGCAATTAAAAAACTTATATGAGAAAAACCTATAAATCATCCCAAAAGACAAAAATTAACTTGGAAAATTTAATATTCTACCAATAATACTTTTAGTTTGATTTGGCATGTTTGCTTGTTTGTTTACTTTGAAACAGGGTCTTACTGTTTGCTAAACTGGTTTCCAACTAACAAAGATCCACCTGCCTCTTCTGGGATTAAAGATGAATGCTACCATATTTAGCTATGCCACCTTCTTGATTATAAATATATCACTTGTCCTGAAACAGTCTTTTTTTTTTCTTTTTTTTTTTTATTAACTTGAGTATTTCTTATATACATTTCGAGTGTTATTCCCTTTCCCGGTTTCCGGGCAAACATCCCCCTCCCCCCTCCCCTTCCTTATGGGTGTTCCCCTCCCAACCCTCCCACCATTGCCGCCCTCCCCCCATAGACTAGTTCACTGGGGGTTCAGTCTTAGCAGGACCCAGGGCTTCCCCTTCCACTGGTGCTCTTACTAGGATATTCATTGCTGCCTATGGGGTCAGAGTCCAGGGTCAGTCCATGTATAGTCTTTAGGTAGTGGCTTAGTCCCTGGAAGCTCTGGTTGCTTGGCATTGTTGTACTTTTGGGGTCTCGAGCCCCTTCAAGCTCTTCCAGTTCTTTCTCTGATTCCTTCAATAGGGGACCTATTCTCAGTTCAGTGGTTTGCTGCTGGCATTCGCCTCTGTATTTGCTGTATTCTGGCTGTGTCTCTCAGGAGCGATCTACATCCGGCTCCTGTCGGTCTGCACTTCTTTGCTTCATCCATCTAGTCCAATTGGGTGGCTGTATATGTATGGGCCAAATGTGGGACAGGCTCTGAATGGGTGTTCCTTCAGTCTCTGTTTTAATCTTTGCCTCTCCCTTCCCTGCCAAGGGTATTCTTTTTCCTCATTTAAAGAAGGAGTGAAGCATTCACATTTTGATCATCCGTCTTGAGTTTCGTTTGTTCTAGGGATCTAGGGTAATTCAAGCATTTGGGCTAATAGCCACTTATCAATGAGTGCATACCATGTATGTCTTTCTGTGATTGGGTTAGTTCACTCAGGATGATATTTTCCAGTTCCAACCATTTGCCTACGAATTTCATAAACTCGTTGTTTTTGATAGCTGAGTAGTATTCCATTGTGTAGATGTACCACATTTTCTGTATCCATTCCTCTGTTGAAGGGCATCTGGGTTCTTTCCATTTTCTGGCTATTATAAATAAGGCTGCGATGAACATAGTGGAGCACGTGTCTCTTTTATATGTTGAGGCATCTTTTGGGTATATGCCCAAGAGAGGTATAGCTGGATCCTCAGGCAGTTCAATGTCCAATTTTCTGAGGAACCTCCAGACTGATTTCCAGAATGGTTTTACCAGTCTGCAATCCCACCAACAATGGAAGAGTGTTCCTCTTTCTCCACAACCTCGCCAGCATCTGCTGTCACCTGAGTTTTTGATCTTAGCCAATCGCACTGGTGTGAGGTGAAATCTCAGGGTTGTTTTGATTTGCATTTCCCTTATGACTAAAGATGTTGAACATTTCTTTAGGTGTTTCTCAGCCATTCGGCATTCCTCAGCTGTGAATTCTTTGTTTAGCTCTGAACCCCATTTTTTAATAGGGTTATTTGTTTCCCTGCGGTCTAACTTCTTGAGTTCTTTGTATATTTTGGATATAAGGCCTCTATCTGTTGTAGGGTTGGTAAAGATCTTTTCCCAATCTGTTGGTTGCCGTTTTGTCCTAACCACAGTGTCCTTTGCCTTACAGAAGCTTTGCAGTTTTATGAGATCCCATTTGTCAATTCTTGATCTTAGAGCATAAGCCATTGGTGTTTTGTTCAGGAAATTTTTTCCAGTGCCCATGTGTTCCAGATGCTTCCCTAGTTTTTCTTCTATTAGTTTGAGTGTGTCTGGTTTGATGTGGAGGTCCTTGATCCACTTGGACTTAAGCTTTGTACAGGGTGATAAGCATGGATCGATCTGCATTCTTCTACATGTTGCCCTCCAGTTGAACCAGCACCATTTGCTGAAAATGCTATCTTTTTTCCATTGGATGGTTTTGGCTCCTTTGTCAAAAATCAAGTGACCATAGGTGTGTGGGTTCATTTCTGGGTCTTCAATTCTATTCCATTGGTCTATCTGTCTTTAAATTTGCTCTAATCTTCATTTAAAAAACAAACAGTTGGGCTCCCAGGATAAATCAGCAGGTAAAGGGGCTGCTAAAGCTGAGGACATGATTTCAATCTCCTGAACTCATTTGGTAGAAAGAGACAACCAATCCCACAAATTGTCCTTGAACCTCCACATGTATTCTGTGGCATATACACACACAAAAAAGATGAATATGACTGATCCAGCTTGAGACCCAAGCCATGAGAGGCAGCCTACACCTGACACTGCCTGGAGGGCCAGGACCCAGAAGCTGCATAGCCCAAACACCTAGAATACAGCCAAACATAACAGGCAAAAAATGTCAATGAAATAATTTTTAATAATATTCCACTATCCCCATAGATTAGTGCCTATTCTAATTGTTAGGAGAGACTCCATCCAACAACTGATGGAAATAGATGAAAGACCCACAGCTAACCAGTAAATGGGGCTTGAGGAATCCCATAGACGAAGGAAAGAAGTGAATATAGGAACCATAGGAGTCAAGAACACCACATGAACACCCACAAAATCAACTAATCTGGGCTCATAGGGGCTCACAGGGTCTGAACCAACAACCAAGGAGCCTGCACGGGACTGACCTGGGTCCTCTGTATATATGTCACAGTTGTGTAACTTGGTCATCTTGTGGGACCCTAACAGTGAACATCTTTACTGCAACTTGGCATGGCCTGGTTGATTGATATCCATAGGAGGCCTGCTCTTTTCTCAAGAGAAACAGGAGAAGTGGATTGGGGGGATGAACTGGGAGGAAAGGAGGGAGGGAAAACTGCAGTTGCAATGTAAAATAATAGTAATATAATCTTTAAAAAAGACTATAAAGTTACTAATGATGAGTGGCTGGAGAGGTGGCTCAGTGGTGAAGATCACTTGCTGTTCTCCTAGAGGACACAAATTCAGTTTCCAACACCCATGAAGGGTGGCTCACAACTGCCTGTTACAGTTCCAGAGGCTTTAATGCTTCTGGTCTCTGTGAGCAGACCACATACTCACATACAAACACATACACATATACAAATAGTTAAAAACATTAAAAGTTAATTCCAAAAAGTACCAATATTTAATTACTGACATTTGCAGGCTGACTTTAAAGTCTATATGGGGAAGTCTATATGATCTTGATATCAAGATCAGGAAAAGCAGTCTAAAGAATGGAGAACTGGCATTAAAAGATATTTTGATAGAAAAAATATATGCTCTATATAGCACATGATATACCAAAATGAAATTCAAGGTTATCATATGTTTATCCCTAAATAGTGAATCACTAAAGTATACAAAGGACATGTGAGCGTATGTATATTATAACTTTAGCATAGCGAAGGCCTTTCTGTTTTGAAGTCAGTATTAGGAGCCCTAGTGCTGGTGTCTCAGACAGTTGTGTTTAGACTATTATTACATCTCCCAAGAAATGGCACTAGTTGGATCCTAATTTTTAATCCAATCAGTTAGGCTGCATCATTCAGTTGATGGATTGAGATCATTTCTGCCTATAATTATTATAGAGAGGGGTTTTCTATTTCCTATGATTTTGTGGGTTGCTGTTCTGGTTAGTTAGGTATGGGAAAGTTCTTTTCTTCTTCTGTTACTATTAGGGCATTAACAATACTGTGTTGAATATAATGTCTTCCTTCTCACCTAGCAGGGGTTCAGCTACTCTCTTAATCAGATGTATTCTTCCCTGCACTGTCATGAAAAAGACCACTGTGTACATTATACCACTGTGTACATTATACCACTGTGTACATCATTATACCACTGTGTACATTATGCCACTGTGTACATTATACCACTGTGTACATTATACCACTGTGTACATTATACCACTGTGTACATTATACCACTGTGTACATTATTCTTTTACATAGTTTCTGAAGCGCTGGCTTGATTGTCATGAGTTGCTAGAACTTGTGTTTATTTTTAAATGTTCCTATTTCTCCATCAATTTAAGAGATAGCTTTGTTGGGTATAGTAATTTTGGTTGACAGTTATTTACTTTCAAAGCCCGAAATATATTGTTCCATGCTCTCTTCATTTTCAGCATCGCTGACAAGAGCTCTAATATTATGCTGATATTTCTGTCTTTGAATATGAGTTACTGTTTTTCCCTTACAGCTTTTAATGTTGTTTGTTTGCATTGTATTTTTGACACCTTAACTATGATATATTTTGAGAAGCTTCTCCCTTGCTGTGTCCATTTAGAGTTCTAAATACCTCTTGAATTTGAATTTTTTCTCTGAGTTTGGGATTGTTTTGAGATATAATTTTATTGAATTTTTTACGTTATCCCAGCTTCTCCTTGTACCTCCATGGATTGTTATACTTGGTCTCTTAAATGTAACCCCCAAGGAATACTGAGAGGAGGAGAATTAGTCTTCCCCAGGAAAGGGCATATCATTTGGTTATCCAATACAAAATGGTCACCCCTGAAAACATACATACAAATAATTTTATACAGGCTGACTAGGTTATATTTAGAAGTATATTCATATATACATACATACACACTCACACACATATATGTGTGTGATATCTATGTGATATACATATGTGTATATATATATATATGATATATATCTGTTGGTATCCGTGTGTGTGTGTAATAACTGAAAAAAGATATGAATTTGAAAGGAAGAGTGTACTAGTTCAGGTTTCTATTACTGTGATGAAATATCATGAACAAATGCAACTTGGGAAAGAAATGGTTTATTTATTTGGCTAACACTTGTACATCATAGTCCACAGTTGAAGGAAGTCAGAACACAAACTAACAGGGCATGATCCTGGAGGCAGGAGCTGATGCTGAAGCCATGGAGGAATGCTGCTTACTGGCTTTCTCTCCCTGATTTGCTCAGTCTACTTACTTATATAACATAGGGTTACCAGCACAAGAATAGCACCACCCTCAATAGAATGGGCCCTCCCCCATCAATCGCTAATTTTAAACAAATGCTCTACAGCTGAATCTCACAGAGGCATTTTTCTCAATGGAGGTTCCCTCCTTTCAGATGACCCTAGCTTTTGTCAAGTTGACATATAACTATCCATGCCAGAGAGCTAGAGGTGGGTATACATAAGGGTTTGGAGGAGGAAGAGAAGGAAGAAAGGACATAATTATATCATAATCTAAAAATAGAAATAATGAAAAGTAAGTGTGGCTTTATCATATTTCTATGCTCACTCTCAACAAAAATAAAGCCATGCTTGCTTATACTTTAGATTCTTTCTTGAAACAAAGAGTAATATCACAATTTAAAATGATTATCTTGAACAGCAAGTGTTATTTCAAGATAATTACTATGAATTAATTATGTATTCTCAAATCCATATTTTAAGGGCCTAACACCTAGTGTAGTTTGTGATAAGGCCTTTAAAGAAGTGATTTGAATTAAATCATACATTTTGCCTGTCAAGATCCCAGAAGAATTTTCTACCAGGCAACACACAGCCACCACACTCTCCTAAGAGTCAGAGAAAGCAACAGAAACTGAGAAACAAAACACCCACCAAACAAGACCAAATATCGGCATTTAGAACTACAATCTTCCCAAACTCAGATGCCTAGACACCAATGTATAAACAAAAGCAATTACAGCCAGAACACTATTACTGCACTAGAGTCCAGCAAGCCTACCAGAGCAGACCTTGAGTACGACAAACATAACTGAAACATAAAAAGACCTTTAAATGGTCTCTTTCATATGGTAAGAGTTCCTTAAAGAGGAAATGAAAAAATCCCTTTCCTGCCAAGGCTCAGTGCCCCAGTGTAGGGGAATGTAAGGGTGGGGAGGCAGGAAGAGGTGGGTGGGTTGGAAAAACCCTCATAGAAGCAGAGGGAGGGAAAATGGGATAGGTAGTTTATGGACAGGAAACCAGGAAAGGGGATAACATTTGAAATGTAAATAAAAAATATCCAATAAAAAATTTAGGAAAAATAGCCAATAAAAAAGGGGGAAAAAAAGAAAAGCATAACACAAACAGTGAGAAAGGGGGAATAAAACAATTCAAAACCTGAAAATGAAAATAGAAATAACAAATAAAATCCCAAACTGAGAGATATCAAGAAATAAAAATTTAGGACACTGAACAAATACAAGCCTCACCAAAAGAATACAAGATATGGAAAAGAAAATCTCAAACATTGAAGATACAATAGAAGGAATCAAAACCTCAGCAAAAGAAAATGTTAAATCTAAAAAAAACTCCAGGGACAAACATCCAGACAATTTGAGTTACTATGAAAAGACTAAATCTAAGAATAATAGGAATAGAAGAAGGAATAATAATCCAGGTCAAACACCTAGAAATTATTTCAACAAAATCAGAAGAAAGTTTACCTAACCAAAAGCTATAAATGTACAAGAGCATAGAACAGACCAGAAAAAAATTCACTCTGCATATAGTAATCATATCACTAATTGTAAAGAACAAAGAAAAAGTATTAAAAGCTGCAAGGGAAAAAACAAGTACCATAATAAAGGCAGACCTTGTAAATAACACCTCATGTTCTCAATGAAGACTCTAAAAACCAGAAGGGCCAGGAAAGATACTCTATATACTCTAGAAGACCACAGACTACTGTATCTACCATAACTTTCAATAGCCCAGTCTATTATACATATCTAGCAAAACTCTCAATCATAATAAATAAGACATAGGACTCAATCATAAGAAAATAGGACATCTGCATGAGGAAAACAAATTTAAGCAGTATCTATCTACAAATATAGCCCAATAGATTGTGCTAAAAAAGAAAACCCCAACATAACAAGGTTTACAACATCCTAGCAAAAGCAAGGAATAATAAATTAGAAATAGATCAAAAGAAGGGACAAACACACATACATGTATGCACACACACAACACACACACAAACCACAAAACTACACAAGAACAAAATAGCAATACTCAATGAATACTTCTCATTGATAGCTCTTTTCCCATTGATGCCTGACAAGGCCATCCTCTGCTACATATGCAGCTGAAGTCATTGGTCCCTCCATGTGCACTCTTTGGTTGGTGGTTTGGTCCCTGGGAGCTCTGGAGGGTCTGGTTGGTTGATATTGTTGTTCTTATGGGGTTGCAAACCCCTTCAGCTCCTTCAGTCCTTTCTCTAACTCCTCCACTGGGGTCCCCATGCTCAGTCTAATGGTTGGCTGCAAGCACCCGCCTCTGTATTTGTCAGACTCTGGAATAGCCTCTCATAAGACAGGTATATCAGGCTCCTGTCAGCAAACACTTCTTGTCATTTGCAATAGTGTTTGGGTTTGGTGTCTGTATATGGGATGGATCCCCAGATGAGGCAGTCTCTGGATGGTCTTTACTTCAGTATTTGCTCCACCCCTTGTTTCTGTATTTCCTCCCTTGAGTATTTTCCCCCTAGACTTCTAAGAAGGACTGAAGCATCCACACTTTGGTGTTCCTTCTTCTTGAGCTTCATGTGGTCTGCGAATTTTATCTTGGGTATTCCAAGCTTTTGGGCTAATACCCACTTATCAGTGAGTGTACACCATGTGTGTTTTTTGTGACTGGGTTATCTCACTCAGGATGATATTTTCAAGTTCCATCCATTTGCCTGCAAATTTCATAAAAGCATTGTTTTTAATAATTGAATAGTATTCCATTGTGTAAATGTACCACATTTTCAAAATCCATTCTTCTGTTGAAGGACATCTGAGTTCTTTCCAGCCTCTGGTTACTATAAATAAGGTTGCTATGAACATAGTGGAGCATGTGTCCTTGTTATAGTTTGGAGTCTTTTCAGTATATACCAAGGAGTGGTATAGCTGTGTCCTCAGGTAGTATTATGTCCACTTTCTGAGGAACCATCAGACTGATTTCTACAGTGGTTATACCAACTTGAAATCCCACCAACAATAGAAGAGTGTACCTATTCTCCACATCCTCGCCAGGATCTGCTGTCACCTGAGTTTTTGATCTTAGCCATTCTGACCGATGTGAGGAGGAATCACAGGGTTGTTCTGATTTGCATTTCCCTTATGACTAAGGATATTCAATATTTCTTTAGGTGCTTCTCAGCCATTTGGTATTCCTCAGTTCTTTGTTTAACTCTGTACCCCATTTTTTAATAAGGTGACATTGCAATTCTTAACATATATGCACCAAAGACAAGGATGAACTAGTTCATAAAATAAACACTACTACAGCTAAAATCACATTGACATATTGACAATCACACACTGAAACTGGAGACCTTAATACCCAACTCCCAATAATAAAAAAGTAATTCAGACAAAAACTAAAGTGAGAAATGCTGGAGCTAACTGATGCTATTCAAATCAACCTAACAGATATTTATGGGTTATTTCACCCAAACACACACACACACACACACACACACACACACACACACACACACACACACAAACTGCAAAAAAAGAAAGGTGAATAGAATAGAATTATGGTATGGAGGGATTAGGGGCCTGGAACAAGATGATCAAGTGGAGAGGAGAATGAGTTATGGGAGAGAATACAGGAAGAGACATCTAAAATTAAGGGATATTTGATAGCTTATATAAAATATAATACAGGAGAAGCTTCCTAAGATATATACATATATGAAAGCTATCTAAATGAAATGCCAAGTAATGGAGGAGACAGCCCCAACTGTCTATCTCTTATCTCTTATCACCAAATGAATCTTTCAAATACCAGGATTTGATTAGATCTAATTGGGTTGTTAGCCAAGGGGGTACCATAGAACTCCTCAAACAACCCAGGCTCTTGCCAAGACAAACAAAACATCAACACATCACAAACCCTTTAATATGCAATGGTGTACCTACAAAATATGCTAGTGCAATCCCAACACTTTGCCTATCTTTGATGTCCCCAAGTTCACCTTGGCTAATGAATGCAGCAGTCAATGAACTGGAGGGTACATGTATCTCTTCATAATAATTCCAAATTCAAGGCCATATCTCGCAAAGGACTATTTCTATTAGGGCCATATAGGCTTTTATGGCCTCGGTGGTTATATTGTCTAGGTCTTTTCCATGGCCCTAAAGGCCAAGTGAAAGGTTTGTTCCTCACTCCTCCATTGTTGGTGGGATTGCAGACTGGTACAACCATTCTGGAAATCAGTCTGGAGGTTCCTCAGAAAATTGGACATTGAACTACCTGAGGACCCAGCTATACCTCTCTTGGGCATATACCCAAAAGATGCTCCAACATATAACAAAGACACGTGCTCCACTAGGTTCATAGCAGCCTTATTTATAATAGCCAGAAGCTGGAAAGAACCCAGATGCCCTTCAACAGAGAAATGGATACAGAAAATGTGGTACGTCTACACGATGGAATATTACTCAGCTATCAAAAACAATGACTTTATGAAATTCATAGGCAAATGGAGGAACTGGAAAATATCATCCTGAGTGAGGTAACCCAATCACAGAAAAACACACATGGTATGCACTCATTGATAAGTGGCTATTAGCCCAAATGATTGAATTACTCTAGATGCACAGAATACATGAAACTCTAGAAGGATGACCAAAATGCGAATGCTTCACTCCTTCTTTAAAGGGGGAACAAGAATACCCTTGGGAGGGAATAGGGAGGCAAAGTTTAGAACAGAAGCAGAAGGAACACCCATTCAGAGCCTGCCCCACATATGGCCCATACATATACAGCCACTAAACTAGACAAAATGGATGAAACAAAGAAGTGCAGACTGACAGAAACCAGATGTAGATCTCTCCTGAGAGACACAGTCAGAATACAGCAAATACATAGGCGAATGCCAGCAGCAAACCACTGAACTGAGAACGGGACCCCCGTTGAAGGAATCAGAGAAAGGACTGGAAGAGCTTGAAGGGGCTCAAGACCCCATATGAACAACAATGCCATAATATATATATATATATATATATATACACATATATATCTGGAGAGAGAGAGAGAGAGAGAGAGAGAGAGAGAGAGAGAGAGAGAGAGAGTTTTACAATTCAAATGGTTCAAATGGAAACTGGGAAGATGGTTCTATAGGTATAGGTACAGTGCTTGATGCACAAACACGAGAACATTAATTTGGATCTCCACACTCCTCCCCTAAAAAGGTAGACATTGCATGTCTAGAGGAGGGAGGATACAGAGACAGATCCATAGAATTAGCTGACCAGTCAATCTAACCAAAGCAACAAATTCCAGGTTTAGTGAGAGATTTTTGTCCCCAAAAATGTGGTGAAGAGCAAGAGAGCCCATACACACAGTTAAAACCGTAACTTCTGTTCTGTATTTTTACCACAAGATCATATAAATTTCTAGAAAAAAAGAATTCTGGAACTCCTTGCCACTGACTAGAAGCATTTTCCCAAGATTTAATGATTTGTATGTAAGTACATGTCTAGACTATAAATGTCCTGTTGTTAAAGCCATGCTTCATTATATCCTCTGTAGAATTATACATATAGTAAGTACTACAAATTAATTATAAAAATGACTGTACTTTGTCAGGTTTGGTAGCATATTTCTGTAATTTCAGCACTAAAAAGTCAGAGGCAAGAGGCAAGTTCTAGGTCATTCTCAGCAACATAGCAAGTTCAAGGCCAGTCTGGGCTACTTGTGATTCTGGCTCAAAGAAACAAGAGCCCTTGTCTTTGTTTTATTCAGTGTATCTTAGCTTATGTTAGATATTTTCTGCCTTTCAAACACCTTTACCAGAGATTCATCCTGAATTCTGAATGATTCTTCCTCAGGAAGTTTTATTATTTGAACCCATTTTAAAATACTGCACTGAACTAGCTGCAAGATGTCTATACTGCATATAAAAATCCCAAACCTTTGTTAGCTTGCTGCTATCAAAACTGTAACATGCAAAGCAATAAAGAATGCATACATCAAGTAAATAAGAGATCAATATCTACCAGAAGAGCTTCATAAGAACTTAGAACCTGAAAAATATTGCCTACATATTCTTGAAAATGTTCTTCTACATTTTATCCAAATGATAATTTCCTAACTCCTCTATGACCCTGACATCAACTAGAAGGCTACAATAAAATACTAACAAAATGAAATAAATGATTTTTATCTCATTTCAACCACTGTGAATATAACTTTTGAGAAGAAATTCTTAATTTGGGTTAATAAGTAGAGAAACAGAGAAAGTTTGTGTAAGCACTGAGGATATTTCTACCTATAAAGTTGGCAGTTTCCTTGTGTGAGAAGGATATAGAATACCTCCCCCTTCCTACCTCACAATGATGTTGTGGAGAGCCAGCTAAGTTAGTAACTTTTGAAACCTGTAAATTATTTTGAGCTTTATGTGAGTGCATGATGTATACGTGTGCATACATGTTCATGTATAAGGGGAGAAGCATGTGCATGGAACAACATGCATATGGAGGTCAGAAGTCAACCTTGGTTGTTGGTCTTCATGTTCCAACCAATCTGAGGTAAGGTTTTTATTTTACATGATGCATTTATTTTGCAACTTGTTCCTGCCCCCATCAGCTTCCAAGGATTCACCTATCTACACCTTCCATCTCACCATAATTGTACAGAGACTACAGGCACTCACTACTGTACCAAACCCAAGTCCTCATGTGTATATGGCAGGTCCTTTATACACTGAGTCGTCTCTTCATGCTAAAACCTGTAGAATATTTGATAATGTAATATTGACATTATATGAATTTCAGTATGCAACGGAGTTTATTCCCAGAAAAGTAGGCAAGCCATCAACAAAACTTTTTTCATTAAAAAGTCCAATTTCCTTAAGAAATTGCATTCATACAGAACCATATGTCTTGGCCAATCCTAAGGCATACTAAAAAATTTTACCAAAGTAATCAAGATTTGATTTACAGATATTTGAAAAGAATTTGTATGTGTTCAACCAGTAAGAGGAGATATTCATAGTTTTCTAGAGATAAAATAAAAACACTCATTTTTAAAATGGGAAAAATAATAAATATATCAAAAAGTTGTAAGTTGTACATAACCTAGTAATATGTTGTAAACTACACGGTATTCTGAATTCAGATAGCCAATATCTAATGATATCTTTTTTGTTCGTGAAAACTGTAGTAAAAGTCATGCTCATTAAGAATCTGAACATTTCAATTGGAAGCAATTTATTCTGAGCCAAAAATCTTGAATGATCCTGTAAGTAATTGTATAGCATTGACTTTATCAATGTTTCATTCAAGCCAACTGATGTAAGATCCCCGCTCTTTCCCTGTCTTTCAAGGGTGGAAGCAAGAAGATTCTGCTTTCACTGATAGCATGGAATGGGAGGCTAGGACAGACCAACAGGGAAGAAGTATTCTAGCATAGCAATGTCAACATTAAAAATAAAAGTTGCCAAGTTCAACTTTTAGAGACAAAATCCCCAGGTTCTACTAAGGAAGCATATAACACAGACTAGGAAACTTAGAAGTCACATTATTCTCCCATGAAAGGTAAATAAAAAGAGTTCAACACCTAAATTAGACATTTATACTGAATCACCAGTTTGGTTTAAAAAGTAAAAAAAAAATATTCCAAGATGCTTGGGGTTAAAAGATTTCCTCCTAAGAAACTCTACCTGAACTTGTTGTTGAGAATAGACTTTAAATGCACTAAGCATATTCATAAAACTAAACAGAAAAATAACAACACTAATTGGGCTGACCCTCTTGCCTTTACAAAGTAAAGATATATGCTTGACAGGTAATTAAATGCAAGATTCTAAAATGAGAGTGAAATCAACAGAGAAACTCAACAGAATACCAATGGCTGAGTAGCTTGTTTCTCTCACCTTCTCTTGACTTCTACATAATTCTTCCCACTAAAGCACAACTAAAATGGACATCCTGGTTTCTGCCAAAAGAGCTCCTCTTTATGGTTAATGCATACTTTGTGTTATGAGTCATATGATGCTGAAAAAAATGGGCTTTAACATTGGGTGGACTCTGGCCCAAATTCTGACTTTTCCACATAGCAGTTCATAATGCTGAGTTATTTAGTCTCTCCAAACCTTAGAGTGCTGAGTCCAGCATGGCCATGTAAGGGATACTATGTTGTGGTTTCCTGCACCCTGGAACATATTCAGCATGGCATGGACCTCCATGAATGTAGATGGTTGCTGTGGGTAAAAGGCTTGTTTGTATAATAGTGTATATATCTTCACATTCCTCCTTCAAGGAATACTCTCTGCCAAAGTTAATGACTTCATGATAATCAGAGACAGCATGAGTCCAGGAGGCAAGGGATTGACTATGTCTCAGCAAAATGGTAGAACACTGTGATCTTCAGGAAAGCCCTTATGGCTGAGAGAAAGAACACTGAAATATATAATTTTCAACTACGCAAAATATAAAGCTACAATATGAATTGTATACGGAGCTTAACCGATCTAAAGGAACAGAGGCAGCTGCACTATGAGCCAGCTTGTCAGCAAAATACTAAGGAAGGAGATAAAGATTTAGGGAATTGTGGTTGCAAGGCAAGATTCCACCCAGCTAAGTTTTGTGTTTATGCTTACAAAGGCAAGTGGATTTCTGAGTTTGAGGTCAGCCTGGGATATAGCTAATTTAGGTCCAGGCATTGTCGGAATGGTAAATCCAGGGCAGGTTCCTATCCAGCTATCTTATTGTCTGTGCTTGTGCTTGTTGTCCTTTTCTAAGAATCGAGGTGCTTGATCATGGTATGCTGATTCATAGGATAAACAAAAAGCAACCTGGGGTAAAGACTGAATTGATATGAAAAATAATAAAAGACTGAGCTTTCAGTCTCCAAGAGATGAACTATCCAGAGAGTTTTTAAAATAGCAAGAGAAAGTTTTCTGGAGAGCTCTAGAGAGAAAGCAGAACAGAGCAGTCTGTAAAGCAGAATATAGTCCTTCGACTTGAATCCACAATTTGACTTTGAGTTGTTTGTTTCACTGCTCTCAAACACCTCTTTTCTAAGAACCCCTCTCCAAGCTGAGGCTGGTCCTTGGCATTAGAGTTTTTCTTCCATAAAAAAAAAGGACAACATCTTTTTTTGCAAAACTGTCAAAAGAGGAAAATACTGATTATTTATATTTATATCATTTATATAACCCATTACAGTGCCAGAGCATAGTATAGTTGCAATAAAAGTTTACATATATATTATATTATATTATATTATATTATATTATATTATATTATATTATATATAATAAAGTGTCACTCTCAGAAAATACCCCCCAGAAAGAACAGCATCATTGCAATGATAATAGCTATTATTTTCCTGAAATGATAGAGTTAACTTCTATTGGGACTGTTTTTAGTGCTAACAGCTTTCAAACACAGATCTAACTTTTGCTCTTAGCACTCAGGCCCATCCACAAGCACAGTTAATCCATGTCAGTCTTCTCTTTTTAAAGGGTTATAATGGTATCAAACATTGGAGGTTTTGATTGGATAACTCAAAGAATTTCCCTCCCGCTGTGATTCTGATTGGTTGAGTGGAAAAAAATAAGCCAGATACATGTGAGTTGACCTACAAAACTCATTTTCCAACAAAAAAAAAGGACAATAGGATTTGCAAATAAAATAGAGAAAAATGCTATGTTACATTCACCATTTAAGGGTTCAAAATACTATTGTTATTTTTAACTCTAAATCAACATAAAACAAAGATACATTAAAAGGAAATCTACAAAAAACTACTCAAATAATTACAAAAAATCATAGATTTATTGAGTATTATAGGCCAATAAATAGGCATGCTTGGGTTTAACTGCAATAAAAAAAAAAAAAGGATGGCCTATCTGTGGTGATTTCCTTCAGTTTGAGTATGGACAAATTTTCTCTGCACTAAGAATGGATTCTTTTATTCTCAGTTTCATTCAAGTAATAGTGGACTCAACTTTTCCTTAGTATTGCAGGATACCATGCTGTGGAAATGGCTCCAAATAATGAGCACTGGGAGGGTGGCTGAAATGCTGCTCATGTTTACACTGGCACACAGGCACAAACAAAAGCTCCAGCACACCAGCAGCATTCTGTTGATCTGCTGATTTTCTCCGATATGGTTCCTGCCGAGACACAATAACAAGGGAAAATAACAAAAAGTCAGCTAAAAGATCCGTTATGGGAATGGTGAACAGCGTCCTTTTAGAATAAGACTGTAATATGCTCGTATAGTGCTGAAATTCAGCCAGACTGTTCAAAATAATTCATGAAGATGAAGTTTCAAGTCTATTGAAAATATTCCATGTCATATACATGTCAAATAATAGAATTCAAGGATGTTAGCTGGTCTGAAGGAGATGCTGGTTTCTGTGCTAGTCCTTCTATCCGCCCTTCTTACCCAGCATCCTCCTCTAGGTTATTGTTAGAGGGAGCAACAATAGGTCACGTGGCCATAAATGGGCACACATTTATAATGGGTATATTGTGTATAACATGATTGCGGTCATTCTAGGACCTATGTGTATCATGAACATTTCCCTTTTTGTGAAATGGTCACAATTTCTGATTAATTTATGAGGCTTCCTGTCAATAGACTTAAATCAATATCCTATACAGAACTAACCCCAACATTTGAAAGATCATAATTTTGTATGCTCCCTTTATCCAGGATTAACGTTCTATAACCTTTACAGAAAAGGAAAGACTTAATCTGGGATTTTATTAATTAGTCATAGTGATTTTGTGTGTATAATAAATCTTTTTTGCTACCCAACGTCAACATCAGTTACCATAATGGAAGGCATGGAAGATTTCGTAGTTATTTGTCCAGATATCTTAGTGAGTGATCAATAGCTATCACTGGTACTGATAGGCACTGATACAGACATAACAACAACAAATGAACCTAGGCATAGGGAGATGGCTGGCCTTAACCCTCAAATTGTTAGGTGATGGAATAAAAGTGAAAGCAACACAAGAATCCATGTAATGAATTTAATGACACTCAAATAGCTTAGGCTCTGCTGGATGCCACTGGCCTCACTCTAAACATCCTATTCATGCTCCTCACAATACCCGTAGCATCACTCTTACTGACAATTTTCAATTTGCCCTGACTCTGGACCAATTCTACCATCCAATCACTCTAACTGAGAGTTGGAACAAAGGTAACTCAGTGGTTTAAAGTAGCAAGCGATTTTTATTTATATGTTCTTCTTCCTCTTCCCCTGCCATCATGACTTGTCCCTCTAAACTACCTAACTCCTATCTACATATATATATATATATATATGAAAAATCAAAGAGAAATGGAAGGCTAGGAAAAAATGAGCAATCCAGTAATTGATGGTCGATAACACCCAATATCAGAATCTGTGGTGTCATCCCATCAAAGACAGAGAAATGAATTTGTCAGTAAAACCCTGACATGGAATAGTTTTGTCTTTACTTGACATTATTTAAGTCCTTACATTCCTAGATAGGAAAGCAATGAGGCCTAAAGGAATTGGAGTTTAGCAAGAACTAGTGGATTAATATGCCATCTTTCTATCGCAACTAATAGGAATCTAATACAACATGGCTCAAGTGAAACAAAGAAGAGTGTTTTAAGATTTTAATTCAAATTTCATGGAGAATCTAGCTTCAGGAATGGCTTGAAACATTGTCTATAGGCTGAAACAGTGTCCTGAGGATTCCATTTCTCCCTCAATCTCCAATCTTCATTTCTGTTTTCCTCTAGGGACTCTTTCCTATCCTTCAATCTACCGGGTCAGCTATCCCAACAAAAGAAAAATTAAACTTTGTCTTCTCAAAACTTCCAAGGACATATGAAGGTGTACGTTCTACTCATCAGAGCAAGTTTACATAGAACTCCCTATTGCAAAGGAAAATATAGCCAAATGTGGTCTGAGAGTTTCCTAAGGGAAAATTGAAGTGTTATGACCTCAACAGAAAGGAATGTGCATAAGTCAGAACAAAGCAAAAAGTATTCACCAAATAGGACTACATATTTAAGGAAGAAAATTTATCTAAACCTGTATAATTTTGTTAAAATAACAGAAAATGCTAACCAGTTTTCCAGATTCTATTTCCTTTCATTTACTAACAGTCTACCACAGTTTAATCTGATATGCGACTGGCTACCCTAACAGCTAGGTGTAGCTGTTTGACCAAGATTGGGCTGATGGATATAAAAGAAAGCCTTATGTGCAACTCTCAATTCATCTCAAAATACAGATATTTCTATGGATAACTTTTCTCTCCCTTCTTGCTAAGAAATAGCCACAACGATAGCCGGCTCCTTAGTCCAAGATCCAGAAGTCATGTAGTGAAGATGGCAATGTTCCTCCACTGGCCTGAGTCACAGAATGCCTGCTGCTTTCCTATCACTTGGAGGTGACAAAATCAGGTTAAGAAAGGCAGTGTTTATTTTCTGCTTTTCTTGGTTCAATGGTAGAGTATATTGTGGTGATGAAGTTTTAGTGGTTAGGATCTTAAGGTAGATTTTTCTCCTCATATCGAAAGTCAGGGATCTTCTCCCTCAATTAAACTATCCAAAATAATCCCTAACAGGCAATACCAGATCTAGTTAAGATCAAAATAGTCCTTAACTGTGTGTCTGGATCTTTGTCTCCTAAGTGGAACCAGATACTATCAAATTAATACTCAATGCTACCATCCTACCTGGTGAAACAAAATGTTTTTTTCAATCTACATTATCTTGATATTTTTACCTGAGAGAGAAATTAACATCTTATATCTAACTTCTATCTTATTTAAGTTAATATTTGGGGATGGTCATTTTGTTTAACCAAAACCCTAAATAACTAAAAAAAGCCTCAATATGGAAATATTAGAGAGGATTTGATACAGATATGTCAAAATAATGGAACTATAGTGCTTTCTGAGTGCATATATACTTTGTATAGGTATAATAGTGGTATCTATAATAAGAGCATCTTTCTTAATTTAAGACTCAGTGTTCAACCCTAAATAGGACATAGCCCCACCACCACCAGACTTAGGTAACATTTTGAAAGAGGAGTTAGAAAGAATATTCAAGCCATCAAATGAGAAGGAGTACAGTGAAATGTTGTCTTTTCAACATAGCATGGCTATTGGAATCATGAGTACACAATCACTGAGGTTACTTGCACAAGAACAAGTCAGCCAAAATCTCAGCATGGCTATGGGAAATTATTTCCACATCCCAGACTGAGAAGTGATAAGCAGTGGATAATTGCTGGAGGAGAGAGAACCATTCTTTCCTGACTATATAGCCATTGGTGAGTGTTCTATGTTCTAGTGGATGGCTCCATACCCATTCATATTTAGACATTTCCAGCTGGACTTAGTGGGCTATAAAAAAAGACATGAAATTGAGAGGAATGTTGAGGAAAATATAGGGTTCATTATAGGGTAAAATAAGGAGTAGATATTATCATATTTCATTGTAAAGATGAATAGGATTTCTAAAAATGAATTTTGCAAAAACAAACATAGAAAGTAAATTAAACAAACAAATAGAACAGCTTTCTTATATTAGACTGTTATACAAATAGCAGAAAAAATAGTTATCACTGACCAAAAAATTAGACATTATTTTGATTCTGTCTTCCTACTTTTTTTCATTACAAGTTTTCTAAAACTAACTTGTGTTTGAAGTAAAACAGAGGCTTTTATCAATCTTATAAAACTGAAGGAAGGAAATGTTTTTTCCAAGGGAATTCCATTTAGAAAATTAAGATACATTTACTGATTATTAAATGATGGCATAGTAATGGTCATCAAACAAACATACAATCTAAGATACCATGATAGACTGAAAAAATTGAGAACAAGTTTTGTCTGTTTCTACATCTATCCTCCCTTTGAAGCTCTTTCCATGAAAAAGTAAAATCTATCTTTCAACCTCTTAAAATTGGGGCTTGACTTCCTCTACACAAAAAGAGAAACAAGCCGAGAAAGAAATTAGGGAAACAACACCCTTCATAATAGACCCAAACAACATAAAGTACCTCGGTGTGACCTTAACCAAGCAAGTAAAAGATCTGTACAGTAAGAACTTCAAGACTCTGAAGAAAGAAATTGAAGAAGACCTCAGAAGATGGAAAGATCTCCCATGCTCATGGATTGGCAGGATTAATATAGTAAAAATGGCCATTCTACCTAAAGCGATCTACAGATTCAATGCAATCCCCATCAAAATACCAATCCAATTCTTCAAAGAGTTAGACAGAACAATTTGCAAATTCATCTCGAATAACAAAAAACTCAGGATAGCTAAAACTATCCTCAACAATAAAAGGACTTCAGGGGGAATCACTATCCCTGAACTCAAGCAGTATTACAGAGCAATAGTGATAAAAACTGCATGGTATTGGTACAGAGACAGACAGATAGACCAATGGAACAGAATTGAAGACCCAGAAATGAACCCACACACCTATGGGCACTTGATTTTTGACAAAGGAGCCAAAACCATTCAATGGAAAAAAGATAGCATTTTCAGCAAATGGTGCTGGTTCAACTGGAGGTCAACATGTAGAAGAATGCAAATCGATCCATGCTTATCACCCTGTACAAAGCTTAAGTCCAAGTGGATCAAGGACCTCCACATCAAACCAGATACACTCAAACTAATAGAAGAAAAACTAGGGAAGCATCTCGACGAACACATGGGTACTGGAAAAAATTTCCTGAACAAAACACCAATGGCTTATGCTCTAAGATCAAGAATCAACAAATGGGATCTCATAAAACTGCAAAGCTTCTGTAAGGCAAAGGACACTGTGGTTAGGACAAAACGGCAACCAACAGATTGGGAAAAGATCTTTACCAATCCTACAACAGATAGGGGCCTTATATCCAAAATATACAAAGAACTCAAGAAGTTAGACCACAGGGAGACAAATAACCCTATTAAAAATGGGGTTCAGAACTAAACAAACAATTCACAGCTGAGGAATGACGAATGGCTGAGAAACACCTAAAGAAATGTTCAACATCTTTAATCATAAGGGAAATGCAAATCAAAACAACCCTGAGATTTCACCTCACACCAGTGAGAATGGCTAAGATCAAAAACTCAGGTGACAGCAAATGCTGGCGAGGATGTGGAGAAAGAGGAACACTCCTCCATTGTTGGTGGGATTGCAGACTGGTACAACCATTCTGGAAATCAGTCTGGAGGTTCCTCAGAAAATTGGACATTGAACTACCGGAGGATCCAGCTATACCTCTCTTGGGCATATACCCAAAAGATGCCCCAACATATAAAAAAGACACGTGCTCCACTATGTTTATAGCAGCCTTATTTATAATAGCCAGAAGCTGGAAAGAACCCAGATGCCCTTCAACAGAGGAATGGATAACAGAAAATGTGGTACGTCTACACAATGGAATAGTACTCAGCTATCAAAAACAATTACTTTATGAAATTCGTAGGCAAATGGTTGGAACTGGAAAATATCATCCTGAGTGAGGTAACCCAATCACAGAAAAACACACATGGTATGCACTCATTGATAAGTGGCTATTAGCCCTAATGCTTGAATTACCCTAGATGCCTAGAACAAATGAAACTCAAGACGGATGATCAAAATGTGAATGCTTCACTCCTTCTTTAAAAGGGGAACCAGAATACCCTTGGCAGGGAATAGAGAGGCAAAGATTAAAACAGAGACAGAAGGAACACTCAGTCAGAGCCTGCCCCACATGTGGCCCATACATATACAGCCACCCAATTAGACAAGATGGATGAAGCAAAGAAGTGCAGACCGACAGGAGCCGGATGTAGATCGCTCCTGAGAGACACAGCCAGAATACAGCAAATACAGAGGCGAATGCCAGCAGCAAACCACTGAACTGAGAATAGGACCCCCGTTGAAGGAATCAGAGAAAGAACTGGAAGAGCTTGAAGAGGCTCGAGACCCCATATGAACAACAATGCCAAGCAACCAGAGCTTCCAGGGACTAAGCCACTACCTAAAGACTATACATGGACTGACCCTGGACTCTGACCTCATAGGTAGCAATGAATATCCTAGTAAGAGCACCAGTGGAAGGGGAAGCCCTGGGTCCTGCTAAGACTGAACCCCCAGTGAACTAGATTGTTGGGGGGAGGGCGGCAATGGGGGGAGGATGGGGAGGGGAACACCCATAAAGAAGGGGAGGGGGAGGGATTAGGGGGATGTTTACCCTGGAAACCAGGAAAGGGAATAACATTCGAAATGTAAATAAGATATACTCAATAATAAAAAAAAATAAAAAAAAAATTGGAGCTTGATCAAGTGACATGCTTTGGCTACAGGACAATAACAAATACAATGGCAGCTGAAGATTGAAATGTACTGGCACATTGTAGTTTGTTCTTTCTCTTTGGAACCTCAAACACATAATATGTAGAATTAGTTAAGATTTAATGAGTAATGGCGCTTCCTGGCATGACTCAGGACCTGAGCTTGACTCCCTCGACAGTGTAAAGATGGAAGGAGAGAACTGACTCCTGCAAATTTTCCATGAATTGAACAAGTACACACACACACACACACACACACACACACACACACACACAAATATATATATATATATATATATATATATATATATATATATATATATATGATGAGGGGTGTTTAAAACCATGTGGAAGAGGCTAAAGTAGTCTACTGAATTATAACATTTGCCCAAATCATACCTGTTATCCCAACGAGCATCAATCAAACCATCAAATACATGGAATGAAACTACTATATTATGTTGGCCTAGATTGCTAGAGCCATCTATAGAAACCATATAAGTGAAAGATATAATAAAATTGTATTATAGTTGATAGTTATGGATTTTATTAAATACATAACATCCTATAGTTTAATCATTTAATAAAGTATATGTTGTATAAATTTATTGCTAAAAACAACAGATTTACCAATAAAACACACACACACACACACACACACACACACACAGACACCTCTATTTGGATTCATTTGGCCTGAGCCACAGAAAAACATAATTCAAGCAGAAAATTTGAAATTTAAATCAACAAAGAAGTATAATAACAAATAAAACATTTTAAAAGTTATAAAGTTTAAGTAATATATAGAATGTTTTTTAAATGTGCACAACAAACAAAATAGAAAGGAAATCAGAGACGTTTTGAATTAGAAACCAATTTAGAATTGATATGGTTTGTGCACCTTGCTCTACAGCTGAGGAAACGGGGACAGAAAGGTGAATGGCTTCCTCATGTTTTACAATCCTTATGCCAACTCTGAAAAAAAAAGTTCTGCAGCACCCTGAATGCCTCTTGATTCTAACCCCCAATCATATGGCAATTTCAGAACCTTGGGGAAATTGAGTTTAGAAATTTTAAATCAAAAAACTGCCTGACACTTAGTAAGAGTTCAACATATGAAAATCACAAAGAGCTAAATGATGTAACGAGCTCACAGCTAGTCCAAGGAGCTCTCTATAAACATGGGCTCAATTCCAAAATTGCACCCTTGTGCTCTTCCTCTGAAATACAGAAAAAAAAAAACTAAAGTAGACACAATTTTGGAAGTGGGAAGGATAGATGCATTCTTATTGGCAATCAGAGATAAAAAGAACTTTGTTAAAGCCTTAGATTTCTTTTCTGTGCCAAGCACTCCTAATGGGAAAAAATGTGCACAGCTGAGATGAAAATCCTCTAGAATTATGCATTCAGCTTATTGCTATAAACCAACCACCTCAAAACTCAGTGGCTTAAAACAACAACAATTTATCACTTCATACAATTCTACATGTCGACTATGTAGTTCTTCTGCTGGTCTTTATAGGATGTATATTTGAGTGGCAGCCCAGCTATGGATTGGTTCAGCCAGAACGTATGGCATAGATGAATTTGTCCTTCCTTGTGGCTCTTTAATCTAACTCCTCCTTATGAAATGGAAGTCCCAGGGCAGCATGTGAAGGGAATGGAGGTTCTGGAGCCCACATACTACATTCTATTATTCAAGAAAAGTTAGATGGGCAACTCCTACTAAAGGGGTGTGGCAAAAGATTTAACTTTTATCAAAATTTGATACTTCCACTTCTTTTTTTTATAAAAAACACACATTATATATATTTTCTAAGTAAACAGTCTTTATTGATTTATTTATAGGAAACCATATATCATTACCCAAAAGTTTCTGTTTATACGGTTGGCTCTTGCTTGTCTAATCCTGTGACATTTCTCCAACTTCAGCCAAATAATCACAGATGAGGGCTCCTTTACTGACCACATAGCTCTAATAAAACACAATGCAATCTACCTCTCAAATGATAAGAAAGGCTCTCCCCAAATATTTAGTCAACAATCACTACAACTGCCCAGAGTTTCACATTCTTCTCACCTTAATTCTCAGATGATGTCACCCTTTTCAATCTACCAAACCCAACTTTGACTTGTGTTTAGCTATCTAGTTTTCTGATATAGCTAGAATGAGAGTCCTCTGGAATTGTACAACTAAATGTTTCAATTGTACCAAATGCATCTTTATTGTACAAAAGCACTCTATTTGCCTTATTGCAATTGTCCAGCGTCAATAATCTGCCTGAACAATATGCTTTGTCATCCAAAGATGATTCCAACTTCAGCATTACCACTAAATATATAACCAAAAATGTGTTAGTTTTTCTTTTTTTCTTTATCTTTTTTTGTTTGTTTGTTTTCACTAATTTATTTATTCACTTTACATCCTAATCACAGCTCCCCCCAGTCTCTGCTCACACAGCGCCTCCCTTTCTCCTCTGAGAAGGGAGAGGTCCCCTGGGTACCAACCCACCCTGGCACATCAAGTCACTGCAGGACTATGTACACCCTCTCCGACTGAGGCCAGACAAGGTAGCCCAGTTAGGGGAACAGGATCCACAGTTTTTTATCTATAAGATTTAAGATTTAAGATTTCAATCTCAAAGAAAAGGCTAGGTTTTTTTTTTTTTTAAAGAAAAACATCTCTAGCTGAAGATCTTTTTATGCATTAAATACTGGTAGAACAGTCAGGTATAAAAACTTGCCAAGGATAAGACATCTTTTTTACTTTGGTTTTAATTTAGGGGACTTTTTTGTTTGCTTTGTAGTGTTTTGGTCTTGAGATGGTCTTGCTAGGTAGTCCAGGCTGACCTCAAACTTGAGATGCCCTGTCTCAGCTTCCTAGGTATAGGGGTTACTGATGTATACTACTACACCTTACCCTAAATGAAAGACTCATTGACATTTCACACTAAGTATACTGGCTGGTTTTGTGTGTCAACTTGACACAAGAAAAGAGTCATAAGAGAAAAAGAAGCTTCGGTTGAGCAAATCCCTCCCCAAGATCCAGCTGTAAGGCATTTTCTCAATTTATGATCAATGGAGGAGGGCCCAGCCCATGGTGTAGGGTGCCATTCCTGGTTAGGTGGTCCTGGATTATATAAAAAAGCAGACTGAGCAAACCATGGAGAGCAAGCCCTAAGCAATAACCCTCCATGGCCTCTGCATCAGCTCTCACCCCCAGGTTCTTGCCTTGACTTTCTTCAGTTACAGACTACAATGTCGAAGTGTAAGCCTAATAAACCCTTTCCTCCCCAATTTGCTTTTTGGTCACAGTGCTTCATCACAGCACTAGAAACTCTAAGACAGCATATAATTTAAAAAGAATAACCATTTGTGGTGTTTACTAAGTACTAAGCATCATTCTAAGTATTTTACATGATTTGAGTCATTTTATCCCACAACAGTTCCATGAAGTTAATACTATTTTCAAGTGAGTAGACTAATGTACAAAATAACTACAACAGAAATCGAGTTAGTTGCTAAGTGGCAGAGCCAGGTTTTGAGCCAAAACATTCCTGTCTTCAGGATCTAAATCCCTAATCCCAAGAGTCCTACAGAAGTCTAGGAAAGTATGAAAAAATATCTATGAGGGAAACTTAATATCATGGGCAGGATAAGGTTTTTGGAAATAAAAGAAACATAAGAGTGTAGTGGACAAGGTCTGTAAACAGACAGTCCACAAGAGGAAAAAATATAAGATGGCATGCAAAACATGAAAACATTTGACTACTAGCCAGTATAATAAAGACAAAGAGAATGATCATGTCTATTGATATTATCTCCTTTCTTCTTGACAGATTAAATTGATTATAATGTCTTCCAAGGTGATTTGAATATGTAGATATATTCAAGTATACATATTTAAATTTTACTTATATATGTTACTTGTAGTAATTTCTCCATAAAACTAATTAGGTAAAGAGTGGGTATGATGACACACACTTTTAATCGCAACACTCAAGAAGCAGAGGCAGGCAAATCTTCATGAGTCCACAGGCAGCCTGGTCTACTTAGTAAGTTCCAGGCAGGTAGATCTACACAGTGAGACCAGTCTCAAAAAAACAAATGAAAAAACAAAAACAAAAACAAACAAACAAAAAAGCAGATGAAGACCTATAGCCTTAGTCTATTGAAACTTACTTATTTAACCATTATTTATATTTACCAAAATATGACAAAATAAAAGGCACGTGCTTCCACTTAATGACATAGAAAGAAGATCATAAGATACTGTTAAGGAAAACAGAAGGTTTAGAAAATTGTTTAAATAGTATAATGTCAAAAAATAAATAAATAGTATAATGTCAGTTATAAAACAAACTCATATATTGTATTTGTTTGAAACATATGTGGATTTTTAGAAAGTTTTTAAACTTTTATAGATGTTATATTTAGTTTCTATGTTACTTTTCATATATTCATATGTATAGATGTTCTAATCATGTAAAAAGCCAATGTATAGCCTCATTGCTAAAAGTTTAGAGAACTGAAACTTTTCTTATATAACACAATTCCCTCAAAGAAAAACTGATAAAGGAGACATTTTGTTCCCCATCTCAATAAACATGTGACTGATTTTGATCGAAATATGAGGGAGCACATTAACTGTTACAATGTAGGGGCTGCTTGATAGTATGATCATTGGGTCATGACTTCATGACCTTTAACACCATATCCCTTACTTAGTCTGCTTTCTAATCACCAGTCATCTGAGAGCTAAAAATATGACAAATCACAGCTGCCCGGAGCTCATCAGCCAATCCAATTCAGGAGATAAAATCAGCCCAGTAATATATACTTTAAAATGGGTTTGGAAGGAGACAATGAGAGCCTAAGAAAACTCACTTTAAAAGTGCAGGCAATTAGCAGTCACCACATTGCAGGCCTTCTTAAGCAAAGATGTCACATGCTTAGAGCCAGGGACAGTGAGAAGCTGCAGAATGTCTTCGCCTGCTGACTGATGAAAATGACTGACGCTGGGGCGCCAGCTGAAAAATCAATTATTCACATCTACCAGGCAGCTGCCCCCTACACAGCAAGCAGCAGCAGGTCTCAGGAAGGGGAGATTGTTGTGGTTTGCTGTTAACATGCACTATCCATTTCTCTGGACTTGGAGTTCAACAACAGCAAAATCAATAGGCTGCTCCAAACTTAAAAAAAGAAAAGTTGAGCATCACCTGCATAACAACTAATAATGCAGCCATGCACTAATGGCAAGGGGGCCTTATCTCACCGCCAGCCCAATTAGATTCCTATTGTATCTCCTAGAGTGATAAGAACTCAGAGGTTTATGACATTCCTAGTTATTAGATTACTTCTGCTAGGATAATAATGTACGGTAATAGACATTTATGTTCAAAAACTCATTACCTGTTTTTCATTATTTCATCCATGTCTTCTTAGGTCTCTGTGTCCTGTGGGTCCAAAAAGTCCTCTTTATAGATGTAAGTCTGTCTTTTCAAAGACAAAATGAGATAAGGTTAAGAAGCTCCAAATGCAAAAGATCAAAGAACTATAAAGCTTCTTTAATCAGATTATTGATTTGGAGCGCATTTGAGAAAATGTTTATTTGTATGGATCTAATGTCTGCTGATACTTATAAATAAAACACCTAATATGATTCCCTTGTGGGAAAAAGTTGGGATACGAAATAGTACAGACATTTTAGAAAAATCATTTGACAGTTTCTCATAGTTTTAAACTCATCATGATACTGGCATCCCACTCCCAGGAGAAATGAAAATTAATGTTCACATAAAAATCTGACCATGGACGACGGCAATAACTTTCTTTGCAATATCTGCAAAATAGAAATAACTAAAATTTCCCTTGCTGGCGGATGGAGAATGGATAAAATAGTTTGCATAAATGGATTAAAATACTGGTCAGTAATAACTAGGAATAATCTACTGATACAAACAAATGGGTGGATGAATCTGACAGACCTCTGGTTTTCAACCTGTGAGTTAACCTGTGACCCCTTTGGCAAAACTCTAACTTCAAAACCATTTACATTTTGTTTCATAGCAGTAGCAAATTCAGTTATAAAGTAGCAATGAAAATAATGATGGTTGGGAGGAAGGAGTCATCACAACATGAGGAACTGTATTAAAGGGTCATAGCATTAGAAAGGTTGAGAAGCACTGTATTAGACTACAAGGTGAAAGGTACACCTCAAAGATGCATACTGTAGGATTCCATTCACATGATACTCTTGGTAAGGCAAAATTGTGAGGCTGGAAAAGAGACTATGAGTTTAACAGGCAATACAGGCACGGGGAGGTGGGTAAGGCAGAGCACAAATGGGCAGCTGGCAGGAGTTATTTAGAAGCAAATAAAACTGTTTTGTATCTTTATTGTGGCGGAAGTTGTATGATTGTATGTGTTTGTGAAACCCCACAGAGATATAGTCTAGCAAAGCAAATTTCACTATATGTAAAGTATACTTCAGTTTTCTTAATTGAAAAAACTAAGCTAGGTAAAAGAACTCCAGGAATGCTTGCTTTGGCAGCACATACACTAAAATTGGAATGATTACCCAGATTAGCATGGCCCTTATTGCAAGCATGACATGCAAATTCATGAATCGTTTCGTATTTCTTTTTTATAAAAGAAACTCAAGGAATCCATCCACAAATCTTTGTTGCTCATCCCAGGGCATTTAGCTTGTTTATCATCGTCTTTACTTAGCCTCATTCTCCCTGTCACATCTGCAGCTGGAGGAGACAGGACTCTCCAGAATGTATTTCTCCTTTCAGAGCTTTATTACCATGGACAGAACATCCAGCCAGAGCCTAGAGAAAAAATTAATACATTCATGGCTGCTCAATTTTTAAAGACTTTTCCCCAAGAACTTCCTGAAAGAGAAGAAACAGGAAGGTCTGTGATGTAGAGAGCAAAAATTCAGGAGTTGGGTGAAATTTTCAGAAGCTTCCACAGAATGATCTTTAACAAATGCTTCACATTTTCTACCATCAAGACCTCGGGGTGTGTTGGAGGGACAACAACAAAATACGTGGCAAATGATTCAAGAGACTTACAAAAGGGTAAAAGACAAATAAAGGGAATCCGTGGAAGCTCATGAAATGCCCATATGTTAGTCATAATGGGAAACCTTAAACACAAAACTGGCGATACCTGAGAAGGAAATGACAGTACCTCCTGGGAGCCAGAGAGATATAGAGCTGTAGAGGAGGATTTTCCTGGCATGGGCTGTGATCGTGAAAGATGACCCAAAAACAAAACCATGGGCCCCAGGTGGAAGACAACAGGAAATAACAAGTCTGCCATTTCTTTTCTAAGACTCCAGCTTCTTCCAGTTGCCTGCCATTGGCCAAATCTAATACAAGAGTGGCTAGTGATAGAAGCTATAGTGATGATGGCCTTGGTGGTTAGTCTCTAGGATCAAGACCAGAAAAGAGAACAGACCCCAGAAGGAATAAAATTGACAGATTAAACTAAGAATAGTAAGGACCTTATTATTTATCAAAGTCAACTTTGAAAAACCTTTGATTGAGTGCTCTGTTGAAACTGCCCTCTACATTCTTCAGAAACCCCACCTTCACATGGAATAATTCATAATTCCTCAAAACTATGATTATCCTTGGATTTTACTCAGGATGTGTGCTCAACATCTGAAGAGCTTGAAGACTGCCGAAAAGTTCTTTCTGTCTTATTGTTGGTTGTCTATCAAAGCTTTAACCAAGACGCTACAAAATAGTAAACATGTGACTGAATCTTTACTTTTAGAGCTACATAAATGAGGATTCCAGATATTTGTTCCAGTAGAGTTTTCAGCCGTCCAGTAGGACTTCCTTCTTTACTTTAATGTCTCAGGTATAGAATCATAGCTGTCGACACAAATAGAATAGAGCATGAAACCAAAAGAGTCTAGAATAATTTTAATATATTTTTCACTGTATTATGATGTATGTCTTTCCTGACTCGATAATTCTGTAAGAAGAGGGTATAGATAAAAACATTCACACACACACACACACACACACACACACACACACACACACACACATATTTATAATCTTGTGTATATATTTACAGAGTTAACAACAAGCTACATGGCACACCAGATTATTTCAAGATCCCAGTCCTTGAAGTACTGCTTAGGTCTGCCAAATTATGACACTTACTTTAATTTTTTCCCCACAATTTCCAAAATGACAGTCTTTATTCATCTCTTCATCTTAAACAGCTCTTTTTTAAATATACTACATTAGTTTTCTTTTTCCTTTTTTAAATTTTATTTATTTATTCACTTTATGTTCTGTGTATACTTCCAGCTGCAATAGAAATAAAAAAATAAAACCACAATGCAAGAGTAAAACCTATTAAAAAAAAAAAGAGTAAAACCTATAGAATCGAATCTGTCAAATACAGCCTCAAGCAATGTAAGCGCTGCTCTTCTCAGAAATCCACAAACTACATTTGGCATGGCGCTGGTACACCACCCAACAAATCATGAAGCCTCCAGCTCTCCCACTGGACTCACAATGGTGGTCATGTCCAGGGCAGTTCTTGGGAGGATCCATGTAGTACTGAGCTATTCATTCTGTCAAAACTTTAATGTTCTTTACCCATCAGGTATTGAGTTGTTAGGCTGATATTCTAAGTGCAATCATACATTAAGCAGGTTAGCTACATCTTACACATTGAAAAGAAGGAGGTAAATAGTACAAATTTGATGATACTCTTTCCGGTTAGGGTATTCTTCCAATTTAAGGGCTGCCACAATTACACAGAACCAGATAACCAATGTAGTCTTTGAATGGTTAGGTGGCCAGCAATTCTCACGTTACTTGCCAATTTAAAGACTGCTAGAATTAAAACACAGTCACACTTGGTTTTAATGTAAATAATGGTTATAGTGTAGAGCCACACTGACCTCTAAGGAGCCACACTAGTTCCATAAAGTGAGGAAATATTTGGTCTATTTGACCCACAGTTGTATAGCAGAGGTTCTAGGGAAGTATTCAAAGAGCTAAATTGGGTAGATTTTTATTTGTTTGCCATCAATGTTGTTTATTTTTAGACAATTCCATACTATGTAAAATGCAATTAATTGCGATCATATTTACCATCCCTATTACTGTCCCTCCGAACTCCTTCCTCATAAAGTCAAGGCTCTCTAGAGGAACAGAACTATACTCCCCCTCTCTCTCTTTGTGTGTGTGTGTGTGTGTGTGTGTGTGTGTGTGTCTGCATGCACACGCACACGCACGCGTACACGTGCTACTAGAAAATGTGACCCAAATTTAGTGTGCATCTTCCAACCTCAAATGATCCAATCAAGAAAATCACTCAAAGGTGTTCCCAAATGCTTTGGTTTTAGTTGATTTCAGATGTAGCCATAGGTTTTTGTCTGAATTTTCAATATCTAAGGTGCCCTGTCAGGGAATGAATTTCAAATCCAATCAGAAAACAGTTGTTTAGTTTCAAAACAGTAATGTCACTATTCTACCAGTAGGCATATCTTTTCTGGAATAGCAGTATTATAGCTTTAGAGACCACAGCTGGGTAAGAATGTTAATGATTTTTCTCCACTAACTATCTAAATAGCACTTTCTGATGCTATAAACACTAGCCAGCAGGGAGGAAGCTCCCAGCTTAGTTCCAGCTTGATTTTTGTTTCAGTGTCCCTGAAACCAAAGACTATGATATCATCAGCAACCTTCTAGTTCTTGTGGGAAAATAAGAACAATACCCTTCGTTATTTGGAGTGGGGGGGTCTATAATTAACAATGCACAGGAAGATATCCTGTACTGGGATTTCCATTTACAAATGATGGTTTCCGGAAGCAGCATTTTGCACCAATACATAATTATATTCCAAGCTGTTGTTGAATTACATTTTTCCTAGCTTACAAAGTAGTAATTTCTATATTTTTAATACATCCTTAAGTTTCTCCCTTATTCCACCTATTCCCACTATCCTGTCACATCTCTGTTTAAACCTTTCTACATATAATATTCACTGACACTCCTTTTTTGATTTTCAAGACAGGATTTCTCTCTGTAGTCCTAACTGTCCTGGAATTCCTTCTGTAGACCAGGCTGGCCTCAAACTCACAGAGATTCTTCTATCTCTGCTTCCCACATACTAGGATTACAGGCATAGGTCACCATCATTTGGCTCTCCCATACTTTTATAGCCCAGGTATTTTAATATCCACATCATCACAATGCCTCCCCTGATGGCTTATTTCAAAAGTTTGGGGCTCTTCAAATGCTGACTCCAACTGACTGTCAAATTTTAAAAACCTTGAAATGAGGATATTCATATAAGAAAGAACATCTGCCTTCCTTGCCTGCATTGCCTTACTCAATATAATACTATATATACATTTTCCTAAAACTTCTATAATATCCTTTTTCATTGGTAGTGATTATAATTCCACTTGTTTTGTGCCATGTTTCCACTTTCTACTTATCATTTGATGGCCATCTAAGGCTGATTCCATTTCCTAGCTCTTGTGATTAGAGCAGCAATAAAAATGGACGTACTATATATATATATATATATGGAATTCTTCAGGTTTATCTAGCCAGATTGTTAACAGACAAAATAACCACATTCTGTTCCTCTAGACATTCCCCTTTTGTGTATGGATAAGTGTGTGGTATTTATGTGTGCATTGTATGCTTCCATCGTGTGTGCACTCCTGTACACATGGGAAAGACAGAGGACATTAGGTGTCTTCTACAACTCTTCACTTTATCTCCTTAAGACAGAAGCTAGAGAGTCGGCTTTTCTTACCTATATGATGGCTTTAAGTCCAAGTTATCCTCCTGTCTCTGGCTTGGCACTGAAGTTACAGGTATGGGCAGTCATATGTAGCGTATCAGGCTTTTGAAATGTGAGTGCTAGGGCTCCAAACTCAAGTCCTCAAGATTCTGTGCTAAGCATTCTTGCCCACTAAGCCACCTCCCTAGCCTCTATTTCCTTCTATTTACATTGCTTTTTTTGCATCTCTAGCGACTCCTTTTTCCTATCTTCCCAATCCTATCCTTACAATAATCTGTAGCTCTCAAAATTATCTTGGTAAGATACTCACGGGCAGCTAACCTTCCCAGAAATAGTCTCTTGGTTTAAAATCATTTCTCTTATCTTTTGGGTTGTAAGCCTAAATCATTTTCCCCTAACACCCCCATAAAAGCAGATGACTGAGAAATATTTGGATTTGAGGCAAATTTCAAACCACAGTAGTATCACACTTGACAAAAAAATGCTTCCCAAAACAAAGATAGTGAAGAGGAAAAGAACTCTCCATCACTCCAAAATTTTTCTTTTCTTTTCTTTTCTTTCTTTCTTTTTTTTTGGGGGGGGGTGGTGGTGGTGGTGGTGTAATACTTTACAACAGCAGAAAACAAACCCAAGTACTAAACACTAACAACACACTATAACCCAGGGAAGAGGACACACAGAGGCTACAGGCGCAAGCTAAGTCTTTACAGTTGACAATCAAACTGGCTGTGACCCCATTGTGCTGGTGACAGGACAAGCAACTGTTGTATCTGGAGATGGTGTATTCCTGCCCCAGGACCTACTTGCAACAAAACACATAGGGCACGTTTTTATCTTTATGCAAGAGTAGGAGGCCACTCCCAATGTTCAGTCATCACAACGAGCAGAGGTGGAAATTTTGGTGGCCTCACTGGCTTTTACTTAAGCATCAACTAACTTCCAATATCCCATAATTTCTTGGTAAGATGAACACCTTCAAAAGCATAGATGTGGATTTCCATCCATCTCAGTGTCAGCTGCAGCACTGTCGATCACACTCACAAGAGTGAGTGATGCCCGCAGCTAGCCCAAACTTAAGAGATCTGTCTTTTATCCTTCGAGGCTCTTAGTTAAGACCTTGTTCCTATGAATACACTTGGGGCACAGCATGGTGTCCTCCAGGTGTCGGGATAGAAATGTGCAGGTAGGAAGCAGGAAGAGGGCAATCACTTTCCCTTTCTAATTGGGTACCCAGGCTTGTTCAGCATGGTAACTACAGCCAAATCCAACCACTTGAGGTCACAGGAAGGCTTGTCCCATGAACACACCACATTTCCCCATAGGTCTCCAATATTGCCTTGGACTACCCTGCCTAGAACAGATTCTTAGCATTGACTGCAGTTCTGGCCCAAGATTCCAACATTGCCTTGGAGGCAGATGTAGTCACCACTGTGGTGCTGATTTCCTTGTAGAGCATAGGAGGATCAGTGAGAGCAGGTATCTGCTTCTCTGGTACAGTGACAATCTCTGAGGGAACTATTACCTGAGACTCTTTCCCCCACTCTGCCTTTATTTTTTGAGAGGTGGCCTCTTTGGCTGAATCAGGAATATTATTCAACTCGGGCTTCCTATGAATGTGTCCTGGAATCTCAGTATCTTGTGCTTTTTTTTTTTTTCCTTTTTTTTTCCTTTTTTTTCCTTTTTTTTATTTTTTTTTATTTTATTAACTTGAGTATTTCTTATATACATTTCGAGTGTTATTCCCTTTCCCGGTATCCGGGCAAACATCCCCCTCCCCCCTCCCCTTCCTTATGGGTGTTCCCCTCCCGACCCTCCCCCCATTGCCGCCCTCCCCCCACCAGTCTAGTTCACTGGGGGTTCAGTCTTAGCAGGACCCAGGGCTTCTCCTTCCACTGGTGCTCTTACTAGGATATTCATTGCTACCTATGAGGTCAGAGTCCAGGGTCAGTCCATGTATAGTCTTTAGGTAGTGGCTTAGTCCCTGGAAGCTCTGGTTGCTTAGCATTGTTGTACATATGGGGTCTCGAGCCCCTTCAAGCTCTTCCAGTTCTTTCTCTGATTCCTTCAACGGGGGTCCTGTTCTCAGTTCAGTGGTTTGCTGCTGCCATTCGCCTCTGTATTTGCTGTATTCTGGCTGTGTCTCTCAGAAGCGATCTACATCCGGCTCCTGTCGGCCTGCACTTCTTTGCTTCATCCATCTTGTCTAATTGGGTGGCTGTATATGTATGGGCCACATGTGGGGCAGGCTCTGAATGGGTGTTCCTTCAGTCTCTGTTTTAATCTTTGCCTCTCTATTCCATGCCAAGGGTATTCTTGTTCCCCTTTTAAAGAAGGAGTGAAGCATTCACATTTTGATCATCCGTCTTGAGTTTCATTTGTTCTAGGCATCTAGGGTAATTCAAGCATTTGGGCTAATAGCCACTTATCAATGAGTGCATACCATGTATGTCTTTCTGTGATTGGGTTAGCTCACTCAGGATGATGTTTTCCAGTTCCAACCATTTGCCTACGAATTTCATAAACTCGTTGTTTTTGATAGCTGAGTAATATTCCATTGTGTAGATGTACCACATTTTCTGTATCCATTCCTCTGTTGAAGGGCATCTGGGTTCTTTCCAGCTTCTGGCTATTATAAATAAGGCTGCAATGAACATAGTGGAGCACGTGTCTTTTTTATATGTTGGGGCATCTTTTGGGTATATGCCCAAGAGAGGTATAGCTGGATCCTCAGGCAGTTCAATGTCCAATTTTCTGAGGATCCTCCAGACTGATTTCCAGAATGGTTGTACCAGTTTGCAATCCCATCAACAATGGAGGAGTGTTCCTCTTTCTCCACATCCTCGCCAGCATCTGTTGTCCCCTGAGTTTTTGATCATAGCCATTCTCACTGGTGTGAGGTGAAATCTCAGGGTTGTTTTGATTTGCATTTCCCTTATGACTAAAGATATTGAACATTTCTTTAGGTGTTTCTCAGCCATTTGGCATTCCTCAGCTGTGAATTCTTTGTTTAGCTCTGAACCCCATTTTTTAATAGGGTTATTTGTTTCCCTGCGGTCTAACTTCTTGAGTTCTTTGTATATTTTGGATATAAGGCCTCTATCTGTTGTAGGATTGGTAAAGATCTTTTCCCAATCTGTTGGTTGCCGTTTTGTCCTAACCACACTGTCCTTTGCCTTACAGAAGCTTTGCAGTTTTATGAGATCCCATTTGTCGATTCTTGATCTTAGAGCGTAAGCCATTGGTGTTTTGTTTAGGAAATTTTTTCCAGTGCAATGTGTTCCAGATGCTTCCCTAGTTTTTCTTCTATTAGTTTGAGTGTGTCTGGTTTGATGTGGAGGTCCTTGATCCACTTGGACTTAAGCTTTGTACAGGGTGATAAGGATGGATCGATCTGCATTCTTCTACATGTTGCCCTCCAGTTGAACCAGCACCATTTGCTGAAAATGCTATCTTTTTTCCATTGGATGGTTTTGGCTCCTTTGTCAAAAATCAAGTGACCATAGGTGTGTGGTTTCATTTCTGGGTCTTCAATTCTATTCCATTGGTCTATCTGTCTGTCTCTGTACCAATACCATGCAGTTTTTATCACTATTGCTCTGTAATACTGCTTGAGTTCAGGGATAGTGATTCCCCCTGAAGTCCTTTTATTGTTGAGGAGAGCTTTAGCTATCCTGGGTTTTTTGTTATTCCAGATGAATTTGCAAATTGTTCTGTCTAACTCTTTGAAGAATTGGATTGGTATTTTGATGGGGATTGCATTGAGTCTGTAGATTGCTTTTGGTAAAATGGCCATTTTTACTATATTAATCCTGCCAATCCATGAGCATGGGAGATCTTTCCATCTTCTGAGGTCTTCTTCAATTTCCTTCTTCAGTGTCTTGAAGTTCTTATTGTACAGATCTTTTACTTGCTTTGTTAAAGTCACACCGAGGTACTTTATATTATTTGGGTCTATTATGAAGGGTGTCATTTCCCTAATTTCTTTCTCGGCTTGTTTCTCTTTTGTGTGCTTTTTTTCTCTGGTTTACAACCATTATCTTTCTCTGACTATTTTTGTTTTTTTTTCCCCTGTTGCTTTAGTCTTTGCAGAACACATGCTTAGTTGACTAGACACTGGCATTGCACTTCTTCCTCCAGCTCTTCTGTGCTCTAGCTTCTTGCTTCTTCTGTGCAGCAGTTTCCATTTTAAGATTAGATGAAACCTCCCCACTCCAAACTTTTTCAATGGGAGAACTAAAGTTCTATTTGATGTCTTTGAGGAAATTCCCCCCTCCACTTTGTTCTCCCATTTCTACCTATGAATAAAGTTCTAGTTAATTCACTGAATTGATCTCAATAATAATATTGAACTACTGTTTCATAGATGTTTTCAAATGTTCATCACAGATCCCTTACCTCCAAATTTATGCTACTACTTACATAATTTTGAATTCCTGATTCTAACCTCTAACTATGGGGATAGTTTCTCTCACATAATGATTCTAGATTTCCATTTTCTCCCATGTAATCTATCTTAAATAATTTTTGGAATTAGATAATCTATAAGTAAATGTTAGTATAATATATTTTGAAGACCTTTATAGAATAATGATAAATATTCTAAGTCTAGGATCCAACATTGAGTTAGATGCATATACTGAGGTAACTATGAAAGAACTTGGGGCTTAAAACAAGCCACTATACCAATAAACTATTAGCAGCTTACTCGTAGAAGTAGAAACACCAGTAATTGAAGCTCACACAAGCTTTGTAAAGCTCTGTCCCAAACTAAATTATCAACTATCTTCCTTAAAGATGTCTCCATCTAAAATGGTATCTCAAATTCCCAACCAACTCCATCCTGCTCCTACTAACATTTTCAAAATACAAGAAGATCATCATAGATCATTCCTCATCATATTGAGTGCTTTTTGAAAGAGATAGAGATAGTAAGATTGGCAAATGGCTCCTAAAATCTATTAAATAAATCTATCAACAAAATGCAGAATAAGCATGAAAAATAATAAAGCCATTGCTGAATGAGACAGATGGCTTGGCAACCCTAAAAGACTAATGTCAAAACAAACATTCATTTAAGTCTTCATCAAGCTCACCAAATTAGTATGTGAATTCAAACATTTGTCTTTCTACATTTCTTTTCCAGTGATAAGAACTGTATGAGTAAGGACCACTAGCAAGAGGAGGAGGAAATGTTAACCAAAGAAAAGGGCACTTGTGGGTGATGCTGACAGTAAGCTTTATGGTGCTATAATAGAAACGATTGGAGACCTTCCATCTATACCTCAAAGACTTAAGGACATATTTGAGTTATTTCCTCATGTGTAATTATCCATAATTATCATCCCAAGTTTTTCAAACTTTGCCACCATATTCTCCTTGTACTGAAGTGGAATCTTGGTCATGGTACTGGTGAATTAATCCTCAGGGAGAAATGTACTTACAAACAGGAAAAACACATTTTAGGCTACATGAAAGTTCACAAAGAAGTATGTTTAGTGGAAAGAAAAGTTCTTGATCTTGATCATAAAATAAGTAATACAGTCATATTAAAAGAACACATCCTTCCAAGATTTCAACATTTAGAAATCACTCAATATGATGAGGAATGATCTATGATGAGCTTCTTGTATTTTGAAAATGTTAGTAGGAGGAGGATGGAGTCGGTTGGGAATTTGAGATACCATTTTAGATGGAGGAATCTTTAAGGGAGATAGTTGATAGTTTAGTTTGCCACTAAACTATGCAAACAATATAGTAAGAATGTATGTGTGTATCCCAAAAGATTTATGCAGACTTCCACGTTCACACACAAGAAATGCTCACTACATTAAATGTTTATAAGATATCATAAAGTCTAATTCAGAGTTAAAAGGAAAAGCTACTACTAAAGCAAAGATTTGCCATTCACTCTGGAAAAGTTCATGCTAAACTCTTTTTGAAGTGACTCACTGGGAAAATAGAATATATTAAAAATGCATCAACAGAGTATGTGAGCAACATTAAAGGCAAATCATAAAGGTTGATTTTAATATCTTTGGGGAGCTGTCAGTGAAAAGTATCTCTATACTTTTCTAGTTAACACATAGAACTTGTGGCCCTAATGAAAAGAAACATGGTGAAACATAAGCATGTCATATTGGCACATCATTTGAAGCTGTCTTAAATAAATTAGTGTTTCTATTTAGATAAGAATTAGACTACTTGCTCTCTGCTCCGAGACCCGGTGAGAGAGAGACCCAACCGCCTGGTCAGGTGGGCACTACTGAGGCTGCAGAGCGGAAGAGACCACCAACACTGCTCACCCCTGCCCACATCCCTGGGCCAAGAGGAAACTGTATAAGGCCTCTGGGCTCCCGTGGGGGAGGGCCCAGGAGCGGCAGGACCCCTGCCAGAGACACCGCCGGACCCTGAAGGAAACAGACCGGATAAACAGTTCTCTGCACCCAAATCCCGTGGGAGGGAGAGCTAAACCTTCAGAGAGGCAGACAGGCCTGGGAAACCAGAAGAGACTGCTCCCTGCACACACATCTCGGACGCCAGAGGAAAAAGCCAAAGACCATCTGGAACCCTGGTGCACTGAAGCTCCCGGAAGGGGCGGCACAGGTCTTCCTGGTTGCTGCCGCTGCAGAGAGCCCCTGGGCAGCACCCCACGAGCGAACTTGAGCCTCGGGACCACAGGTAAGACCAACTTTTCTGCTGCAAGAAAGCTGCCTGGTGAACTCAAGACACAGGCCCACAGGAACAGCTGAAGACCTGTAGAGAGGAAAAACTACACGCCAGAAAGCAGGACACTCTGTCCCCATAACTGACTGAAAGAGAGGAAAACAGGTCTACAGCACTCCTGACACACAGGCTTATAGGACAGTCTAGCCACTGTCAGAAATAGCAGAACAAAGTAACACTAGAGATAATCTGATGGCGAGAGGCAAGCGCAGGAACCCAAGCAACAGAAACCAAGACTACATGCCATCATCGGAGCCCAATTCTCCCACCAAAACAAACATGGAATATCCAAACACACCAGAAAAGCAAGATCTAGTTACAAAATCATACTTGATCATGATGCTGGAGGACTTCAAGAAAGACCTGAACACACTTAGGGAAGCACAGGAAAACATTAATAAACAAGTAAAAGCCTACAGAGAGGAATCGCAAAAATCCCTGAAAGAATTCCAGGAAAACACATTCAAACAGTTGAAGGAATTAAAAATGGAAATAGAAGCAATCAAGAAAGAACACATGGAAACAACCCTGGATATAGAAAACCAAAAGAAGAGACAAGGAGCTGTAGATACAAGCTTCACCAACAGAATACAAGAGATGGAAGAGAGAATCTCAGGAGCAGAAGATTCCATAGAAATCATTGACTCAACTGTCAAAGATAATGTAAAGCAGAAAAAGCTACTGGTCCAAAACATACAGGAAATCCAGGACTCAATGAGAAGATCAAACCTAAGGATAAAAAGTATAGAAGAGAGTGAAGACTCCCAGCTCAAAGGACCAGTAAATATCTTCAACAAAATCATAGAAGAAAACTTCCCTAACCTAAAAAAAGAGATACCCATAGACATGCAAGAAGCCTACAGAACTCCAAATAGATTGGACCAGAAAAGAAACACCTACCGTCACATAATTGTCAAAACACCAAACGCACAAAATAAAGAAAGAATATTAAAAGCAGTAAGGGAAAAAGGTCAAGTAACATATAAAGGGAGACCTATCAGAATCACACCAGACTTCTCGCCAGAAACTATGAAGGCCAGAAGATCCTGGACTGATGTTATACAGACCCTAAGAGAACACAAATGCCAGCCCAGATTACTGTATCCAGCAAAACTCTCAATTAACATTGATGGAGAAACCAAGATATTCCATGACAAAACCAAATTTACACAATATCTTTCTACAAATCCAGCACTACAAAGGATAATAAATGGTAAAGCCCAACATAAGGAGGCAAGCTATACCCTAGAAGAAGCAAGAAACTAATCGTCTTGGCAACAAAACAAAGAGAATGAAAGCACACAAACATAACCTCACATCCAAATATGAATATAAAGGGAAACAATAATCATTATTCCTTAATATCTCTCAATATCAATGGCCTCAACTCCCCAATAAAAAGACATAGATTAACAAACTGGATACGCAACGAGGACCCTGCATTCTGCTGCCTACAGGAAACACACCTCAGAGACAAAGACAGACACTACCTCAGAGTGAAAGGCTGGAAAACAACTTTCCAAGCAAATGGTCAGAAGAAGCAAGCTGGAGTAGCCATTCTAATATCAAATAAAATCAATTTCCAACTAAAAGTCATCAAAAAAGATAAGGAAGGACACTTCATATTCATCAAAGGAAAAATCCACCAAGATGAACTCTCAATCCTAAATATCTATGCCCCAAATACAAGGGCACCTACATACGTAAAAGAAACCTTACTAAAGCTCAAAACACACATTGCACCTCACACAATAATAGTGGGAGATTTCAACAACCCACTCTCATCAATGGACAGATCATTGAAACAGAAATTAAACAGTGATGTAGACAGACTAAGAGAAGTCATGAGCCAAATGGACTTAACGGATATTTAGAGAACATTCTATCCTAAAGCAAAAGAATATACCTTCTTCTCAGCTCCTCATGGTACTTTCTCCAAAATTGACCATATAATTGGTCAAAAAACGGGCCTCAACAGGTACAGAAAGATAGAAATAATCCCATGCGTGCTATCGGACCACCACGGCCTAAAACTGGTCTTCAATAACAATAAGGGAAGAATGCCCACATATACGTGGAAATTGAACAATGCTCTACTCAATGATAACCTGGTCAAGGAAGAAATAAAGAAAGAAATTAAAAACTTTTTAGAATTTAATGAAAATAAAGATACAACATACTCAAACTTATGGGACACAATGAAAGCTGTGCTAAGAGGAAAACTCATAGCACTGAGTGCCTGCAGAAAGAAACAGGAGAGAGCATATGTCAGCAGCTTGACAGCACACCTAAAAGCTCTAGAACAAAAAGAAGCAAATACACCCAGGAGGAGTAGAAGGCAGGAAATAATCAAACTCAGAGCTGAAATCAACCAAGTAGAAACAAAAAGGACCATAGAAAGAATCAACAGAACCAAAAGTTGGTTCTTTGAGAAAATCAACAAGATAGATAAACCCTTAGCCAGACTAACGAGAGGACACAGAGAGTGTGTCCAAATAAACAAAATCAGAAATGAAAAGGGAGACATAACTACAGATTCAGAGGAAATTTAAAAAATCATCAGATCTTACTATAAAAACCTATATTCAACAAAATTTCAAAATCTACAGGAAATGGACAATTTCCTAGACAGATACCAGGTATCGAAGTTAAATCAGGAACAGATAAACCAGTTAAACAACCCCATAACTCCTAAGGAAATAGAAGCAGTCATTAAAGGTCTCCCAACCAAAAAGAGCCCAGGTCCAGACGGGTTTAGTGCAGAATTCTATCAGACCTTCATAGAAGACCTCATACCAATATTATCCAAACTATTCCACAAAATTGAAACAGATGGAGCCCTACCGAATTCCTTCTACGAAGCCACAATTACTCTTATACCTAAACCACACAAAGACACAACAAAGAAAGAGAACTTCAGACCAATTTCCCTTATGAATATCGACGCAAAAATACTCAATAAAATTCTGGCAAACCGAATTCAAGAGCACATCAAAACAATCATCCACCATGATCAAGTAGGCTTCATCCCAGGCATGCAGGGATGGTTTAATATACGGAAAACCATCAACGTGATCCATTATATAAACAAACTGAAAGAACAGAACCACATGATCATTTCATTAGATGCTGAGAAAGCATTTGACAAAATTCAACACCCCTTCATGATAAAAGTCCTGGAAAGAATAGGAATTCAAGGCCCATACCTAAACATAGTAAAAGCCATATACAGCAAGCCAGTTGCTAACATTAAACTAAATGGAGAGAAACTCGAAGCAATCCCACTAAAATCAGGGACTAGACAAGGCTGCCCACTCTCTCCCTACTTATTCAATATAGTTCTTGAAGTTCTAGCCAGAGCAATCAGACAACAAAAGGAGATCAAAGGGATACGGATCGGAAAAGAAGAGGTCAAAATATCACTATTTGCAGATGACATGATAGTATATTTAAGTGATCCCAAAAGTTCCACCAGAGAACTACTAAAGCTGATAAACAACTTCAGCAAAGTGGCTGGGTATAAAATTAACTCAAATAAATCAGTTGCCTTCCTCTATACAAAAGAGAAACAAGCCGAGAAAGAAATTAGGGAAACGACACCCTTCATAATAGACCCAAATAATATAAAGTACCTCGGTGTGACTTTAACCAAGCAAGTAAAAGATCTGTACAATAAGAACTTCAAGACACTGAGGAAAGAAATTGAAGAAGACCTCAGAAGATGGAAAGATCTCCCATGCTCATGGATTGGCAGGATTAATATAGTAAAAATGGCCATTTTACCAAAAGCAATCTAGAGATTCAAGGCAATCCCCATCAAAATACCAATCCAATTCTTCAATGAGTTAGACAGAACAATTTGCAAATTCATCTGGAATAACAAAAAACCCAGGATAGCTAAAGCTATCCTCAACAATAAAAGGACTTCAGGGGGAATCACTATCCCTGAACTCAAGCAGTATTACAGAGCAATAGTGATAAAAACTGCATGGTATTGGTACAGAGACAGACAGATAGACCAATGGAATAGAATTGAAGACCCAGAAATGAACCCACACACCTATGGTCACTTGATTTTTGACAAAGGAGCCAAAACCATCCAATGGAAAAAAGATAGCATTTTCAGCAAATGGTGCTGGTTCAACTGGAGGGCAACATGTAGAAGAATGCAGATCGATCCATCCTTATCACCCTGTACAAAGCTTAAGTCCAAGTGGATCAAGGACCTCCACATCAAACCAGACACACTCAAACTAATAGAAGAAAAACTAGGGAAGCATCTGGAACACATGGGCACTGGAAAAAATTTCCTGAACAAAACACCAATGGCTTATGCTCTAAGATCAAGAATCGACAAATGGGATCTCATAAAACTGCAAAGCTTCTGTAAGGCAAAGGACAGTGTGGTTAGGACAAAACGGCAACCAACAGATTGGAAAAAGATCTTTACCAATCCTACAACAGATAGAGGCCTTATATCCAAAATATACAAAGAACTCAAGAAGTTAGAACGCAGGGAAACAAATAACCCTATTAAAAAATGGGGTTCAGAGCTAAACAAAGAATTCACAGCTGAGGAATGCCGAATGGCGGAGAAACACCTAAAGAAATGTTCAACATCTTTAGTCATAAGGGAAATGCAAATCAAAACAACCCTGAGATTTCACCTCACACCAGTGCGATTGGCTAAGATCAAAAACTCAGGTGACAGCAGATGCTGGCGAGGATGTGGAGAAAGAGGAACACTCCTCCATTGTTGGTGGGATTGCAGACTGGTAAAACCATTCTGGAAATCAGTGTGGAGGTTCCTCAGAAAATTGGACATTGAACTGCCTGAGGATCCAGCTATACCTCTCTTGGGCATATACCCAAAAGATGCCTCAACATATAAAAGAGACACGTGCTCCACTATGTTCATCGCAGCCTTATTTATAATAGCCAGAAAATGGAAAGAACCCAGATGCCCTTCAACAGAGGAATGGATACAGAAAATGTGGTACATCTACACAATGGAATATTACTCAGCTATCAAAGACAACGAGTTAATGAAATTCGTAGGCAAATGGTTGGAACTGGAAAATATCATCCTGAGTGAGCTAACCCAATCACAGAAAGACATACATGGTATGCACTCATTGATAAGTGGCTATTAGCCCAAATGCTTGAATTACCCTAGATCCCTAGAACAAACGAAACTCAAGACGGATGATCAAAATGTGAATGCTTCACTCCTTCTTTAAATGAGGAAAAAGAATACCCTTGGCAGGGAAGGGAGAGGCAAAGATTAAAACAGAGACTGAAGGAACACCCATTCAGAGCCTGCCCCACATGTGGCCCATACATATACAGCCACCCAATTAGACAAGATGGATGAAGCAAAGAAGTGCAGGCCGACAGGAGCCGGATGTAGATCTCTCCTGAGAGACACAGCCAGAATACAGCAAATACAGAGGCGAATGCCAGCAGCAAACCACTGAACTGAGAACGGGATCCCCGTTGAAGGAATCAGAGAAAGAACTGGAAGAGCTTGAAGGGGCTCGAGACCCCAAAAGTACAACAATGCCAAGCAACCAGAGCTTCCAGGGACTAAGCCACTACCTAAAGACTATACATGGACTGACCCTGGACTCTGACCCCATAGGTAGCAATGAATATCCTAGTAAGAGCACCAGTGGAAGGGGAAGCCCTGGGTCCTGCTAAGACTGAACCCCCAGTGAACTAGTCTATGGGGGGAGGGCGGCAATGGGGGGAGGGTTGGGAGGGGAACACCCATAAGGAAGGGGAGGGGGGTGGGGGATGTTTGCCCGGAAACCGGGAAAGGGAATAACACTCGAAATGTATATAAGAAATACTCAAGTTAATAAAAAAAAATCAAAAAAAAAAAAGAATTAGACTACTTAAAAGCCTCCAACCTATATCCAAGTTGTGTTTGTGTACTACAATCTGGGAACAAAATCTGAAAGACTCATCTGGTGACTATAAGGTGATTGACTTTCCAATAAACATAGAAGTGCTGCTTATTATGTAATTAATATTATGTATATATATTCTTGAATTCCATCTTCTGCAAAACTAAATGAAATTACAACTAAATGAAAATTCAAAACAATTTGAAATTGTTTTGTTTTAGAAGTGGTAAGAATCTATTTTGTCTTTCCCTGAACTAAAGGCAACTGGGTAAGAAAAGAAAGAAAGGAAGAAAGAAAGAAAGAAAGAAAGGAAGGAAGGAAGAAAGGAAGGAAGGAAGAAAGAAAGGAAGAAAGAAAGAAAGAGAAATTATTTATATGTTTTTCTTTTTCTTCCTCTTTTTTGTTTGTGGGGGACAGCAATTACAGTATTTTTGTTTATTTTCTTATGTTACTTGAAACAGCCTCTCAGTGTGTAAGTCAGGCAGGCTCACCTGGAATTCATATTCCTCAGATCCCACCTTCTTGATTACTAGAATTACAGACATGTTCCAACACAATTATTTATACTCCTTCTAAGGCATTTTTAAAATAAAACACATATAACACTGAGATTTTTCAAATAATCTAAATATACAACAAAAGACAGTATTTATGTATGCTCTGGCACATCCCCTTAATTACATTTGTGATGTATCTTAGTGGAAACAAAAAGAAAAAGTAGAGATCATCTCAGTACTTATGTGTAGTAGTCATTGGTATTGTTTGCCAAATTTTTTTTGCAGTTTCCTGATTATCTCACCAGACAGTAGGACTGTGCTTCCTGACCACATGGGCAATAATTCTGGACAATAAATTGTAAGTAGAAGTGGGATCTGTCACTTCAGACCAGAACATTTAATTTCTCATATAAGAGCCTCAAGGGCTTTTTCCCTCTCGGCCACAGCAACTTCCAAATAACAACTCCACATCAGCCTAAGTACAGTGCTGAGGAAATGGCACTTTGGAGCAAAGCACTCAACATGTCTGTGACAGACTTGAAGCATGAGTGTACTGCTTAAACCCCCATCCATTTGAAGGTTGTGTATTATATCTCTGTGCCCTTCTTATTCTAACAATAATGAACTGTGGACTAAATTATTACTCTTGAAGAAATTTTTCCTTAGAAGGAAATACACTAATATGAGACATGCATCTTTATCAACATTCTGAAGTTCCCATACCTTTGTAATGTCCATATAGCTTTATAATTGGAAAACTACATTCTATGCTTCTAAATGGTAAGATATATTATACAGATAAATTCATTCCATTGGTTTCCGTAGTTTCCAATTAGGTAAATTAGAGCAGCCTCTACTATACAGCTTTCCCATGAAAGGAAACACACTTTTCCTAGTATCACTAAAACTTCCTTTGGCAGTCTTTGTGTGAGCTCCAGGATAGCCAAGGCTCCATGGAGAAACCCTGTCTATAAATAAATAAATAAATAAATAAATAAATAAATAAATAAATAAATAATACCACGCACACACATCAAAAGGCCAAATGAAGAAGTTATTTCCTTGTTTTGATTTTTGAAGTGTCCAAGGCATCCTCTGCATATTGAATTATAAGGCAAAGACTGAAATGCAAAAAGGTTTCCTGGGTTGGCTCTATTTCTTATGGAACATGGAACTAATAAAGGAGGTGTTAATAGATAAAAGCCTTTTCCTCTAGATACCAATTGTGTTACATCGATTACAATGTAAAGCTCGAGTGTATGGAAATTCACTTGACAGCTACTAAACAAGACAGCATGAACAAGAATAATCTAATATATACTAATTTCAATACAGAAAATAAATGTTTGTGGGAGGGGGAATTTAAAGTGGCATTTAAATATAAGTACTACTGTAAGTATTATTTCACTGCAAGTTCCTACTGTGTTATACAATGCTCTGCACACAGTAAATAGTGAAGTGGTTTAGTGGAAAGAACATTGCGTTAAAAGGCAACAGGCCTGGGTTTTTGCTCCAACTTCACTAGTATGTAATTAACTAGGTTTTAATCTATCATTTTATCCATTTCATCACTGAGTCAAGAATGGAATCTACATTGCCTGCCTCCAACACAGATAGTGAGATGATGATGGCAATGAATGCTTTATATAAAGTTATAAAGAATTCTTCATGTGATAAATTTACCTCCTTTTACATAACCTTAATCTAAAAAGAAAAAATCTTTTAAGATTTCATCTTACCTTCACTAAGATCAATAATAATCAAATACTATATGCTTCTATAAGTGAATCTTGGGACACAAATTACTTAGATGATAATAAATCAGAGATAAGGAGGTCTATTCTTCAAACTACTTGAAATTTGTACTTGCTACAAATTTTAAAATAGTTTCTTTTCTGAAAATCAAGCCAAGGTCATTGCTCAGGGTTTTGACAAGTAACATAATGCTACATTTCTTCTGTCAAACACCCACTGCAGAGTTATATCTATTTTCCTTTAGCACAGAGTATTGGTGCTAGTATGTCCTGATCTGTTTTCATTTCTACCTGGAGTGACAGAAAGACACTTGAGAGAGCGAGAGGTAACATAAAAAGCACTGCAAAGACATCTGGATGGAAGTTCTAGTAATCCAGTGATACTTAAGTCTAACTGCTTTGAAAATGTTCACCAAAAGCTATTTCAGTTTAGACCAAGCATCATTGAACTTTTCCTGAAGACCCTAAATATTCCAAACAGTGTTGGATGTATCACAAATTATGCTGTAGGGGAATCGTAATAAGAAAAAGCATATAGATAGCACTGGCATACACACACACACAGAGGGGTGAGGGGAGAAAGAGAAAGGGAGAGATGAGTTGAATGGATGGATCGACTAGAATGGAGGGAGTGGCATAACATAGCATAGTGTGGAGTGGAATGGAGTAAAGTGGGAAGAAACTCACTGAGCTAAATACCAAAATTATACATTGGAAAATAAATTGCCCCTTTTATGGGTAGTTCTGGGAAAAGTAAATATCTACATGATAAAAACAAAAACAAAAACTAGATCCTCATCTCTAAGGTACAAAAACTAAGCCAAATGAATCAAAGATAGAGGGACTACAAAGATGTTCAGTGACAAATAGTGCCGGGTGATCTTGCAGAGGATCCACTTTTAGTTTCTAGCACCTACATGTCAGTCCAAAACTGTGAATAGCACTGCTTCCAAAGGATCTAATGTCCTCTTCTGGATTCTGCAGTCACTGAGCATGTAGACATATACATGGACAAAACATTAACACAAATAAAAGATATTTAAAATTGAATCAAAGACACTAATTTGAGGCCTAAAACTTTAAAACTACTATAGAAAATATATTATTTCAAAATATGGGATGGGATTGCTTTAAGTTTCTCTCCACTTAGTTTGATGTTGGCTACTGTCGGGGACCGGACATCAGAACTAAGCAAAGCTAGAGCCCTGCCCTGAGCAGATTCATGAGAACTTGTCCCCGGAAGACTGTTGCCTCATTGTCTAAGGAGGATATCTTGCAGTTTAATGATTCACCTTATGTCCTTGGGCACTTCCCTGTACTCTCCCCTACCCTAAGCTTCAGTTCCTGCTTCAATTCCTGCTTTAGAGCTTTAAATGCTGTACATTCCTCTCAATAAACAGACCTTGACAAGGACACTGCTTGGTCTCGCTCCTCTTTCTCGCCCATTCCTCCTCAGGTTTGGATCTCCCTCAGTTCCTGTAAATTATGAAGCCCCTGCGGGCAGGGGCAGGCTACTGGTTTGCTGTATATTGCTTTTACTATGTTTAGATAGCCTACTAAAATCAGGGACTAGACAAGGCTACCCATTCATTCCCTACCTATTCAATATAGTACTAGAAGTCTTAGCCAGAGTAATTAGACAACAAAAAGAGAACAAAGGGATACAAATCGGAAAGGAAAAAGTCAAAATACCATTGCACATGATATGAGAGTATACTTAAGTGACCCCAAAAATTCTACCAGAGAACTCCTAAACCTGATAAACAACTTCAGCAAAGTGACTGGATATAAAATTAACTCAAATAAATCAGTAGTCTTCCTCAACTAAAAGGAAAAACAGGCTGAGAAATAGATTAGGGAAACGACACACTTCACAATAGCCACAAATAATATAAAGTACCTTGGTGTGACTCTAACCAAGCAAGTGAAAGATCTGTATGACAAGTATTTCATGTGTCTGAAGAAAGGAATCAAAGATCTCAGAAGATGGAAAGATCTCCCATGCTCAGGGATTGACAGGATTAATATAGTAAAAACAACCATCTTGCCCAAAGCAATCTACAGATTCAATGAAATCCCCCATCAAAATTCCAACTCAATTCTTCATAGAGTTAGAAAGATCAATTTGCAAATTCATCTGGAATAACAAAAAACAAGAATAGCCAAAACTATTCTCAACAATAAAAGAACTTCTAGCAGAATCACCATCCCTGACCTTAAGCTGTATCATAGAGCAATCCTGATAAAAACTGCATGATATTGGTACAGAGACAGGCAGGTAGAACAGTGGAAAAATTTGAAGACACAGAAATGAATCCACACACCTATGATCACTTGATCTTTGACAAAGGAGCTAAAACTATCTAATAGAAAAAAGACAGCATTTTCAAAAAACTGTGCTAGTTCAACTGGAGGTCAGCTTATAGAAGAATGCAAATTGATCCATTCTTATCTCATTGTACAAAGATCAAGTCCAAGTGGAGCAAAGACCTCCACATAAAACTAGATCCACTCAATCTAATAGAAGAGAAAGGGGGAAGAGCCTAGAACACATAGGCACAAGGGAAAATTTCTAGAACAGAACACCAAAGGCCTATTTTCTAAGATCAAGACTGGACATATGGGACCTCATAAAATTCAAAGCTTCTGTAAAGCAAAGGACACTGTCAAAGGAAAACGACAATCAACAGATTGAGCAAAGGTCTTTACCAATCCTATATCTGATAGAGAGCTAATATCTAATGTATACAAAGAACTCAGGAAGTTAGACTCCAGAGAATCAAATAGTCCTATTAAAAATGGGTAACAGAGCTAAACAAAGAATTCTAAACTGAGGCTGAGAAGCACCTAAAGAAATATTCAATATCCTTAGTCATCAGGGAAATGCAAATCAAAACAACCCTGAGATTCTACCTCACAGCAATCAGAATGGCTAAGATCAAAAACTCAGTTGACAGTAGATGCTGGCTAGGATGTGTAGAAAGAGGAGCACTCCTCCATTATTGGTGGGATTACAAGCTGGTACAATCACTCTGGAAATCTATCTGGTAGTTCCTCAGAAAACTGGACATAGTACTACCTGAGGACCCAGCTATACAACTCCTGAACAAACAGCCAAAAGATGCTCCAATATATAACAAGGAAGAATGCTCCACTATGTTCATAGCAGCCTTATTTATAATAGCCAGAAGCTGGAAAGAACCCAGATGCCCTTCAACAGAGGAATGGATGCAGAAAATGTGGTACATCTACACAATGGAATATTACTCAGCTATTAAAAACAATGACTTCATGAAATTCTTAGGCAAATGGATGGGACTAGAAAATGTCATCCCGAGTGAGGTAACCCAATCACAGAAAAACACACATGGTATGCACTCACTGATAAGTGGGTATTAGGCCAAAACTTGGAATGTCTAAGAAAAAATTTACAGACCATATGAAGCTCAAGGAGAAGGAAGGCCAAAATGTAGATGCTTCATTCCTTCTTATAAGCAAGAACAAAATACACATGGGAGGAAATACTGGGACAAAGAGTGGAGCAAGGACTGAAGCAAAGGTCATCCAAAGACTGCCCCACCTGGGAATCCATCCCACATACATCCACCAAACCCAGTCACTATTGCTGATGCCAAGAAGGGCTTGCTGACAGAAGCCTGATATGGATGTCTCCTGAGAGGCTCTGCCAGAGACCTACTGATACAGATATGGATGCTTGCAGTTAACCATTGGACTGAACAAGGGGACCCCAATGGAAGTGTTAGAGGAAAGACTGAAGGAGCAGAAGGGGTTGTAACACCATAGGAAGAACAACAATATCAACTAACCAGACCGCATCAGAGCTCCTAGGTACTAAACCACCAACCAATGAGTACACATAAAGGGACCTATGACTCCAGCCACATACATAGCAGAAGATGGCATTGTCCAGCATCAATAGGAGGAAAAGCCCTTGTTCATGTGAAGGCTCATTTCCCCAATGCAGGGGAATGCCAGGACGTTGAGGTGGGAGTGGGTAGGTCGGAGTAAGAGCATCCTCATAGAAGCAGGGGGAAGAGGGTGGGGGTATGGGAAAGGGGTTAAATGGAATAACATTTGAAATATATATATACATAAAATATCCAAGAAAAATAAAAATATTTTTTAAAAAAAGAAAAAAAAAACAAAAAAACATATGAGGTGGGGAATAACCTTCTACAGAGGACACCAATAGCTCAGAAAATAATAGCAAGAAATGATAAACTGCATTGCATCAAATTACAAGGCTTCTGTATAATAAAAGAAACAATTAGAGTAAAGGGATAGTGTACAGAATTTGAAGAAATCTTTGCAAGTATCTATCCAGTCAAGGGTGAATATATAAATAACTCAAAAAATTAAGTACCAACTAAGAAAACAATGCAATCAATAAAAAGGCAAATTAAATGAACAAACATTTTCCAAAGATATACAAATAGATAGTAAATACATTTAAAAAGTCCCATCACCAAGAATGAAATCATATTATTTACAGAAAAATATGGGATGGGAAATGACCTTCTAGCAGGACATCAATAGTTCAAAAAATAATAGCAAGATACGCTATTAAGATCATCATGCTATGGCACACAAGCATCTTGACCCACTGGGGAGACCTAGCCATGTAATTCTTCCCCAAATGTCGTCCTCTTTAATTTTCTAATCATTCTCTTTCCAAGTCCATTGAGACAAACCATTAGCTACAGCCCCAAGAATCAGTAAACAGTCACACATCTGGCCATTTCTCCTTCCAAGCAAAATGTACAACCATGTTCCTTGCTCAAAATTCTGCCCACTATGAAGATTTTCGTCCACTAAGGTCCTTCACACACAGTTGTTCCAGAAGGAGGCTATAATGCTTGAGCTGTCTACTTCTAGGTCGTGCCTGAAAAGAGTACAGAGTTATCTGTAAAAAAGGCTGCAACTCAATACGAGCCGCTGCCCAGTGCCATGTGAAGGAACAAACTGGGCTTCGCTTTTCTTTTCTCTTCCAGTTTTAATGTTATGTAATGTATTTAAATCCTTATTCAAATAAAGCTTGTTTTCAGAAATAAAAAATAAGATCATCATGCTATGTGATATTAGACATTCATACACATTTCTCATATTTTCTAGATTAGGAGGAATCTAGCTTTAATGAAACTAAGACACAAAAGTAGAACAAAAATTATTTGTATAGAAAAAGAAAGTGGTGGTAAGGTGGGAAGTGAAGTATAGGGTAAGATGGTGTAAACATGATCAAAATACATGGACTATGGAAAAATACCAATGAAGCCCATTCTTTTATACAATTAAAATAACACAGTCAGCTAGGCAGGGTAGTACATGCCTATAGTCCCACCTACTTGAGAAACTGACACAAGAAGATCATCTAGATCTAGGACTTTTGGGTTATTTCAATCAGTTTATGCACTATGTTTGGCATCAATGTGGTACCTATCTGGGAAAAGAGAACCATCAGATTGCTTAGGTGGTGTATATGAATTAGTCCAGGTTGTAAATAGAACAGATTAAAATATGCCAACAAAAATAAATTCAATAGACTTTCAAAGGAATATAAAATTCAATGAAAAGAAATAATTCTTAACAAAATCAACAAACCTACAAAAGCCTAAACTATACTAGAAAAAAGATACAGAATACTCAGATATGAAAAATAAGGGATTCAAAGGAAGACAAATGATACTACCAAAGGCAAAAGGTCTTAGAGTACTTTAGGGACACATATATCCCAACAAATTTGACTCTACAGAAATGAGTAACTTTCTGGACACATTCTCCTTAACAAGACAGAATCATGAAGAAATAGAGACAATTAAACAGTAACAAAACTGAATCAATAAAATGACTTCTATCAAAAAAATCTCAGGACCAGATAGTTTTATGTTGAATCCTACCAAACTTCTGAAGAATTAATACCAATTATTTTTCTAATTATTCCAAAAGATCAGTAAAGGCATTCTGCTGAACTCAAATGAAACTAGATCCTTGGTGAACATGGATGCAAAGAATCTTGCAACAAAACATTCAAATCTTAAGCAAATCAAGTACAATAAATATAAAAAGTATTGTTTACCATGACCAAGTGGTATTTGTTCAAAAGATATAAGGATGGTTCATAAGCAATTAATAACTAAGATATGCTGTATCAACAGAATTGAGTACAAAAGCCATATGAATATCTCAATAGAAACATTAAAACCATTTGATAAAATTTATCATCCTGCTTTAATAAAGTGCTAAATTAATTAAGCAAAGAAAGAATAAATGTCAGTATAATATAGACCACATGTAACAAGTCAACAGCTACAATTATACTCAGTGAGAAAAAAATCAGAAAGCCTTTTAAGATCCAGAGCAAGATAGTCAATATATAACTGAAAGTCCAAATGAGGCAAGAAAACATTAAACTGTTTGCAGATAGGTCTTTTTACTTATTCTTTAACAGTTTCATATATATACATATATGTATATATGTAACTTTGATCATATTTTTCTCTCCAACATTTTCATGTATTATCCTGACCACCAAAACACTTCTTCTTAGAATTCTCATTCATTTATTTAGCATGTTTTTATTAATTCATTTTCCTCTCATATATTACATCC